>NW_024499239.1:5491157-6091157 GCF_017590055.1 Onychostruthus taczanowskii
CCTCGGCCGCCCGCCCGCCCGCCGCTCCCAGGTAGGGTTCCCGGGGGTCCCCAGCTGCGGCGGGCAGCGCCTGCCCGCGCCGGGGGCTCTGCCGCGCTCCGCAACTTGCCGCCCTGCGGGGCTGCCCCCGCCGCTCCCCTTGCGCTCCCCGGCGGCGACCGCCGGTGCTCTGCCGAGCAGCTGTCAAACGTGCTGGGCGCTCGGCGGCGACGGGGGGCGGCTCGCCCGCGTTCGGTCCCCGCACCGAGCCCCGGCGAATGGCATGACTCTGCCTCCCGCCCGCCCCCCGCCCCCCCGGCTGCGGTGTGCCGTAGTGAGGCGAGGGGTGGTTAAACCCCCGTCCTCCCATACATACGGTTTTTATTTTTTGTTCCTTTTCGTCTCGGGGCTTTCACATCACGGAACAGGAAAGCATCTGATGCGCCGGCTCACATGCCACTTCTGATCATACATTGCCTCCTTGCACAGAGCAGGATCGTTGGGAAAGATGGAGATACAATAAGTTGCTAGTACTGAAAAGTGCTGCGGAAATCCAGTGGTTTCCTTTCTCCAGTGAAGTGACATATTTTCCTCCGGTTTAAGTCGAAAGCGCTGCTTGGCGGAGACTGACTGTGGCTGAGAGTGGGTTTGTGTTTTTCTTGCACCGTTAGGTTTTGCAAAGAGCAGCGATGAAGAAGCTGGCACTCTCCGAGATGCAGTTGGTTCTTCTCGTTTTATTGGTGTGGCTACCAACAAGGTGAGAGGATATTTAGTTTTGTTGTTCAGTGTGAACGTGTATGTTACAATCTGATAAGGGTAAGCTTGGTTGAGGGGTTATAAAAGTATAGTATGTAGTAACGTAATAAAAAAATCTTTCTTAGCTGTTTGAATGCAGTATTACATAGTTTCGAGAGCAAATGCAGTAGAATGTAGTTTAGGGACCTTAAAAGCCTGATCTCTTGTCCTTAAAGGGTTTGTGAATTGATGCTTTATTCCACCATTAAAATAACAATTTCTTTAAATGCCTTTTTGGATCTTAAAGACTTGAGTTACTGCATAACTGTGATTCTGTACCATACAAAATGGAGAAACAGATTTTTATGAAGTCACACTGAAAATCACTGGCCTTAAAATAATGCTCATATATTTATTAATATGGGCATGCCTTTTTTTTTTCTTTTTTTTTTTTTTTTGGTCAAACATAATAGAATTCAAAATGATGCTTAAACCTTAAACCTCTAGGTGGAGATAGCATACAACTTCACAATTACATATAATAAAACAATAGCATCATTTATTAATCAACTTTTCTTATGTTGTGTAAAGTTCTCAATTTCTAAAGTGACAGTATAAGAACAAGTAATTTTTATTACATTATACTTTTGTGTTGCTCACAGTCCCTAAACACATAAGTAATTGTAGTTTGTAACTTTGATTTACTTGCTTTGGTTGTGGCTGCAGTACGTCTTGTCCTAATATGGTAAAGACTGTGTGCTATATAATGCAAATTTCCTATGATTTAACATGTCTCCAATATTTTTGTTTGTTTCCCAGCAAACAAAATATTTTCTGAAACTATGTTTTCTATTTCACTTTATACCTAACTATGGTGCAGTATTAGTTGAGTCACAGTGGGCCAGATCCTGCAAACCCTACTCAAGTGAGTAATCTTTCTGACGTCAAAGAGACTATAAGCATTATTAAAGACTTTATGCCTGAGAAAAGTTTGCAAGATTCGACCCTAATTTGATGTAATTGTATTGATCTAATATTTTTAGTGGAATCTTGAGTTTAAAAACTGAGACGTACTCTGGTTGTCCATGAGTACAATGATACATTTTACAAACCAAAAAGGAACCATCCAGTAATTGCAACTAAGAAAAAACTGACACATGAATAAAATCACACATGACATTTTCATGGGTTCTTTGCAAATTATCTGATTTGGCTCGATTCTATGGTTTTTATGATGGAAAACACAGACTGCAATGATTTACATTTAAATACTTTTTTATGCTGTTGAGGTGAGGACCAACATACAGCCTTGTCTTTAATCCTTTTATAGCTTGTTTTAGAGAAAATATCACCTAAACCTACTTTTGGTTTGGAGGAGGAGGAGGAGGAAAACATGCTGGCTTTTATGGCATTCAGAATGCCTTCATTTTGAGATGATTAATACTCAAACATTTAGGATTAAAAATTTAGGTAGCTGAAAAAGGTGTAAATGGTAATGCGAGTAGCATTTGATGCTTTACTTCCTTGATACCAATATGCTTGTTTTAAGCAGATAAGACTGATGAGCTCATTTATTTCACATGCATCGTGCTTAAAATTGTTGGCACAGTAACATTTGCATGTGTAAGGCTTTCTGCATGTCAGGGTTTCCCTGGCACAAACCCTGTGATCTGGGTGCCCAGGTGCCAGGGGACTGTGGGGCACCACGGCTGGCTGGGCAGCAGGTTCATGTTCCAGCCCCTGTAGCGTGTCCCGCAGAGATTTGATCCATGATCAAAAACTGTAATGTCTCTTTATTGGGGAAGTTTGAAACAATCAGTGATCTACAGATTCTTCTTGACACTTCATTTATGATTCCTTTTTCCATCCAACTTTTGTAAGGTTTGTCTGCGTCTAATGGAATATCAGATAGTGCTTTTTATGACAAAATAGCGTTTTAGAAAGATGAAGGCTGGCCACAGCTATCCTGCAGCTTGCTAGTCAGCGCTGGTGTTCCCTCCCACCAACTGCTGGCGTCAGAGGACTCCCTGAGCATGATCGCTGGAGTTTTCCCTCATGTTAGTTCTTCTGGTCATGTACATTACATGACCATTGGGTGGAGGCAAATCCACAGGATTTATCCAGAGATGGAGTATGCCGAAGTGAGGACAGATAAGATAGAGCTGGAAGGAGATGTGTTTGTGCATGGGATCCCGGGTTATCAGCCCAGGAGTGACATGCCACCAGAGCCTGGGAAGCTCTTCTAAGGTTTTGCACCAGCACAGCCTCCACTAACTGTGTTTGTGGAGCTTGAAGCAACACCCTCAGTAATGCGATGATGCCTACAAGTAGAGGCTACTGGAAAATGACTTCCTGGGTATTTTAAATAGTATGCTGTTGACCCTTATATGTCTGAACTTGTTATATATAAATTGTGTGTTTGTATACTGTTAAATACACCTTTCCTGTTGGAATGCAGCAAGTAAAGGCCAGCGCAAAAAAAATGCATGTTGAGTGTATGTGAAAACATACTTAGCACCTTCTAAATTGTAAAATATCCATTTAGATCAGTGCTGGCTGACTCCCTGGAAGACGAAGCTAAGAATAACATCACCATCTTTACAAGAATTCTAGACCGACTTCTGGATGGTTATGATAATCGCCTCAGACCTGGATTAGGAGGTAATACAACCAATTAAAGATTGATTTAAAAAAATCAATTTTAATGTTCAGATTTTATGCAGTGATATTCTTCCTTCAGGGTTTTTTTTCCCTAACAACTGGTATGTATCTTGATAAATTATTTATAACTACATTCACCCAGATGAATCATTTGAAGTTTGAGGGAGATAACATCTATGAATGGAAAGAAGGCATTTTCACACATTTATCTTAAGTAAAAGGAAAAAAAAATCTGGTGTTTTAACATAGTAAAACAGAATGTGAACAAAAATAACATCTAAAGCTGTTATTCCAGTCAGGGAATTTTGGTTGAACAAGGAATGCAGGCTTAATTCCCTGCAATCTGATAGGTATATGTTTTCAGAAATCTGCACAAGAGTTTTGTGAGATGCGTATAAATTCCACATTGTAGATTCGTTCCTTGGCCCAATAAGTTCAGTGCAAATGTTGTGATTTTGACTTCTTTGGAATTAGGGGGTCACTGGTAATACACATTTCGTTTCTGGGCACCTTTCACTTATTTGAGCATTTGGAAAAAAAATACAGAAAAAGAGAATATTGAAGGACTGAGGTCACTGCACTCTTGTGCCATGACGGTCAGTTATTTTTCAAAATGTCAGTTCTCATTTTGATTTTAAAGCTGTATGCCATCTTATGTCAGTATGTGTTATATAGGCAAGAAATTTAAATAATTTTATGGTGTTGAAAATATTACTGTGTACAGAAAAATGTGACATAGGGAGGGGCTGAATATCTTAGTTTTGACAATATTTTGTCTACTACTATTGTTTATCTGTATTTATACTATCTAACATTGACATGCATGATTCAAATATACACTTATACGGCCATTATTATTATTTGTAACAGTTTTGGTAATTGTAATTTTCAACCTAGAGACTGTTTCAGCTTGGTGAAACTAATTCTAGTACAAAATCCTTGGGAGCCATTCCTGTTCCTGTTGATTTCAGGAAGATCAGGCCCAAAGCTAGAGACATGCTCCAGCTTCCATGGAAATTACAATAACAGCTCTGATCAAATTAGGTATTAGCTGAAGCTCAGAGTTTTTATCCAACACTATTCCATCCTGACCTGTGGCTCTGTTGCTGTTCTGGTCCTGGGGAATTGTGGCTTGAATCTGACACAGCAGAAAGTGGGAGCTGATGCTGACTAAAACAGCTTTCTCATTATACATTGCTTTTAAACTAGGATGTCTTTTCATTTCCATTTCTGGCCTCTTTACAGTGAAGGCTTGTGAAATATTTTATAGTCAAACATTTCTTAATTTGGATGATACAGGGGACCTATAGCACTACTGATGCCAGAATTTATATAGTAATGTTTTACATGGAGTTTTGGTTTCTTTGCAAAATACTCAGATGTAAGAATTTAGGGATAGTATAAACATACAATGACTTGCAGAAACATTTCATATCACCAAGCTCATGTTGAATTGACGGGACTTTTAAAATATTGCATTTTATTAGAAAAATAGCCAGTTTTCTTGCTTAAAGGAATGAGCCATTTAATGAGAGCAGTCTGCAGTTTCTTTGCATACCAATTATTTTTTTAATATTGAAATAATATTGTTGAGAACATGAAATAAAGAAAAGATCTAATGGATTTTTCTTCTATATCTTTCACTAAATTTGCTTCAAAATAACCTCCCTCTTTTTCTTTATGAAGCCTCATAGATAATTAAAACATACTCTGAGAGCAAAAAAAATTAAAGAATTAACATCTGTTTGATATTGGTATACATGGCAATCAACCCATGCAGAATATGTGTGAAATGAAACTGTGTCATGCATATTAAACCGTGGTGATTCATGACACATTAATCTTAATCTTCAAGAATACTTCAGTTGTGGATGGATGGATTCAGTTTAAAAGAACACTTGTAAATGGCAGTTGTTATAATTCATGATACAAAACATACCAAACAAGACTTTTGTACATATTGCTTAGTAATTATGTAGTTTCATATTTCAGGAGTTTTCTAGCAGTTTATTCCTTTTTCTTTATTGACCTGTACTCTGAAAAGAGATGTGGAAACAATGAACCTTTTTTTTTTTTTAACACTACAAGTAAGCCTGGGAATTTCTAAAAGCGTTTTTGCAAGACATTACTGCATTCTGACCATGCCACACATCATTAATTTAAGATACCTAGTCTCAGTTGTGTTTCACTTCCCTTTATATGAATCTGAAACAGATCATTTGAATGCAGCAGAATGTTTACTTTGGCACAGCAGTTTGCATTGTCGTGCGCATATCACTGCTATGACTGGCATCACAATCTGGCCTAACGTGTAAAACAGAAATAGTCCAGGGTCTGAGATCCTTCTAAAGTCATCTGAAAGCAAGAGCTGTTCATCAGCCCACTTTCACTTGCTGTGAAAGACATTTTCAGAGGTGTTTTATAGCAAGAATTTAGCTCATGGTAGAAAACTGCTCCTTTAGTAATGAAATGTTTTGGGTTGATATTGACATTTTATGTAGTTATTGACATACAAAAGGGAAATGTACAGGCTTCTTGAAAGTCTGTATATTAAATTCAACTAAGTGAATGTCTGATTGGGAGGTAGTTCTTGAATTAAGGGATAGATTTGTAATTAATTTTACTGTGAGACTTAATGTGAGTACTGACAGCAGGTAACTTGATGCTTTACTGATGCAATTCAGAACAGAATATTTTCTATAGGCTCTTGAGGAAGGTTTAACTTTTACTGGTGGTACACCTCAGTCAGATAAACAGGTTTTGGCTGTTGGCTATCCTAGCAGCTGGGATCTTGAGTGGTGTATGAACAATACAATGATAAAATGACCTGCAAAATGGGTGTGGGCAGGGAGAAGATGACGCTGCACCATCCCCTGAAGCCAGAGACATATCATATGACTTAGATATATACCCCAGCCTGCTGTATTGATATGGATGAGCATGGGTTTATTCAAGGGGAGATAATCTTTTCTCTGTACTCATTTCATGCTAAGCACAGGATTGCAGCTGGAACACTCTTGACTGCACTTTCAGCTCTGAAGTGAACTATTTTACCCAAACATTCCATGCCATTTCTGTTTAGTCATCAAAATAAATGACAAGTTTGACTTCAAAACAAATTTTACTGTATCATTAGCATTAATTTGGATGAAATATAACCATGCAAATGGCAAGTCATACAGACCTTATTTGTTTATGACTTTCTACAAGTCATTAAGGTATTTTCTTCTTTTTATTTGCTGTATGTTTGCAATACACTTAGAGTAACATTTTTTCATTAATCTTTTGCTTTTTATTAGCATGTAGAAAAGGAAGTCCACACATTAATGGGCACTAAAACTAAGCAAGGAACCAAAATATCTGTTAATGATTGAATTATTTTTCTGCTCCCCTCTGCCCCATGAACAGACATGATAATAATGCTGGATACTTCAGTATTGTGACTATCTCCATAAGTTATTCAGTCTTCTTTACTTTCTCACATCTGAAATTAGCCTTTCCAATTGCTAAAGAACTTCTGTCTTTTCTACTCTTGGAAACTTAAAAAACAGAACTGAACAGAAAACTTAAATGTTGGAGAAAAACAAGAGGGAGGTTACAAGGACAGAAGAATGGACTTCATATCCTATGATTTCAAGTGCCATATTGACATTGAAAAGATCTATGAAAATGTCAGGATCCTTCTGCAAACTATGGTCAGTTTGACCAGCTTCAGGAACGACATTCTTATTGTAACCAAAGAGTTGAATGCTGGTTGTTAAAAAAAGAGGAAGATAAGACAGTAGGTAGGTGAAAATTAAATGCACTGTGAATCTATTTTGAAGGAACCATCTCTGCTTTCAGATGTCCTGATTGCTTTAAGCAAGCATCTGCATTGCATTTCTCATACAGACAGACCAAATCCTCTTTCTTCAGAACATTTTGTAAATCAGTTGAAGACGAAAACTGAAAAGAATGGAGAGGAATTCTTGCTGACTATTGCTATCAAAGAGATGGTCAGCAGTGAGCATTTGCAGGTGTGATCTTTCATCTTTGGAGAACTGGATATTTCATTGCACAGAATCAGTGTAATGGTGTAGAATATCAGACTTGGTGATTAAAAATTGTGTGATGTGCTCACCAATATGAGCACAAGGGAAACCCATTTTTTCACAGATTACCTTTGTCTCCTGCCCAGATCAGGAGAGCTGTATCCATATATATGTGTGTGTGTGTGTGTTCATCAAATAGTTGGTGGTTTTGAGTTGCCAGGAGTCACAGCCATGGTAATATGCTGATAATCTGGAATATGTTGAATTTAGGGCACTGTATTTATACATTGCTGTGATTCAGAGTTTTTAATGAGCTTTAGAAGAGTTTGTAGCTATAGCAGTCTCTAGCTGGGGGATCCTCGTTTGGCTAGTCCCCTAGCCAAACCTAGTGGTGTTTGTCAGCCCCAAACATGCTTAATGCAAATTCAGAGTATCATAAAGGAAGGTTCTTTGTCTATTTTCTTTTTCTGCAGAGCACTACTAGAAATCTTCCACTACTGTTTTTAAAGGAAAAAAGTGCAGTTCTTTTTCATTTCTGGTTGCTTCCTTAGCCTTTTTTTTGATCCAGGTTAATCTTTTGGAAATGGTAATATCTCTCTGCCAGTGCTAGTGCAGAGCAATTCAGAGCAGCACTTGCATCATCTAAAAGCCCACTGTCTTTGTAGCTATGCTGGGACACAAAGGGATAAACTACTGTATGTATGCTCCTCTTTTGGGCATATCTGGAAGGGCCACATGGAATCTGGCCATAATGGTGCTTCCAGAGGAGTCAGTGAGAAACTTATGTTAGAGCTGTGGATAATGTATATTGGCAAAAAGCATTCCTTGTAAAAAATGGAGAAGCAATAGCGAGCAGGATATGAAAATCTCATTAATAACTTATCCAGGGCATGCAGACAGGCAGTGCTAAGATGCAAGAGCAGAACTAACTCAGTAGCTATAAGCATTCCAGGGAACAATTAATTAGGAAAGTGGAAGGATAGAAAACCTACGGAAATCTCTTTGATACTAAAGAACAAACCAGAAAAATTGTCTAGTATATGATAGGGCTGAGTAGCTACACAGAGGTTATTTGGTTATTTATTTATTGGAAGTCTGTGAATAAATCAACAGTGAAGATGTAAAAAAAAATAAAATTAATGCTACAACTGTGCAGGGTAGGGCAATTGGGGAAAATGTTGCATGGTGCAAAGCAAAAAAGTCACAGAATCACAAAATAAGATGAGTTGGAAGGGACCCACACGGATCATTGAGCCCAACTCCTGGGCCTGCACAGCACCATCCCAGAGAGTCAAATGCTCTGCCTCAGATGAGTTATCAGAAATGTAGGCACTGTACAGTAGTTAGATATGCCTGTAGAGGAGCTAGTCTGGGAGGCTCTCCCAGTTCACTGAACATGTATATTTAGTGCTTTTTTTTCTCTCCTGGCAAAGCATCGGCATTAGCTTCTAATGCTAGAATTACTGCTGACGACACCAAGGCTGAATTAGAGCTTTGCTCACTTTTGTCTTATCTGCAACGAAACTGTGAAAGCAGATACTGCAGATTTCTCTGTGGCTCATTGGTGCTCATTGTAAATCAGACTGACAGGGTGGTTCCTTTTTTTCAGCCAGATTTGATGGACAAAGACATCAAAACCATCACCTTTTCTCTGTGATGCAGTTATTTGGGGTATCCAAGGTATTCTACTGTTGACTGCTTTCCACTAAGGCCTTTTATCTTGTTAAATCTTGCAATGATTTTTTTTTTCTATCTGAAATATACAACCACTTTCTCATTCAGGCTGACTAGTTTAAATAGTAAGTACCAAAGGAATGCAATATCATCGTTCCAAAGATTTTATTACCCTTGTGTAATGATACAATTGCCATAGAGCTATCTGAATTAGAAATATAATTATTATTTAAATAATGTAAATCTAAAACATTTTCAGAAATATTTAAGCGCATTAGAAATTCATCCAGGATAACTTTGGGTATTTTAATGGATTTCATGAGTTTTTACTAGTGGATTTTAACCAAGCAAAATGTTAATTTAAAATGTAGTAATCAATGCAGATGTTGCTTACAAAGAACAAAATTATTGTTCAATCTGTAGAAACAAAGAGATTTTGCAATACAAAATTAATAGCATTTGGGGTTACACTAAAAGGTGTACTTATAAAGAATATCAGGCAAATGCTTTCATGTTTACTGCTGTGATGCATCCATGGAGTACTCAGTTTTGTATATTATTTTTATAGGAGACACACAGAGAATTGCATTTCAAATATTTTCTTAAGTAAGATGTACCAAAAAAAGAATGCTAATTAAGAATGTAAGAAGGAAGCTATAGAGACCTCTTTTTCAGTTATATAATCACGTATTATATATTATATATATAATATATAATTATATATAGATATTATAGATATAATATATAATATATATATTATATATAGATATTGTGAAAATTTTGGTGAAGAGCTATTAAATCAGTTTATAATAAAGCACTGATGGTCTTTGACATTTTCGATTTAGATGTATGGGATGCAGACAATATTTGGAATACACTGAACTTCACAAAGGTGAAAAAATGGACCTTAGAATATGTTTGATTTAAGGAAAAATGGCAATTATATCACACTGTGGTATGACTAGCATCACTATTTACTGATGTTGATTTTTGCTTGTGTGGCAACAACCAATATTTAAGCAAATAGTCAAGCATAACTTTCAAGACAATTAATGGGCAATTTTTGATGTTTTGTTTTCAATGAAAACTAAAAACTTGGGATTAAATGGGCAAGTATAACTCCTCCAACTTCTTTGTGTATAAAAGGTTGGAGTTTTTGTAACCTTTGTTCTGGAGCCCTCTAATGGTAAATATACATTTAAATATATTTTCTGTATTTTAGCACCCATAAAGAAAAATCTGCCACAAGACATTCATTCTGCATAGCACAACGGGTTTCTATTGCATTCAAGGCCTGATTGTGGCAAAACAGTGTAACAATACTGTCTCTTTGTGAGACATAATCTAAAAGGACCAAAAAAAAAAAAAAAAAAAGAATTATTTTCTTCTCCTCCTCAGCTTTACTAGGCAAAGTCATAACTATTAGGCTAATGCTGATCATTTTCAACAGTTGCAGAGATAATGGCTGCTCAGAGTTGTGGTGGAGTTTCCATCTTTGTGGAGACCCTCACAGTCTGACAGAATATGACCTGGGTAACTTGCTGTGTCTTCAGAGATTGCCCTGCTTTGGACCTTCCAAAGGTTCTTTTTAAACGCAGTTGTTCTAAGATTCTTTAACTGACAGCCAGCAAGACATTGAAATGATGGCTGCAGCTTTCCATCTTACTTGGAAAAGGTGAAAAAAAAATGTAGTATATTAGATCTTGAATATACAGCTGAAGGAAAGAAGTCTGTGTAAATGAAAAGTAAACTGCTCCAGAACAGCAGGATGCACAGTGTTGTACAACTCTTGAGCTTATTATTCATAAAGACCCCACTGAAAAATATAAGATTTTGGGTAGACAGAATCTGCAAAAATGAAGTGGAAATATCCTTGTTTATGGTCTTAGCCGCATTTTTCCTACTATCACCTTATGCTGAAGTCCTGAAAAGGGTTAAATATGTGAAAAGAAACTATCTTAAAGGACAGGTGCTGTATTTAATCAAATCCTTTTCAGTTTACTTCAGCAGTATACAGGGAAGTGAAAAGCTGCAGAACACTGTGTATCCTAGATATCAACACCTCCTCAGGAAGCACCCAGGAACCTCTAATCACAACCACTCTGAAGTGCCCTGAGACACCTTCCAAGGTTCCTCCCGTTTCGTTCTTCTGTTTTTATATTGCCCTTTTCTTTTCGAAATACCTGTCTATGTTATCCATTCTTATAAAAAAAGCCCGTCTGTCTTTTTTTGACCAAGATTTGATGAATTTATTTAATTCTGTCTGACTATAGTGTTAGCCAAGTCCAGGTGAGACCTGCCATGTAGATGCAGCTGTGTGGGGTATTTTTGTGGCTGGATACCCAGCACTGCCTTCCCCTCCTCCCAGGTACAGCTGCTGACATCCAGCTGCCTGAAAGATTTCTTATCCAGTGAAACTGGATGGAGGAGGTTGAAATGATGTGAAGGCAGACTCCTAGGTACTAAGACTACATATTCCTGTTTCTGTTTTCTTGCAATGCTACCATTTCACGACTGTCTTTAAGAATAACCTTTTCAATGCACAATCTAGTGCATCCAATTTTTAGAATTAATAGTGTGGAGAGAGAGAGAGCGTTTCATCAAAAAGGATCATGCAGAAGGACATTGTAATTGTCTGTATATTAAAACAGCACATGCTTTTACTTTTTTTCCCCAGTATTTTGGTCTGTTTTAATTGTCAGTATTCGTGGCTACAATTAATATCTAACAGTAGCTTCTAAATACTCCAAATAACATATGTTATTAAGTAGAAAAAACCCTGTTTTTAAATAACCTAGCATTGGGGTAATACAAACCAAGGTGAAAAACCACTATGAACAAGAAATATGGGAGAGGGAAGGAGGGCAGAACAAAAGAGATGATGAGTGAAAGAAGGAGATAAAATTGTCATACTAACCATTGACCACTTTTAAACAACTGGCAGATTTAAACAGCTGTATGATAGTTTGTTCAGAAATTCTTTGGAAACTTGAAAGTAGAATAGATAAGACATTTTATTATTATGGTATATGCATGCATTTAAATTTCTGATATTAGTGTTGTTCAACAATGAGTCATCCATCTCAAGAAACAGGTATAGAGGATGTGTTGCTGTACTATTCACCAAACTGCTAAATTAAAGCATCAGCAGAAGATTTTGAATTAATACTGTCAAAAGTCTAATAAATTTTAATTATAAGAATCAAATGACTTTAGTATGCCAAGTTTAATCTTTAAACACATTTTTATATCTGTTTTTTTTTTTCCGTGTTAATGCTCTAATGAAATTTATCAGCAGCTAAAAGAAATTTTGTTTACCACTGCCACCCTATTAATAGTTTGCTTTATCATGCAGAGTATTTCACCACTAGTTTGTGGAAATTGTGTGTAAATCACAAAAGTATGATTCTGCTAATCTTCCAGGAGTGGTATTGCTATTTGGGAACCATTTATGTGATTACTGTGTAGCACATGGCTCCTGATTTACATTCCTTAATTCCTTGCCATATGTTGAGGGCTATTTAATAATTAGAGCATTTAACACTGTGAAAGCAATGTAAATCAATTCCCCTCTTACCTGGGATTATTGTGCACATCAGAGAACATTGAACACTTTAGTGAAGTTGTGCAGCTGGAGAGATTGGATTTTTTAATGTATATACATTCATATTTTGTCCTCCCCATGCTTTTTTTTTTTTGATTGAAGCAGTAGAGATCACATGTCCTTATCTGCAATTTGTTTGGGAAAACGTGGGTGTCCCCTGTTCCATCTGCTTAATCTATGCTTTTTCACAGACTGTAAATTAAGTATTTTATAATTTTGTAGTGCTATAACTAATAGACTTGATTGAAGATAAAATTCAGTGCTATGGACCACTGACCTTCATGTATGGTTCAATAGAAATCAGTTAAAAACTGGTGTATGCTGTAAAATTTTAAAGACTGCTTGCATTTATGATCTTTGATGTGAAGGTAGTTTCCTGGAGTTAACTATCTTCATTTAGCACCTTCTTTGTTTTAATTTTAAAAATTGCATACTGTCCCTCTCTTAAATACCTAGATGGCATGAGGCAATGTATGTTCTGACTGACTGATTGCCCTAAATGTTGCTAGTTCTTCTTTGTTTGTCTCAACTGCTTGGTGCTGATTCTCTCATCCAAGAGGGGTAATTGTCTTCTAACACATTCCCTCCTTTTTCTTTCTTGTATCTATTCTCAGTTGTTCTAAGACAATAGGTTCCTGAGACTCCTATCAGGAAATCAGGAAGTATTATTATTAATTATTATTATTATTTCCACTTTTAAAAGTGTGTAAGCCTCTTAGCACAACACCAGAGAGCAGAAAAGAAATTGAACAGGTGGGAAAGTCTCCGTTTTTATTCAGGAATTTAGAGGTGGGTTCAAGGGACAGTTCCTACCCTTAATACACCAGCATAATGTTCTAGATGATTCATTCTGAGTGACAATCTAAAGGCTACTGTAGATGCCTGTTTATTCCAACTATTTGAAATAATAATTTAAAGGCTCACTGAATGAGAAGCAGCTGAACAGTGTTGTATTGTGGTGTATATAAATGAGAAAACCAAAGGTTTTAGTCATAGATGCAATGCTGTGCTTATATAACCTCTCTGCCATCCTAAGGCATTTCAGAGCATTTCATGGACTTGTTTGTGTCAATAGTTTTAAGTGAGCATCGAACAGGGAACTTTTTTTTACCAGATCTTTAAATGTGAATTTGGTACTGCATTGTCTCATGCAGTTTCTGAAAGGAAAAGCTAAGAGTCTTCCACCTGGGGAAATAAATAAATAAATAAATAAATAAATAAATAAGTGAAGAAGAGAAGGTAAAAATATAAATTCCTGTTACTTGAGATGAGGAAATGGTCACATTTTTTATAATCCCTTTTCATCTGCTGGGTGCTTAAAGCTGTCAGAGAATTCTTTATGCTTTTACTAGACATTTTGTCTTTAATGACCATTAGAAGAAAAAAAAATAGATAATCTGGTTTGCTACTGCATGATATGCTATTTTTAAAGTAATTGACTGTTTTAAATTAATATCTGCAGTAGATATTACCTGCATTTTCACAAATGCTTCTGCTTAGAACAATATGCACTTTAAGGAACTGGACTCTGGTTAAACTCATATTAGGCATTATTTCAAATTAAAAATAAAAACAACAAAACCACCCTATTTTTTAATTTATGCCTGTAAAAGTCCAATCTCTTGATTTAATATTAAAAGCAGATTCCAGTCCCAAATATATAGTCTTTCCACATATAGAAACCTACTTGGATCCTCAATGTTTCATGGACAGCCAGAGGCAAATTCTCTTGTCACAGGCAAAAATAAAAGACAAATTTGAGGCTGCTTAATCCAAGCTCTGGGAGTATCCTGGGAGTGTGTTTTAGAGGAGATTCAGGGAAACACTGTTATCTCTAAAGTAGCTTGGAGACATTCAAGTGACTCAGCTGTGGGACTTTTGAGTGCTACAGTACACTTCTTGTAGACACTTCACACAGCCTTAGACTAAAACCTTTTTAGTATTAACTGGATAACAGAAGAATAACTGACAACTCTGTAACATGTTAAAATAGGAATTAAAAATTGCTTCATTGCTGTCCATGCCAGTATTTTTTGCTTATTTGGCAGATGCTTGTTGAAGTATTAAAATTATTCTCTGTTGGATCAAGCCATGAACTCGTTGTTTGTCAGGATTCCTGTTTAGCAGGAAGCTTATTACCCATGACCATCCCCGGAGTTGTCCTGTCAGGCAAAAAATGTTAAAAATAAAAAATTAAAGACAGCTTGGTAGTCGGTCTGATTTGTGCTGTGTCTTGAAACCATAACTCTACTCCTGACTTCGCTGCGTTTCAGCAACTGGGATGCTCAGGAACATGTGAAGAAAGTGCATGTCTATGTGTGCTAAAGCATGCTAGGTATTTAGGGTGTTAACATGCACACAACCTCTGGCTGATTTTAGTAATTCCTCTGGCTAGCTTTTTTGAGAATATAGAGTAGTCTGGATAAACATTAATTTCCTGTACCTCACAGTTATTTTACCTGGCTTGAAATAGGAACTGCTGCCTACTTGATAGAAGGATTAGAACGCTGTCTATTTTTTTTTTTTTTTGATAGTGCATCACAGTCTTCTGAAATACTATTATAGAATTTCATACAGCATTACATATGAAAAATATATTTGAGCATCTGGCTTCAAAAAAATGCATTAAAAGTGCCCACTAATATGCAGCTCTATTAAATAAAGGCACTACCTTTTCCTACCCTTGGTTCCTGTCATGCTTGAATGCAAAGTACAAGGCTAGCAAAAGATAAAAGAGCTGCAGCTCCATTTTTAATGACTATACAATCCAGGACTATAATACCCAGACACTAAGCACAGATATTAAATTAATCTGTCTGAAAGGATCTTCATTTTCAATGCTTTCTTATGTCTGTTGATCTCTAGAGGATCTCCATCAGCCTTTGGGACTTTGGAGCATGTGAGTTTCCTTCTTTATTCTGATAGCAGCAAGTCTTGGGAAGATGCCAGCTTCTGGTGATGTGACTGCTTGCCAAAGAACAAGCGAGACAATCCTTCCCAGAGCTTCATCACAGTTTCTGTCAGCTCCAGGGTGGCAACCTTTTTTGCCATGGCTGACCACAAAGACAGACATAATCCAAAGGCTTCTGCTGAAGCTGGTAATCACTAGGTGAAGACTTTTTCACTGACTTCAGTGGGCTCTGGCATGCTACCCAAATTCCTCATTAAATAATTAACAAGGCTAATAAGCACTGTGACAGTGTTTGTTTTAGCTTAGAAAAAGTAGTGTTGCCAAGGAATGAAATGCTCTATGTATATCATATGCATATGTATATATCTATGCATACTTGTGCTCTATATATATGTGATAATATATTATCACAGTTTCCTGGACATTCCACTGAATTCTGTGGCCATTTTACAGGTGCTTGATGCAAAAGACTTCTGATGTTCTTCCAGGAAATGACAAGAATTTAGGGTTTTTTAAATGTTTAGAATGTGGGAAGGTCATGAAGGACAGCGTCCTTTCATAATTTGTACTTTCACTGGCAAGTTAACATGTTACATATTTAATATATATATGTGAACCAAAGTGGCGTCTGAAATCTAATTTGGATAAAATCCAGGATGAGTGATCTTGGTTAGAAAAGCAGCTGGGCCTATGTAAGTGATGGGCAAGCAAGTAAGCTAGCAAAAAAAAAAAAGTTTTTGAAGAGCCAATAGCCACTATACGAGAAAAACACTTCTTAAGAAACCCTGACTTGGCTGCATTATGACTGCAAAGAGAAATTGGAAGCTGCTACTTTTTAAAAATGATGCTGCTGTTAGGGGTAGATGTGGTTTGAAATGCAGGAGGGACCGTCAGAGTGAGTGTATCAAATGGGATGATTTACAAATGGTATGACTTGGAATAAAGCACAGAGATTAAACCTGATATTAGCCTAGAAGTGTAATTCAGCAGAATTTGCCAAGGTGTTCCATGACTCTAAGTACTGAGGTCATAAAATTCAAACATTTAGAAAAAAGAAGATAGATAAAGACCTCTGAGTATAAGTTTCTGCAACCAGGAATAATTTTGGGAATTTTTCTGCCTTACCTGCATGTTATGATTTTCTCTCTAGTAGCGCAAATCTCTGAGCAGAATAGACAGAAATACGGTCTCATGCGAGTAATAACTTTGCCCTCTCTACTTGTGTGATGACACCAATTCAGGTCATTTCAAATAATTACTGCTCTACTTTATCAAAGTCTGCTCCCTTCCAGACTTCCAGACTTGTTTGAGTGCTCTTTTTGTCTTCCCTGTCTCATGCTTTAGAGAGTGTTGGGGCCGTCTGGTTCATTTTAGCTCCATCATGCTCATCCAGTTGATCTAAACAATGCAGGAGTCATATTTATTACTCAGCCTGGTAATTATAAACTCCTCATCCTGATGGAAGCTGTAGTGTCTAAAGGGACAAGATTTAGTGCTGATGTTTTAGTTTTCATTTGTGTGACATGTGGTTTTGGTTTGCTGCCAAATGTGTTGTGCGTTAGCTAAATTCTTTTTACTTCAACATTTAAGTAATCTGTTTCAGCAAAATCACATTTCTTCCAGCCAAACTCAACTATGTTTTCAATCTCATGTTTCTATTGAACATTTTGTGCAACTTTAAGTAAAAATTCCTCACACTGGTAGTTTATTTTAAAGCTGTGTGCTTTTAAGTTCTTGTTTTTGTTTCGTTTTTTTTTTTCTTCATGGTGTGTGAGGATGTAATGAAAAGGGGAGAAAGGGAGATTTGGTGAATTTCAAGGTAGTCTTATGGGAACAAGTTTCATATTGCCCATGTGTTTAGATTGTTCTTTCCAATGATTTAATTTACTTCTTTTCAATATTTTGTCTCTCCCCTTTTAATGGTCTACACTAATGTTCATAATTACCCAGCTTTTACAAGTATTTATACAACCAAAGCATCCATATTGTATTAATACCTTTACAATGAACCTGTAAATTGGAGGAATACTCTGTTTAAATGATAGGGAAAAAATCCAAAAAGCTGTCTAGGTAGTTAATTGCTTTCCTAATCACTTGGCAGTCAATACCTCTGAGATGGTCAAAATGTTGCCGGAGGTGACAAAAGTCTATGAAGTTCAACAGTAATGAGTGAGAGCATCTAAATATCTTCTTTTCCCAGTGCAAAGAAACAATTAAGTTATGCACTTTTGGGTTGTTTCAAATCTCTTTCCTGTTGAAGTAGTGGCAGGGTTCAGGCTGGACACTGGTTGGTTGATTGGCCCAGCGTGATGTGAGCTGCACCAGTCAGTACAGCAGCCTTCCCATCAGGGATAAAGTACATTCCAGATTAAACGTCTTAGTTACTCCCTACCTGATTTGGAAAAGGGATCTGAATCCATGTTTCCCACTTTCCAAACCATTTATGTAGACACGGGGCTTTTGATCATTCTGAGGAAGTGGCTTCTTCACTGGAGATGTTTTACTTATTTATTTGTATAAAATAGCTACATATGTGTCAGAACATGGACTGAGATCTCTTTTTTCCTGCTGGCCTTTAGAGGCATTCATGGTCTTTGGCCAGTTGGCCCCACTAAGATGAGGGCTTAGGTTTGTCAGTTCCCACATCTCCTGTACCCCACATATAGTAGAATTCATTGCTTCCAACAGCTGGGCATCCTATGTGGAACATGAACAAAGCTGGGCATGTTGGCACATCTCAGAGATGGTGTTGGCATAACTGTCTACAAATGTGGTTCTTAAAGTCGATAAACTGAGTAGGAATCTGTCAAGCTAAGTAATTAAAAATGCTGAAGAGGAGCATGCAGTTGAAGTCTTTCCTTACCGACACATGTGAAACAACCAAGTTTGGGTGTGAAAACTTTACCAGTCTCCTTTTCATCTTTTCACAGGGGTGTTCCCTCTCATGTCATTCCTCCTTTCCTGAAAAGAGCCATGAGAGAAGCTGATGGTCAGGTTTAATGGAAACTTCTAAAATAGAGAGCAGGTCTTGTCAAGTGCATGCTCTAATTTGAAGCAGAGACATGAACTCAGTTACTGTGTGTCAGGTTCTGTCTTGACCACAAAGGTGAATTTTCTAAGACACAGCATGCTTCCTCAGTCTTTGGAAGGAATTGTTCTGCTTTGTGTAAATAATTGGGTCTTGAGCAGAGGCATCAGTTTAAGTCTGCACTATCCCATGAGTGCTGCTAGGCTGTGGAATCAGTCTCTTGCTTGTTTTCTTGCTTTGTCTCTCAAAATCTTTCTGGCTCAGTAAATTTGTAATTATTTATAGTTTGAGGAACTCGCTGGGACTTGGTTGAGAGCCAGTTCTTTAGGCTGCTTGGCAGCATTGGGATATTTTTGCCTTAAGGTGGAAATAGAAGCAGCCAGGGAATTTTAGGTACTGACAATGTTAGACAGCAATTTAGAAATAAAGGGGATTCAGACAAATATAATTGCAAAATTTAGTCATTATGATCTGGACCACAGAGACATTCAGAATAACTTTGATTGATTTTAATGGAAACTTGGAGCTTAAATCATTTTGTGCAGCTTGTCCAATATATTTTAAGAGATAATTTGGCACCAAAATCAGTCTTTAGCACTATCCTTGAGCAACTTTCTCAAATTTGTGGAGAAAGCATAAAATGAAGTTAAAACTGCACCTCAAATGTCACTTGTATCCAAGGTTCTTCATTCATAGGACCCTTTGGAAATTTAAATTTCTGATCTGAAGTAGTAAGGTTTGCAAATTAAAGGTCACTTGGGAGAGAGAAGAAAATGTAGTAAATATAACATTTGTGTGTAATCTGCACTCTTCTTTTTGACTGAGAGTTAAACCTCAAATTTGTCATATACATGTGAAAATTATCTTAGTAATGTGTAAAGGTTCTCTCAGCACAGAATTTTTTGGTTTTTTTCATTGGATACCTGGTAATGGTGCTAAGGCAGTTTGCACCAGCGTCTTCTACATACAGCACAGAGAGTAAATACTGATTATGATAATATATCACATTATTTGTGTTGCAGATGTGCCTACATATCATTCTATGCACATTTTGTGGGTAATCTACTCCTAAAAAAGCTGTTAGTTTAGCTAAAAACATACCTGAGAATGTTTTCACAAGTCATATTTTTTGCTACAGTAGAGAAGGGTGTTGACAGTTAAGCTGAATTCTTTTTTCCAGGTTAGTGTGTTTTTCTGATAGTCAAAAAGTCTCACTAGTCTCCAAAGAAACACTAATGTTTAACTGAATTATTGTCTTATAGAAAATTCTTGTCATTTTGAACAAGTTTTAATTATTTTAGAATAATGAATACTGCTTTGCTGAAATAAAAAGAGTGGGCTTATATGCAGCCAAAGTATTCTGTTAGTGTAAATGACATAATAATATTTATGGTACTGCTTTACAGGGCTGCTGAATTTAATAAGTACTGAATAGGCCTTTGGAGTGCCCTTGATAGACTTTATATAGAGCTGTCATTAATTTAATAAGTAATATAATATCTGTTAATAGATAGCAGCTCTTCAGAGGTAAGTCAGTTGGGGTCTCTTAGCCTACTGGCTTTCAATTCCTGTCTCTTCCTCTAGACATTTTCTCCAGAATATATTCTTGTTCCAGTCAACACCATGAGAAATTAAGTACAGTGTCTGATTCTGGTCTTGCTTACACCAACGTGAATGAAGAGTGCAACTCTTAATATAATACTTAGTAGTATTATGCTAGAAGCTCCAGAAGTTAAACTGGTAAACTTATTCTACATATACTTTGTTAAAGATGGAGATTTGTAAGACAATCATGGCCCGCCCATATGAAGAAATTGTCTTATTGATAGTTTATGGAAAAAGTGAGGCCATTGGAAGTGAAGTACCAATGTCAAGGGGAGAAATGGATTTTTTCTTCTCACAGATGACTTCAGTTTACAAATTGGAAGTGGTTTTATGTAGGTTGAGACTGTTGTAATTTAATAGTGGATAATGAATGAAGACGCTGAAGTTGGATAAATAAAATTGTTGCATAAACCACCTAAACCAAAAATAAAGAAATGGCAGAACATGATTTTGAAATATCTGTGTTCCCACGGATTTTTCTGCTTTTACAGCTCTGTGTTGCATGACCTCCTCTGACCCCCATTCCCTGCCAGCCAGTCAGTGTCTTGAGCTGTCAACAGACACACTAAGGAGCTTGTCAGATAAGGGCAGCACGTTGAGTTGGAACAGTGTTTGATGGATTAAGACTCTGGCTCTTTCACCTGTGCAATTTCTGACTTGTATTATGAATGACATTTTCAAGGCCTTTGGGCAACATTGCCAAGCATGCCCCTGGAGACCATATTACAATGTCAGAACAATGTCAATTCCAGATAAATAAACTTTTATAGAAAAATAATTAAATTAACATCAAGCTTTTGACAGCATTTCCACAAAAACTCAGAAATCCTCAGTTACGTTTCCCATATCACTGCAACTTAACCTCCTTTTTTGTTTTTGTTGTTGACATATTTATTTAAAGAGCAGCATTTTATTTTTGCTTCTCTCTTTTTTTTTTTTTTTTTTTGGCATGCTTTAGCAGCCTTTCAGTTACAGCCTTCCAGTGTTCTCACAGGCACTATTAATTCTACATTTAAAAAATGTTTGTCTGAATATTTTTTGTAGTATACATTAGAACTGCCTATGTATACTTTAAAAGTTCTATCCCACCAAGAAGACTTCTGATGGTTTTTGATTACCTCAAAGGGATTGTCTTCTATTTTAGCTGCCCAAAACCTATATTTACAGCTTTATTGAATAAAAATTGAAAAAAAAAAAATAAAAAGCCCAACCCAATCTTCCAGGCCTGTTTTCTTGTGAAAACAGCCTTGACACATTAATCAATAACATAGCCAGTTTTCAGTTTACAGTTTCACATAAACAAACATCTGGAACCTTTCTGAAGATTTTGTAGTGATCACACTCCTTTCTTCTCTTCTTTTAAACATACATAGAGTGAGCCATATGTGTTTTGTCCCTACCCTCTGTGAAGAAAGGACTCTAGATTATTTTGGTGAGAGGGAGAATGAGTAAATATTCAGGTCATTCTCGAATATGGGAAATACTCCGAAAATTTATTTCAATAAAGATAATGCTTTCTCAGCATTCTCCAGGAAAGGGAGAGCTCTCAGGTATTCAGAATCCTGCATGTCTATCTACCTCACATCACAGACTGGAACTCTGTGTATCCTGTCAGGGATGGAGGCAGCTGAGAAGGGACGTATGAAAGAACTCAAAAAGATTTTGAAAAGTGCTGTCAGACAGCAGACCAAAGGAACTCACTGAAAATTTTAATGCCTCTGTGGAATCTTAGCATTTTGACAAACTGGTAAATGCTCATGAGGAGCCTTTTCATCTGACTTTTCTGATCATCTCCATTACTCAGCCTGGATTGGTTTAGACTTCAGCCACTGCAAATTCTCTGCCAAGCAGCCTACTTCAGCTGAGCCAGCTCTTCTGCAGAGGAACAAGTCAGCAGGATTTCAGACCATCAGACAGGGTATCCCAACAGTGGCATAAAGGAATTGGTGATGCTGCTGATATCAACTCTGAGCTCTGAACCCCTTTTCTAATTTTTTGGCAAGTCAATGATACTGACATTTTCCACTGTTGTTACTTAGTGTTGGACAGCTGTAACCAGACTTGGCAAACACCTGTACTTCACCTTACTTACACTTAATTTAATCCTTCTGCCTCAGCTTCCCAAGGAAAATTGAGGAAAATAGAATTATTATCTTCATGGAGGAGTTGTTGTAATTAATGTTTTCTAAACATTCAAGATGTAATTCAAGTACACAGCAAACATTCCAGATAAAGACAATTAAGGATGTAAAAATCTTCTGCAATTTGGTATATGTGTTCCTTTTTCTTACTTTCTGTTTTGTTTTTTTTTTTTTTTCAGTAATGATACCATGTCAGTTCAAGTAAGGAAGGGGAATCAGAAGAAACCAGTGCTTAAGAACCACATGCAATATGATCTTAATAATTACTACATTTTTTTTTTAACTTCCATGGGATGTGCTTTTCTTCCTTCCTTTAGCATTAATTTTATTGACTATATTTTGTCAGTTTACCCTCGGCTTCTATCATCTGAGATACTGGTCTGATCTAAGTCAGATAGGTCTTTTTTTAACATTTATTTCCAAAGCAAGTTACAAATGGTGCTGTAATAGCCTTTGCAGAATTTTATAGTACTTCGTGTGATGGTGGCAGCGATGTGTTACATTCTTTGCCTGAGATTTTTTCCCCTAAAAGAAGCATCTTCAATAGAAATTATATCCTTACCCTTTACTGTTCCCATTTCTTTGCATAACTTTCAAAAGCAGTGATTCAGAATAACTTAAGAGCCCACAAATATAAATGAATCTGCCGCCCTTCCTCCCAACAGAGGGTTCTTTAAAATCTAGACTGTTTTTCAATATGGGCCTCCATTGATTTAAGCACTTTTGAAAATCAGGCCTTTTAGTTACATGTTTACGTGTCACTTGAGGAAACAAATTTTATAATCCCAGTAGGAAAAGCTTGTCCTTAACTTTTCTCAAAAAAACAAGCTAGATTTTTATGCAAACACATGTTGCATGAACATCTTTTAGCTGAGTATATTCCTTGGCTTTTCCACAAGAACTGATGATCCAGAACGGTTTGAATTTCTGGTGGGCTAAAGTACGATGACTGGTGCTGTTCTTGACAGAATATGAGTTATAAAAAGCCTGTGACTGTGACGCCTGCTGGATGAATTTTGATTAGAGAGCCCATTTGAAACTGTGCTTTGTGCTTCTGAATTGTTTGTTTGATAAGCATATACTCCTTCAAAGCAATAGCTACAATATCTGTTGTAAAAAAAAAAAGATTATGTATTTTTTGTTTTTGTAGACGTTGATTTTGAACCCTCAAGTTTAAATTTTTAATTCAGAGGAACCTTTATTTTAGCACTATGTAAAGTAACAAGGAAGAAACAAGCACAAGATTCAGGCTGCTAACACAAATAGTAACAGGAGTAATTCAAGATTTATTACATTTCTTTTGTCTTTAAGGACTTGTTTTCTTGAAGGTAAGGTATGAATAGAAACTTCTTAACTATGCAGAATTTGGAAAATAAGAGGCAAAAATATAAGAAACTGCCATTTCCCCCTTAGTGTACTTTTTCTTAACACAAACCAACAGGGGGAATCGATAGACTGTTCTAATAGCATAAGTTGTGGTCAATATGTTTTTTTCTCCTGTCTTCTCTGCTTATTTCTGATGGAAAAATAGATCCAGAAGAGTTTAGAAATCATATAACAGAATATGGGAATTTTTTTAAAAATTAAAACTTGGAATGCAAGGCAAGCTTGAAGATTCCATGTCCTGTAGTTTATTCTATGCAAATATTAAAATCATTCCTCTGTGTCAAATAATAAATCACATACAAATAACTGGTAGCAATAGAGTGAGGTTACGAGTGGACCATGTTTCCAAGCATTTGGGGGGTGAGGAGTGTGCAGGTACAGATTTGCCATGTGACTATTTTGCCTGTGTAGGGTTCCTTGAAGTTATACAAGTATATTTGAATTTAGCCTTGATACTCTGCTCTTGGGATACTTGATTGTCAGTCATATTTTTGTAACACCAGTGCTTTTCATGGAATTAGAATTAATATTTTTTATTATCATCACATTACAGGCCAAATTTCACAATTAGTCCCTGCAGCTCCATTTTACCTCCTGAAGAGTAGTTCTCTTGTCACTCTCCCATTTCATTCCAGTCTGTGCCAGGTAACCATTTGGAGATAGTAATCTGTTTTTTTTTTTTCTGGAGACTCTCCCACAGTCAGCATGAAGTCTCTAGTCCTCTGAAATGTACTTGTGGCTTTTGTAGGATACTTCAGCCATACCTGTACTTTGCCCTTGTTGAATAGCAAGAGCAGTGCAGACTCAGCACCTTTTCTGTCCACTGACTTAAAATTTGTTTGTAAGATGTTTGGAGTAGAAATCTACTCAGCTTGTCTAAGGATGCTTCGTAAGGGATTCCAGAAGTCTCTATCATGCAAATAAACATATCTCAGGACATGCAGAGGAATTTTAGGAGTCAGTCTTTATTTATTTGCTTAAAAAGCAGACATAATCCTGAAAAAAATACTCTTTTTGGTAGGAGGTCTTTTTGAAGTCCTGTATTCTAGCGTTTGGCTGAAAAAAGAAGGTTCTGTATAGATGAGAACAGATGAATGAATATTCCTCGCCCATGCTCCACAAGTTGTCTGAAATCACTGTATCTTTGCAGCTACATCCCTTTGAAAATGCACTGCTCCCCATTCAGCTGCTCCTGGATCAGTCCTGACCTTTTCCTGGTGGCTGGTAGAGACTCTGCTGTCATGAGTGAGCACCACTCGTTTCTCCCAGTGAGGAGCAGGGATTATACTGTTGGCCTCAATATAATTAGAAGTAAAATTTGCTTGTGTCATGTATTTGTTAAAAGGCAGCTTTCAGGAAAACAGAAACTATTAGCTACTGCCATTTAATAATTATTAAATATGGAAATATAATCATAATATAACAGCAGGATCACTTATACAACAGGCAGTTGCATTATTTTTGGGAATGTGAAATTCTGCCATGAGTCAAATTGTGCCTAGTTATATTCAGATTTTTCTTTTCCAATCAGCAGCTGGCTTTAGGCAGAGAGTTCCTTGTGTTGACTGTCTAGAATGCTGACTGTATGTCTAGAATGCAGACTGTGGTTGGCAACTGCTGTTAAGAAATTTCCTGTGCATACTACCCCTCTTAGTGAATATCATTCTATTTTGAGCCTAATTGAAAACTGAAGATAGAAAACTAAGCAGTTATTTTTCCCTGCAGTACAATATCTAATATTCTGATTTCATGGCTGTCTGACTGCAATGATTAGGAAGGACATTTTCTCAAAGTGTTCACAGTACCACAGTAATGTATTAGAAGCACTGCATATCAAGGAAAGGAACTGTTATGTTAAAATATGTGCCACTTAAAAATACACCCAACTGAAAAGTAGGATGTTGTTCTGTTACATTAGGTACAGTCAATAATTGCCTTTTCTTGTCTTTTTCTTTGAAAAAGCTATTAAGAATGTAGAAAACAGCCTTCAACTAAAAAGGCTTTAATAGGAGAAGTCTGCAATAACAAAGGTAACACCTCTGCAACAAAGGCATTTTGTGTTCAGAACTCTCCTTCCATGTTAAGTCCACGATGCTGTGGTTATTTTTCCTGGTAGAGAAAGGGGATATATTTGTGTAGTTTCTGGTGATTATATAGCTGAACTTAACTTGAACAAGCTACTCTGTGGGAAAAATGCTTGTTTGTTAACCTCTGTGTTAAGTGGGAGAGAAACCCCCAGTATTTACAACAGGATGCTGGTGAGGGGTAGTAAACAAGGAGAGACACCTGTTAAAAATGTCCCATAATCTTGCATAGAGAGTTAGAAAAAATACTACAAATTTAAAATGTTTGCTTGTCTTTTTTTCTTTTTATATCAGATAGTATTACTGAAGTCTTCACTAACATCTATGTGACCAGTTTTGGACCTGTGTCAGATACTGATATGGTGAGTTCCTGAATCTTTTGCATATATGGGTAAATGGTGTAAGATATATATAAATTTCCTTTAAACCTGTATTCTTTTACTTATTGTGGATGAATGTGAAACAATTCCACTGAAATCAGAACATGCCAAACCCCATGTAGTTTGAAATTTGGAAATTGATTTATGGACTTTACATGATAAGTGTGCTTGTGTTAGCTGTTTAGTTTAGACCAGTAAATCTTCTGATTTTCCCACTGACTGTACTTTGGTTCATATTCTGGAGTAATCTTGAGATGGATGAACTGGATTCCTTCCACATGAAAACCTGGAGTGAAAGGAGCATTCTTAATATTGGCAATAGACTGAGGGGCCTGATGGGAGTCGAATCTAAATTAAACTTCTTGAAAGGCATAGCTTGGAAGCTGGGTCATCAACACGATTGTGGGTTTTACAGATCTGTCCTTGATAACTTGCATTGTTTAGTAAGCATTTGAAGAAGTCAATGACATTAAGAAAGAAAGAAACTTTCAGAATATTGCTCTGGATTATAGGAATTGTTTGTAGGCTCACTGCAAATAATACAGAGATTAGGGAGAATGTTTCACACGAGGTAGTAAGACCTGATGGATATAGTTCTCTAAAAGGAAAGGGAAGGACAATCTCAAACTTACTTTACCTATTGTGCTCCTGTTCACTTGCCTGGTTTAGGGGAAGGTGGTTTAATTGATGCTGGGCAATGTATGGGAGAGAACAAAATTCTCAGAAGAGTCAACAACAAACTTTTACTTGCAAAATGTAGAACATTAAGATAGAGTCAGATACATGACATATGTTAAAAAAACATCCAGGTAAAGTAAGTACTTCACCAACTTTAATTTAGCAAACTTAAACTTAGCCAACCTTAGCAAATTCAGACACAAGGCACTTACTAAGGCATTAACGGGAATTTTTTAGTCTGGCCGACAATGTATTTTGAGAAGAAAGGGAGAAAGAAAGGGAAGGAAAGGATAAGAGCAGAATGATATCACCGTCTGTGGATTTAGTAACAAGGCTCGATTGTTGCAATTTTGATGTCCTTTGGTCTAAATGGTATCTTGATCCACAGGGGGTGGGGGAAACCCACAAAACACAAATTCCAGAAGGTTTATATATGCTTAGCTTTAGATGAATGCCCAGGCACCTTCCCTGGGGTGGGGAGTTTTATGCTGTCTTTTGCAGCACCTTGGATCTGTTGCAATGCTGTGGATCCTGCGCAGTCGTCTGGTGGAAGACCCCAGGAATTATTCTGGGGGTATTTTGGGAGTCTTTGGTGGTTTATGACACCTTCTAAGACACGACAACTGCCTCTCAGTCAGTGCAGTTGAGCCCCTTATGCCCCATCAGAAGGGATGAACATCTTCAGGCCTATGTGTGAATGTCCCAGCATGTCCCCCAGGTGGGGAGGAGTTTTACAACTGAGCCACTTGTGTAAGGAAGGACATCAGCATGATAAAAAGTATTAATCCACCTCACAGGATCTGCTTCTTTTTGGCTTCTTCCTTCATGTGTCTCAAACCCCAGCTTCTTGCTAAGCAAAGGCTGCTTTGTCATGGTCATTCCCTGGTGCTCACACCCTCTGCACCTGGGCTGTTACTGTGCTCATCCTCAGCAAAGCACCTGCTGCTTTTGCAAATGGCTGATTGTTCGAGCCATTAGCCATTAACATCTCAGTCTCTCACCCCCCCCTTGCCAGTCCTGCAAGAAATTATTTTTGAAGTGTTTCAAATATTCTTTATTATGTATGGAATATATTAAATACTACCTTGGTGTATCTGTAGGAATTAAAAATGAATATATATATTTTTTAAAATCAGACAACATTACTTTTTCTATGAAAAAAAATCAGGTTATGCATCATACAAAACAGGGAACATTATGATGTTGTGAACAAGTGTATGAAGCTAAATTTTTCACGGTACATTGAACATTTTAAAAGTTGTTTGCTTACTGGCTACCACATAATCAGAGTTTTGGAAAATATATTCTGGTGGGGTTTTGTGCAATTTTTTGTGTGGGATCGTTTCAGTTTCCAAGCTGTTTTGAAAGTTATGAATACATGAGTAAGACTTCACATGAAAGGCCATGAAAGGCCATTTCATAGGAGAAATAGACTTTTGTTTTTATTACTGTACATGTTGCTGATTCTCCTGAAGGTGTTTTTTTCTAATGATTTTAGGTTTATGAAATCATTCTTATTTTGTTAAAAATTTTGTAAAAAAGGTATGCACAGCTGTGTACAAAGATAATATGAACATCTTGACCTTGTTGGTCTAGTATCTCATGACTTGAGAGTGGTGAAGTCTTGCATTTATGGTAGTCCCGTGTAACAGGGAGATGATATTAATCCACTTTTGAAGATGAGTATTGAGGCACAAGGTGACTTACCCAAGGATATGCAAGTCACCTGTGCTTAAATGGAAAAGTAATGAAAAGCTCCCTGAGCCTATTCCCTCTCTCCCAACACCCTTCTGACATCAGTGGATAAATGTATGGAGCTATGTGCATAGACATACAGACAGTGCACAGATCTATGCAGAGGTGTTAATCAAAGCAGAGTGCAGTGCATCAGAATGCCAGCTGGTGCTCTAATGGCTAGGTTTGTTTGCAGATAAGTAGATAGATAAGTAAGAGCAGTTTAATTCTTATTACTACAAGCTTCAGGGTTAATTTAGCTTGTTCTGTTGATAATTATAAAGTAATTTTGAAACGTATGAGCAGTCAATGAGAAAATTCCAACATGTGAGTTTTGAAATAATAGCTTCCAAACCATCGCATATTCTGTCGAACATGAAGGTGACATTAGTGTTTTAACCATGAGTACTTTTTCATTTAGGAGCTGCATGACTGAATCAATAATTTAAACTATTATACAGAGGATTCATTGATATTTTCTTCTGTAAATGTGGGAAACTCTGGGATATTATATTTTTTAAAATTTCTTCCTTAAAAGGCTTTATTGGATGAATAAATTTGACTCTTGCCCATGTCCTCTATAATTTTTAGGGGATCCCAAGCTCAGATTTTTTCAGAAGGTTGAGTCCCATCTCCTGACTCCTTGTCACTGCTGGCACAATGTGAATGGTGAGGTCCTCAGTCACATGAGGTATTTAGGCTGAACACTGCTGTTGCCCAAAACTCTTCTGATTATTGCTGCACTTGCATTCCTTCCACTGGGGTTTCTTGTAGTGATAAAATCATCAGGTGTGTGACTGCACCCCTTTGCATGATCTATTGTGCAGTTTGTTTTTTCCTCCTTGGTTAGTATATTGTGAAGCATAATGGTGCTTAGAAGAAGAAGGGTGCTTTTGAAAACAGGAAGGAGACTCACTGACATGGGAGTTGTTTAATATGTGTTTACAACATGGAAGAAGGAAGTGGCACACAGGCAGTGATGGCTGGATTGAAGCTAAGGACACAGTTCTCACGTAGTGTTGATACACAGAGTTGATAAAATTTAATTCTAACCTTTGTTGTTGAATTACTCTGAATTTGTGCGGTTTCTGTTTTCCTCCCTAGCTGTTCCCATTAATGGTAATATGGTATGATGTTCGATCTGTGACTCAGTCATTGTTCATTGTGGGTTTTTGTTCACATTTGCTGTATTTTTCCAGTATCACAACTTTGCCAAAAAAATCATTATATCCAGGGGAATTTGATATTTGACTGATTTTAAGCTAGTTGAAGTTGCTGTTGAGAAATTCAGGAAGTGGAAGCTGAGGCTGAGATTTTTCTCCAAATGTGTTAAGAGTCAAAAACATTTGGTCCTTGTAGTGGATTAACATTTTTACTAAGTGCAAAAGATGCTATCTGTTCTGACCAGAATAGTCAGCTACCAAATGTGTTCTCTCTTGGCCAGGAGTCAGTTGCAAACTGTGCTTCAAATGAACAAAAATATTTAGGTATCTATATCATTTGTGTCAAAGAAAAGCTATTGTATGTCAACCACTCTATTTAGTGTCAAATATGCACTGCCAATATATAAGGATTTTCAACTTCCATTTGCAAACTAGTGAGAATCAAGGACGGCAAAGCAAAACATGGGTTTAAAGAGATTTTACTTTCACTCTTCTGTCTTTTTGAGCTGTTCTTTCTCAGAAATGTTCAAGTTCAGTATTGTGATGCTATGCCTTATAGGCTTCCAACCCAATCAGTGATAAAAATTTATTTTGACATTAGCCCGAGAGAAGAAAAGCTGCATTATTTAGAAAAATAAACAAATGAAAAATTGGACTGAGCAACTGAAAAACAAAGCAGCTCTTAATTTTCTGAAGAGTTATAGGACTAAATTCTTATTACAGAGGCTAATTAAAGCATTTATCATGAAATTAAAATGTTTAATTTTGAAAATTCACAGGAAAGGGAGGAACTTGGTTGGACTATAATTTGTAGGATATAAAAGGATTGAACATTAAACCTGATTGTTTTTCTGTTTTTAAAAATTAATTATTTGGAATCTGGGAGACTGCACCCTCATTATAAATCTACATGCTGCTAACTTGAATTTCATCACTGAAAGCAATGTATTTTTACCTCTTTTTTCTCAGACTTGGTGTCTTTCCACACTCTCCTGTTACTTTGGCTCCTAAAATTTCCCCCATAACCATAAACAAATTAAGTCCTGATGTCCACAATTGAAAAAAAAAATATATATATATATATATATAAAAGAGATCTATTTACTCCTCAAGCAACAGTTATTTTATGTAAGACAGATTATGTGGGTACTGAGACCCTTTATATAAGGTCTGCTGTGAAGAAAAATTTGCCAAGATTTAGCAAATTTTGCCTCAGAACAGTCTTTCTGACTGTCGTTGGGAGCGGTCTTCCCTGCTTTCCTCCAGCACATGGTTAGTAGGTGGCAGGACTTGAATCAGTTTAGCTTGACTATTTAAGAAGCCTTCTGAAACTTTTGTATTTCAACTTGCAGTCTTAGATTTTCATTGTTATTGGGAAGTTTTGTTTACTGTGGTTGCATCCTTGTTCCCAAGTCACTTGTAAGCAACAGATTTTCCTAATTTCTTGATGATAGACTTCCCATTTTTCACTTAGAAGTCAAGGAACAGGAACATTTCTCTGTAGAGGTTGTCATACACAGCTAGTTCATCACTACAAACACTTCCATCTCATCAGTTTTCAACTGAAATGTCAATAAGTGTTTCTGATTTTTCAAATATAGCCAGAATAGAAATTCTCAGTGAAGACTGAAAGTCAAATACAGAAATAATCAGAAGGATTGTTACAGCATTCATCACTACAATTGAGGATGGTTCTTTAGACATAGTGGCTGAATTTGGAACCCTGTTTCTTTTTTTCTGTCTGTTTTTCAGATTTCCTAATTTCAGTTTGTATTTCATGTTTTGTTGTGGTTGTTTTTTGTATGGAACTTATTTTTAGCTCTGTTTCAGAGTTTAATTATTAGGTAGAATTCCTTAACTTAAGAGAGGCTTTACAGAGCTGGTATGATATGTAAGTCTGGACAGAATAAGGGAATGCATCAAGATGATTTATTTTTCAAAAAGATTTTAAAAAAAGTACTTTTATGCAGTTACTATTTGAACTCAGAGAAGACTAAAGAGTAAAAGAAATTATAAATACACTTTGAATTTTTGGGGAGAATTGGGGAACATCTAGATTGTGTTTTTATAATTGATATATAAAAACTTCTTTATATATTGACTTTTTTTCTGAAAAGTCAATATATTGTTGGCTCAGGTCATTTCCTTTGCAAGTTAAATCCATACATTGAAATTTTGATGAGAATATCTCAAATGATCTCTTGCAGGGTTTCTGTCCTTTTATTCTGTTGGGAAGGCTTTGTCCTCTGTGCAACATCCTGCCAAGGGAATCAGTATTGGAGATTGATTTGTCAGAGGCTGTGTCCAAGCTTGTCACTGCAGTTAGCTCTCTCTCTACTTTTGTTTGGATTCCTGTTCCTGGCACCAGGCATCCACTGTGTTTCAGGGTTGATCTTTCTCCATGTCTGAATAAAAAAGGGATAATGACAAGTGTTTTTATTTTTAGTGACAGCAGAAAAACGTCCTGTAGTCTCTTTTCTAAGTAATCGCTATTTGTATCTTTTACAGAACTCTCTTACCCCTCCTTGGTGCTTCTTTTAGACTCAGAGTTCACTCTACATCAGGTATATGGAAAAAAAGAGAGAAAATTATTCAGAGAAGGTCCTTTTCATAAATGCATATGAGTAGAAAGACATTCTCTTCCCTAGACACTATCGTTCAAACTGGTTGAACACATTCTTTCCAGATTTTTTTTAATATTTCATGTTTCGATTAAATGCTTAGACAAAAATTACTGAAGTTGATGGATTAAGCAGAAATAAAAGGCTTGAAATGAGTTCTTCAAACAGAGAAAAATTGTGCTGCAACTCCCTAGAAATATTCCACATATTCTTGATAGCATGAAAGGGCATATGTATCTGGAAGACATTTCTTATGTATTTAAAAATGAATACACATTCCTTTGAAATGCAGTGATGGGATTGTGTTTCAGTTTTTAACAGGGCTGTTACGGGTTTTGATAAAAACTAACCAACAGGGCAGTTTTTATCAAAACCATAATCTTCCTTCATCCGAATATTTTCAAGGATTTTAGTCACTAGTATGTAAGATCCACACTCTGAAAGACTTGAAGGAAATTTCTGTCTGTCTGCTGTTTCCTTCTATGTTCTGTGTTGTGTACACATCAGGAGGTAGGTTTTGGAGAAGAGGAAATGGACTCAGTTTATTTATCTGTGAGGTTTGATGTTGACAGACAAGTGCTTGTACAGAGCCTGAGTAGTCAGTGCTTATGATTGAGGGCATTTGGAGGAGAATTCTGTCAGCCCTCATATTGTATGACAACTGCTTGTTTTTAGAGAAAAGCAGAAAATGAGATGGATTGTGTGTCCAGTTTGGTAGGTGGGCCTGGGCAAAGCAAGCAGTGCAATGACGAAGTAGCTTATGCAGACTGCTGTAGTGTGTTAGTCCTTCTGTGTGCCATCTGCACATCCATGCATGGATCTGCCCACAGAGACAGCCGCCAAGACAACCAACTAATGATGTGATCCTCCTACTGTAAAGCTAATTTCAGCACTCACTGAAAATATCTAGTGTGCAAGTTTAATAAATTGAATAGAAGAAGTTGCATCAAAAAATTGCACTCGTCACACCGATGAATATCACGTTATGGTAAGAGTGCATATAATGGGCAGATTATTTTTCTTTGACTAATTACATTTCTTTGAATCTTCTCTCTAAAGTCCTTCTTGGTTTTCTTGAATGTAATTTTGATGCTTAGATACATATCAATCATCTTACTATTCTACTGCACCAGTTACATACTAAAATTGTGAGTTTTTAAGCAAATCCAAAAGAAAAATTACACATTTCCTTAAGGTAGATATGAAAACAAGACTGTATGTTTTAAGAATTAAAATTAAGAAATTATACTGATGTAAAAATAAATATTAATATGCAGTCCCTATATTAGCTAGGTGACATTTAGGTCCATGTATCTGAACTGTCTCATCAGTGTAGCAACCACAGTATTTCTAACTGTTTTAAGGACTCATTGAAAAGCTGTATGTGCCATTTCCCTTTTGTTTGCTTTTAATTTTTTTTTATTTGTGTTTTAAAAGTTTTATATTTTACAGTATTTAAAATTTGTTTTTTGTGGTTATATATATATGTGCATTAAGGGCTTTAAGAGTGTTCAGGAAAAAGACAAATATACTTTAGATAAATGACTCAGAAAAATCTTTACAAGTAGGGAATGAGGAACTCTGGCTTGAACTATTCATTAAACAAAATGCTGTGTTCCAGAAAGTAATTAATAAAGTGTTCCATCTGCTTCAGGACAATACTGCTTGCTAATGGACACCTACAATTTTTGAGATACTTGGAACATGTCCATCTTTACTCCAGATGCTAAAACTGCCAAAATCTGCCAACCATTATTGGAAGGGATGAGAGTACATTTTTTGTTGTTTGAACCTTTTTCCATACAAATCTGGCCTTAGCAAAAAAAAAAAAAAAAAAAAAAAAAACCAAAAAAAAAAAAAAAAAAAAAAAAAAAAAAAAAAAAAAAAAAAAAAAAAAAAAAAAAAAAAAAAAAATTACTAACAAACAAAAAAAAACTGTCATGTAGTGGGGAGGGATTGCTTGTACTTAATTAGTTAAAGCTTCTGCCAGATATATTAACATCTTTTTTTATGGTGCGTAGTGTTATGCACAACAACTGCATATTAAAAGAGGAATAAAATTTCCTTGCCGTTTTATTCTTCATTGAACTGGCAGAGGGTCAAGTGCTTCTTAAAACTGTAGCAGGAATCTCATTGCCTCTATCTAAAATTTCATGTAAGGTAATATAACACATATTTGCAAGATTATGTTTCATTGTACTGCATTGGAGTCTGGCTGTATAAGCACTATTTTAGACACAACATAGTAGGAAGCACTTTCCTGTCTAGAAATTATCACAGGAGTCCTCTGAAGACCTGGAAGTATGCTCCTGTGATTTTGTGGAGACACTGCACTATATTTTGCAGGGTGGTTATGTCGTGTCCAGAGAGAACAGGTGTTTTTCACAGGAGAATATTTGCAGAATGAATGAAATTAGTGTCAGGTATTAATCTGTTTTTCTGGAGTCCAGATTTGCCTTTGTCATGGACATTAGTCTTGACTGAAAAGTAAACATTGCACAGCATTTACCAGAAAGTGGTATATATCAAATATATTGAACAGGAATTAGTCTCAAAATTTTTATGTAGCAGCTTTTTGTAGCTGGCTTTTTATCATATTGATTATATCCAATGTACTTCAATACCTTCCTGTTTTTTCATCTTTTAATATGGTAAACATCAGTAGGGATATTCATGATCATAAGAATAGATTTGGCACAGAAAGGAACAGGGGGTCAGTGAATATAGCACTGGGATGCAAAGGCAGGACTTGTATTTTGCTTTAAATTATAATTTTAAATGGACAGTAACAAAATTGAGATCCTAATACTTCCATTGAAAAGAAAACGCAAAGAAGTCTGTAGAAAGATAAGTTATTTAAGAACTATGTAAGATTTTACTACTATTGTGGTAAATGGAAACAGAAGGTGTTTCTCATCATTCACACCAAACCTTGGTTGATTCCCTGTTTCCATTTTCTAAATGAGATGTTCTGAAATTAAGATCTCCAGCGCAGTCCGGGTGGTGTTACAAACCACCCTAAAGGTGAGGGTAACTCAAGCTCTTATTAATTGATCCTGGGAGCAGATTAGGGTGAAACAGCACAGAATGGCCAGTGTTTATAAATACATACATACATACATACATACATACATACATGTTTATATATGTACACATTACTCATATATTTATATTTATATTTATATTTATATTTATATTTATAGAGTTAATTTTGGGAAATTTTGGTTGCAGTGGAAAGGGGGTATGTAGCCATTTTGGTTATTAGTATTAATAGCAATATAGCAGTACAAAAGCATAAAAATAACACTGAAGAAAATTGTTAGTCAAAGTGACGGTCACAGTTTTGATCTGCCAGGGGTGAGGGAATCCCATGAGACATAGAGTTAATATGTATGTTAGTATTAACAATGGATTAATATATGTTCGGGTTTACAGTGGGAGTGCCCAGACACCTCTCCTGGGGAGGGGAGCTTTACACTGCCTTTTGCAATACCATGGATGTGTTTCAGCTGTGGATCATGTGCAGTCCTCAGGTGGAAGACCCCAGAAGTGAGCTTGGCAGCTATGCTCTCCCCCTGCCAGACCCAGCCAGGGCTTATTTTCAGCACATCTGTGGAGCTGGCTTTTCTTGGATACATTGCTTCAGCCTTGTTTACCTCTCCTTAGACCTGAGATAATGGGACAATAGTAGCACCTTTATCTCATCTCAAGTTCCCATCTGGAAGCTTAACTTACTGTCCAAATTTCCAGGAATTCACAGAGGCCGGAGAGGGAGAGAGGGGAGTTCTGTGGTCTCAGATGAGCAGTTGCTTCTTTATACAGTTTTTCATAGGGGGCAAAGTCATGTGGTGATTACCTTAACAGTGTTTGAGCCATTAACCATTACCTGGGCACCAGTTAGAGATTTCCCAGTAGGATCTCTCCAGGCTGCAGCTCATTCTACTTCTCATTCTTTCCTGCTCATTCTACTTCCTTAGCTGTTGCCATGCAGCAGATGCGGGTTTTTGTGAAATGTTGCTGGTTTGATTTAGTGGCATTTCGTGCCTTTTTTTTCCCTATTTTATTTCTCTTGTAATTCTTTTTATGTATGTTGGAAGACAGTGAAGAAGTGGGATCTTTGAAGTTCTTTATTGATGGAAACATTGCAAAAAGGTTCAAATTTATATTCTAATCATTTATGTGCAGAGGTGTTTGTCAAAAGAACCTGTAGGACATATCACTCACTCCTGTTGAATTTCAGTGGAATTTCAGTCTTAATCCCTTCAGGCTCTTCTTCCCAATTCTTCATACCTCAAACATCAGTCTTACCATAAAAATGATTTATTGGTAGCGCCCCTCAGATGAAAACTACAAGGAGGCTCTTAGGGCAATTTTCCTTTAATTACCTGGTATTTCTATCCATATTTCATATACTTGCCTGCTGCTCCTGATCTTCCATGGTATTATGCATTTTGTCACTTTCCCTGGTCTGTAACTGAACTGATAGGTAACTTGTTATTTATAAAGATGATTTTAAGTCACATGATATGTAGAAAATAAAAGAACATATAAATCAGCAAATAAAAAAGAACAATTAAATGTGATCTATCATAGAGAAGTGAGCAAACCACTTGTTATGAGGCAGTGTCTCTAGCAGTGATGAGGTACTGAATAAAATCAAGTATAATACCAAAGAAATGCATGTTTTCGAGGTTCATAGTTTTGTATTAAACAGATATACTTACTAAAATATTATTAGAGAAAATAGAAAATGGGATTAAAGAAAGTACAGTTCAGTGTACTGTCATGTTAGTTTTATTTAAGATTATTGTTAAAATTTAAAAATTTAATTAGAAAAATGACAAAAGTTTATTACATTAATGTACGACCTCTTGGTATAGCTAAAAACTGAGCTTCTGGTTTTTGTCAGATTAGTTTGTAAGTATCCATACTTTCCAAAATATCTCTTTGCATTTGTCACCATTCATAAAGAGAACCGCTTTCTCTCCTGTCCCTGTCAGGCTCCTCCATGTAACAAAATTCTCTTTCCTTTATTCCTCATTCTCTCCTTAGCCTCTGGCCCTGACCTGGAAAAGGTCCTCACAGTTCTTTGGCTCGCAGACCAAAGGAACTGAAGAGCTGTCACTTGTCTCTGTCTAGTCAGCACTCCTTTTGTATTGCTGTATGATTGATGGAGAAGAACCTTAAACCTTGTTAATCAGCACACAAGGGAGCCAGCAGAAAATGATAGAGGCTGATAAGTTCCTTGAAGTCACTTTTATATTGAAATCCCTTGAAAATTTTATATTGGTTAAATTTTATCAGGCCTTGTCCATTCAAAGTAATTTACTTGGAAATGGTCTATGCAGAGCAATTGCAGTAGTACAGACTGTTGCAGCATACTAATATTTTGAAGTCATGAGACCACATTTTGTACCTGTCCAACAAAACAAAATTGCACCAAGGTAGCATTTGCCAATACGCCAAATACAGTTTACTTCCAACATAGTTTTTAAGCTCTCCCATATCCAATTTATATGCTGTGCTGACAGAAGCAAAACACCAAATCCATTTACAGCTCCATTTTGAAGATAGCTGATGAATTCACATTATCAATGTTTAATCAGTTTTTTGTTTGTTTGTGTTGTGGTTTAACCCCAGCTAGCAACCAACTAAACATCAACAAAATCCAGCAGATGGAATACCCAGCCTGTTGACACAGGCATCTGGTCTAGGTCATCCGTCTGGTTTTGCTTGGATCCTTTTTCCCCCACTGTACTGCCTTCCCAAGACTAGGCATCAGAGTAAGGTTCACCAGGCAGTGTGTGTCACCTGTTAATCAGCAGCTGCTGTTTCCTGCCTATGTTCTTTTGTTCATAAAATCCACACCACTACAGAGCCTTACATTCCTCTTTGGAAAAATCTTGTATCCTTCTGCTTATTCTGCTGTACCCCTATGGGTTGCCTTGTTTCCTTACTTCCAGGCTCAGCCGTTCTCCATGCTCTTGAAATGCTGGGTTATTCTGCAGGAGATAGTGAAAGAACTGTTTAATCTTGTGTATTTTTTCCTTGCTTTCCTTCCTTACTGTGTTTACTCTAGTTACCCAGGTCACAGGTACTTTTATATCAGATACAGATATAAATATTGAAAGAGTTCAATATAAAAGCAACACCTAGCAATCATGAAGAAGAATGTCATACCTTTAATACAGTGACTTCCTGCTTATTATTCTCAGTACTACACAATTTTTTATGGTGATTGTTCTCCCTTGACAATTTTGCCAAGGGAATTGTGCAAACAAAGCTTTTCTATTTTTGTTCTCAGCAAGCAGATTAGTGTTCCATTGTGTCAAAAAAAGCATATATTTATTCCATGACAGGAGTACACGATAGATGTGTTCTTCCGTCAGCGATGGAAGGATGAGAGATTAAAGTTTAAAGGCCCAATGAACATTCTTCGACTGAACAACCTAATGGCCAGCAAAATCTGGACACCAGATACATTTTTTCACAATGGGAAGAAGTCAGTGGCTCATAACATGACAATGCCAAACAAGCTTCTACGAATCCAGGATGATGGGACACTCTTGTACACCATGAGGTATGTCTGTTCATCTCTACTCAAGCTATTTCTTGATGCAATTTTTCCATTGAACAATTAAATGAGGTCTCAGGAGAACTCTCCTTTGTTTTATTTTTGTCTAAGCAGAAAGAAAGCTAGAAAAATATATGTTTTGTTTCCAGTTCTGTTAAAAGTCTCTTGGCTGATAAAGAGTTAGATCTGTTTCCCTATGTGTGCCTCAGTTTTTGTAATGTATTGAAGATATTGAACACCTGAATAAAGTTATGTGAGACCTTCAGGTAGAGTTTACCAACTCTGTCTTACAGTGATTAAAATAATGTAGGAATTTAGCCTGTTACTGCAGCCATTTTACTGAATATGTGAGCCTCTATGCAAATTTTTTATTAAGATCAGGAGAATAGAAAAACAAAGTAGGAATGGAAAGGTAATAAAGTCTCAAATTCTTTGCAGAAAGAGCTAAAGGGAAAATATGTCTTACTGTGTAATTACTGTTTCTTTACATCTAATTAAAATATTTAACATAGAATTTTAATTTTTTTCATCTTGTGCATCATTTGTAGCTAAGATAAATATTTCAGCTGGTAAAATGTATTAAATTTACTTAGAAAATAGAATATATAATACGAAAAATTATAAATAAATCATGTATACACAGATATTAGTAGCACTTTTATAAGACTGATTTCTTCTTTGGTAACTCTTTTGGCAATGTTACCTGTGTGAATTTTTTAAAATATTTTACCCAAGTTTCCAGATGCCCCTGACTTAGATTTTTTCTTTTTCTTGGAGAGTACTTAATAAATTGAAGTTGTCGTGAATGTCGACTTAAAATCCCTAGCCTAAGTAAGACAGAAAATGTGAGCTTCAAAGTTAACATGTACTCTGGTACTTTCTTCCATGCAGCCATGCCAGCATCCCTAATCCCAGTTTTACTACACAGCTCTGAAACCCTTACACTGCTGAGTGTTGATGGGCAGACTGATGATGATATTGGATGTCGTAGTGCTTGGAGGGATTCAAAAAAGTTTGCTTGAAGTAAATTCAGGCCCCCTGTGTTGTATTTTTGCCTTGGCTCAAATCAATATTTGAGAATTATCTATCTAAGCTGACTGAAATTCTCTTTCTCCAGAGAGTATAATAATCATATGCTATAAATTATAGGAAATACTGTTTGAAACCATTATGAAGCATAAGCTGGGTCAGGTTAATTATAATTGACTAAGCATTTTTGTTACTTGTGAGTACGTTGGTTCTCGGGGTATGAGATTAATGTGTACACTGATCTAACTGTTTTGCCTAGATTTTAAACAGCTCTTTTTATCATGTCTACATAAAATGATTGTGTGATTTACATCAGAGGCTCATGAAGTTCTTTCCCTTGCCTTCAGCTGTTTGCTGATTCTTATCTCTTGGTGCCCCTTCAATTCAGATAAGCTTTCCTGGGGAGTGGAGGAGTAGAATTATGAACTATTTTTTGGTGGAAGGCTAGGAGAATATGGCAGAGCATACAATGACTAAGAACCACTGGGAATACAGAAGGCTGTAACTGATGTTTGGGACTGGATGAAGAAAAGGCTTACAGAAAAAACTTCTACCCAGAGAAGACTAAAAGGATATGAAGGAGAAACATAGGAGTTTTTCTTGGCTTTTTTTTTTTTAATTACAAATAATGGAGAAGTCCATGAAAAGCTTTCTTCAAATTGTTTTAAATTATTTTTATTATAGTAATCCCCATATATGATACTAGGATATTTCACAAAATGGGCAAAAGTGGATGTTTTGTTAACATACTGTCACACTTTACATAAATGTAAAGACTAATCACTAGTAACATGGAGAATGAGGAGCAGCAATCTTTTGAAATAATACAAATATTTTTTCTCTGTATCTTCTATTCAAACTGTAAAAAACATTGAATTAAAAAAACTAGAGTAGGGTTCTTAGGCAAGTTAATTGTATTTTAGTTGCATTTTAATGAGCCTTTAAGAGCTGTAGTAGCACACAAGTACCACAGAATATTTCGAGAAGAAAATTATTTTTCTTAACAACCTGGCAGTACTTAATTTGTATTTTTCTTTAAATGGCCTTTGTTCATAATTTTGAGGTCAACTTTTACAGGTTCTTGATATGATAAGTAAATGCCTTTCAAAGGAACACATAAAATGGAAGAAGTAAGAGCTGATTTAAATTCTTGTTAGTTCAATATAAAATTTCAGTTCAGTCTACTAAATTGGCATGAACTGTTCATTTCTGTGGAAGTGATTTTCTTGACCTGCTAAATTACTTAAATGCATAGAGATCTTTTGCCTTTTAGGCTTACAGTCCAAGCTGAATGTCCAATGCACTTGGAGGACTTCCCTATGGATGCTCACTCGTGCCCACTGAAATTTGGCAGCTGTAAGTACATAATGGGAAGTAGAGCCTTTGATGGGTGAATCTCTAATATTTCTCAGCATAATTTTGTTTCAGTAAATTGTTACATGGGAAATGTAAACCACAAGATGGGACTTGAAAGAAAAAATCTGTAACCTGACACATCAAAATCTCTTTTCCTTATTCAAGTATTGTGTCTTATAGTGTATGTTAAAGATTTCATTGCTCCAATTCACAATAAACACCCTCCACCTGATCAGCACTGCACTGGTCTGCTTTCATTGCAGTGTGTAAATCACACTGACCAACACAGAACTGGATGCACGTAGCCTGTGTAGCATTAGCAAAGAGCAAATCAAGGAGTTCAGTGAGTGGGTTTTTTAAATTTATGACCAAAACTTGGTTTCTCTTTATTGTTAATGATATTTTTAATGTTCTTATTCAATGAAGGCAATAACAAATGGCTTCATGTGATAAAAAATTTCATTCTTTAGTGCATCTGTATGTTACAGACAGGTGGAATTTGACCTCACTGGTATTATTTTTAAAAGCAGCATTATTTCACCTTCTTAGATTACAGGCATTCTTTTTCTTCTTCATTATATATATTTCCTGGATTTTTTACACTAAAAGCTTTATTTTTTTTTTCCTTTGGCTCCAGCCTACATTCTCTGCTGGGCCCAGGAAAGGAAATTGGGGTTTTTTTGAGGAAACAAGTTAAAGCCTATAAATTCTGGCTGACTTTACAATAATTGTAGCACCCACAGAATACAAAACAGGGGATATGCTGCCATTAAGGACCTCATTAGCCACATGATGCTTGTCATAGCACTGTGCTACTGTGCACACTCTCTCCAACATCCCTTTTCCTTGGACTTTGTAGCAAATTAAACAACGCCTTTGCTTCTGATGATGTTTCCACATTTGAAGGAAATCTTAGCTATGGAGATAAAGGTCATTAGAGTGAATACTATTTGCACCATGGAGTCTTTTCCTGCCCCCTCAATATTATATTTGTAATACATAATGTAGCCTAAATTGGCTGAGATGTTAGCCAAAATCGGCTACTGACTACCAATATTTACATACAAGTGCCCAGCAAGGCATGTTGGATTTATAAGGTGTTACAGGAAAAAAGGACTCCTATGTAGCCTCAAAGCAATTTGAAAACTCCTGTAATAATGGAACTGATACTCAGGCCAAAAGACTGCCTTCTTCAGGAACAGTTTTAGGTTGGAAACCCTTATTACTGGATGTATTAGACTTTGTGTGAATCACTTCCTTTTTTGTCTTTTTTTTGGTCTTGATTGTTTTTCTTACCAGCTTGCTCTTTTTTTCTCTGCCTATGATTTTGCAATAATCAGAGGAATTCTAAATGTGAGCAGTGTGATTTTAAAAAGTGTATTTCATTTCCCTCAAAGTCACTCGTGCCTGTTGGCACATTCAGGGAACTCTTACTTCTGTTCATTTTGAATGGCTTCACACACATTTTATTTCTTTACCTAGGACTCAATTCTAGACAGCTGTGCATTTTTCACCTTTTATTCTGGGATAGAATCTGAATGATGAATAGTGGTGAAAATAAGCAGGAATCCTGAGGATTTTGGTTTAACTAAGGCAAGTTTGCCAGTGGTATACATTTCTCACAGCTCTTCATATGCTGCTAATCTTACATTGCTAGGAGAATCCATCAGCATGTATGAATGTCTCTTTTTATACATAAGAGAAAAGCCAAACTGAATGTATGGGAGAAGCTGTAGCTTAATAGATTGCTTTTCTTTATTCTTTTCAAAAAGTCTAGCTTACAGTGAAGAGAATGGAGACAAATCAACAATTTGCCATACTGCTGGTTTGCATTAAAGCAGAGATATTTTTTGTGTGAAGCTGGAAGGATACATGGGAAGTGTTAAAAATCTCTACTTGCTACCCACCTGCTAGATTTTGTTAGTCATGCAATTTATGGCTAGTTGCACGAAGAAGCTACTTTCTGAGCCTCTAGAGATTTCTCAAGTGAAAATGTTTGCAGACCAACAGTAGTGCTGCTTTACTTTTTAATTGCACTGCAATTATGGTGTAGGATATAAAATGTACTTGTCTCAGTCAATCAAAATGAGCACCCAATTTCTTCCATCAGTGGTTTACCCTTTTTCTTTCATATTCCATTTGTTAATAGCATATTAATAGCATATTAGACTGGAAAAACTTTCAGGACATACTCTTTTTTTTTTTTCTTACTTACTGGAGAGGCCTTAGTGCTGTTTAAAATGCAGTGTTGATTTGCTTTCATACTAGTTTATTTTGAGAGACCAGTCTAAATGTATGCTTGATCATGAATGTACTGAGAGAGCAGCCTGTTTAAATGTTGGTGTGTCCCCCAAAATAATGAACACTAATGAGATTTAAGAGGGTAGTCAGAACAAAGTACCAGGGTGTTTTCACTGCTGGCTTCCCATATTTAAGTCTGGATTTCAACTAATAATAAAATTCTTGTCATACATCCCCGAAGTTGAGCGTGGAGACGATGGAAGGTCAGAACTATACAGGAATGAATTTTTTAAAATTTTGTGTGTCCTAAATCTTGCAAATTGTTCTTCTTTTCATCTGCCTTATCACAATTTATAGGATACATATAATATCTAATCTCTGACAAGTCTTTTAACCATGTAGAAGAGATGTTGTTTGTAGTTTAATAGAAAGAAATTGTGGTTAATAAGTTCACAGGTGAGTGCCCTGTTCCCATGCTGCAATAGGCACTTAATTTACAGTAAAGCTATTTAAAATGGCCAAAGATATTTTTTATAACATAATTTTAAATTCTTTGGGGTAAGTTTTTATTTGAAAAATAAGTGGCTCTTGTAATTCCGTGAGTTTTGATGGATGCTGTTTAATTTAAATTGTTGACAAAACATTTTACCTTGTTTCTCACAGATGCATACACAACTTCAGAAGTGACATACATTTGGACTTATAATGCTTCAGATTCAGTGCAAGTGGCACCAGATGGGTCAAGACTGAATCAGTATGATCTTTTAGGCCAAACAATTGGAAAAGAGACAGTTAAGTCAAGTACAGGTTAGTAAAAGGTATTTTGAAATATTTTGGAGAAAAATGCAGTTACTGGCTGTGAAAACTATATTCCAGGTGGTGTTACAGGCTTCTGAAAAAGAATGTTGCAAAATGTGATCTATTAGGAATGTACTGTACAAGTAACACAAAACAGCACTTCACTGATTCTTTCAAATTATAGTTAACTGGTGATGGCAGAGGTGAACTTGCCCTAAGGGACTGTTTTTTAAAATGGTATCTGGAGCTTCTTGTTCAATCCTAATATTTGTAACCCAGGGTTGGGATATTTGTTAGATTTAATATTGCAAATAACATAGATTTTGTCTAGTAAATGGTAGAGCAGAGAGGTTTCAACCATGTTTCCCTTCCATCATGTTTTTGACATGAAACACTGGACTATTCTGCTAGACTCTAGATTGTTTTCCTGCATGTGCCAGTCTGTGATGGACCCCCATGGCTGCTTTCTGACCGTGATTAAATTCTCAGAGAGGTGGTGTGTGAATGCAGAGAGTTGCTCATAAGCAGAAGCCTTCAAAGCTGAAGTACTTCTCAGCGCATACAAAACTTCCTGGAAGTTCCTTAACACCCACCTTTCATGGAACACAGTGGGAATAAGAAATAGCTGTACGCAAAATTTTTCTTATACTTTATAGGATGCTTTCTATTACAAAATACCTTAGGTACAATACAACCCTAGAACATTTGTTTGGCATAAATATAGCAAACTTTCTCTCACCAAAGAAATGGTCTTTCTTAAAATGATAACCTTTTGTTTCACTGTATTTTGTTTGTTTGTGGCACCTAGGTGAATATACAGTAATGACGGCTCATTTTCACTTGAAGAGAAAAATTGGTTATTTTGTCATTCAGACTTACCTCCCCTGTATCATGACTGTCATTCTATCTCAAGTGTCATTCTGGCTGAACAGAGAATCTGTACCTGCCAGGACAGTCTTTGGTGAGTATACTGCGTAGCATTAGCTCTGTTTGCAGTAGCTGAAGATGCTAGAAAGTACTTCTGAAGTAAAGGGCTTTCTCATTCAAGTTAAAATGTTTGTAGAATGTGATATGCTTTCTAGTCCAAACAGCTTTCAGCTGCAGCTCACACATCTCCTGAGAATCCCAAAGGTTTTGGAAATTAGTACATGCAAGCAAACTGTCCTCATATCCTTGACTCTTAAGAGGAAAAAAAAAATCAGAGAATAGAAAAAGATTACAATGTTTCTATTTAAAAACTAAATTTAGTAAACTTAGATGATTTTCTGAAATATCTTACTTACCTTGGTATTATCCAAGTATTCTGGTACTTGGTAGATAGGCAAATTTCTAAATTTATTTTTAAATTAGGCAAATTAAACTTGAATTTCTTGAATTATTTTTGTTCAAATTTCAAGCTGAAGTTCATTTAAAGAAACCCTATTCTGGGCTTTTGGGCAACACTTTTTCACTGATTCAAATTGGAGAGTTCAGCAAGCAATAAAATGGTGTTTCTCAAAATAAAAAAATGTCTTTCTTATTTACAAAGCAAAGTACATTTAGTTTGTTTTCTTTAAAAAAAAAAAAAGAGATCAGCACAATAAAATTATTGTCTGTGTGGAATCAGCCATCAAAAATGCTGCATAAAATTGTATGCTTAGTCATCAGTAAGCACCATGTACTCTTCAAAATATAGGCCAAACTCAAATGCATATTAAATAGGATGCACAACAAAGCATTTACTGTCTCTCCTGGTAGAGAATATGCCACACAAAGCACTGTAAAACTTGCAGGTTTGAATAGGAGCCTTACAGAAGTCAGATGAAATGGGTCAGTAGTTTCAGTGGGACCAGAATTCTACCATGGTTTTCCAGGCAGCTATCAGGCAGATTCTTTGTCTTTCTTCAAGATCTTCTGTGAATTTATCCATTTTTGATTATGAAAATATACACTCCTGTTTTCCAGCCTTGCAAGTACACTGTCAAATCCTTCTATATCTCTGTCTTTGCCCTTTTCTGTATCCACTCCAGGACATATAGGACAGAGTGACTGGTTTCTCCAAAAAATGTCTCACATCTGCTCTTCCTAAAATGCACTTTCTGTTACTGTGTCACTGTTAACAAGGCACTCCATCCATAACAAGGCCCTGGGATAATTTTCCTGAAATGTGTCCCTTCCTGCACACCTCTTCTTTATTCTTGATTTATTTTCTGTTTAATTTATATATATATTTTAGAAATGAGTAGTATCTGCATGGCAGCTTTGCTCTCCTGGGTTTTAGTATAACATGGATAATGAAGTGTCCTGCTTCAGGATGTCTTGAGGGAAATGCATAGGAGGGCCACAAGAACAGAATCACACCACTCAGTGATACCAAACCTGAAATCTCATGACTAAAAATGATGGGTTTATTGCAGACATAGCAGTTTCATGCTAGTATTTTATTTCTGCCACACAGACATGCACCCTGTGTTCCACTAAGGGCTCTGTCCCTTCCAGGCCCCCTTCACCCAGGGAACCAAGACACATCCAGGCTCTGCCTTTTGGGAAACCATAGCCCTATCATGCAGCATTTGCTCCTCGGGCTTAGCCTTTTTCATTGGGTTGGGTTGGATTTTCCCTGAGGAGCTATTTCATAACATTCTTTTACACTCTAGATGAGATTGTTAGCATAAGCTGCCAATGGGCTCTCTAAATACACAGCCTCAAGTGGATCTCCCAGGCTTTCTCCATTCCTACTGGCAGCAGTTGTCACTGGGATTTCTGATACGCTCTGGTCTCTTGCCTGAATGTGTTACAAAAATGTGCAGTTACTCAGAGTTTCATAACAAAGTTCCTCTCTAGCTCTTTAGTGGTTTTTGAGTGTACTGAAATATTCTTGTCAGTTGGAGCTGGGCAGGTACATTCAAGGTTTCATTTGGGTGACACTTTGAAGTAGGCTCCATCCAGTGACAAAAGAAGCTCATACAACAGTTACATTAATGAAATGAGCTACATTCAGCAGAGAATATAAAAATTGTAGGGGGTATTCCTTTATACTTTTATTGATCATTCTTAATTTTTAGTTTTTATATGGAGTAGTCACTTGTTAGATACCCATCTTTGCATTGTATTTTAAAAATATCAATTTTAAAATATAACTAAACAGAAGTTATGGGTTTGACAAAGTGTTTTTGAAAATCAATGAGAAATTTATTTCAATGACCTTCTTGAGAGTTAAGGACCAACTACTGGAATACTTTCAATGAAACATAACTTCTAGTTATTCAAAGCACCACTTAGCATGTGTTATTTCATGGGTGAAAGAAATTACTTTTCTTTTCCCTTTTTATTCTCTTGCAATGTGGTTTCAAGTTCTAGGCTAACATTAGGGGTTGGTATAATGAGGCTTATTTTATAGTTGAGCTCTTTAATCCCTTTTCTTTATGGCATCTATTTAACATTATTCTATTGCTTCAACTTTGCTTTAAATTTTTGGAAAAAGAAAGTTTTGTCATCATTGATTAAATAAGTCTTGAATGTGTTTTCTCCAGCATATAAATCTGATTGCATTCTTAATGAAAGAGAATAAGACTGGTTCATAATGCCTTCATTTAGTGCAAGATTACAATCTGTTTCATTTAGTAATGTGTTTATTGTTATGCATTTAGTGTCAACAATATTAGCAAAACTAATCTTGTGCAGCTTATTGGATTCTTGCTTGTTTTTAATGGGTCATAGCACTTAGAAGCATCACATGTGTTTGAATAGCAGCATTAATGCAGGTGACAGAAAATCAGAAATTCGTTTTCTTAGTGCTACAGTTATCTATGCTTTAACTCACATGGAGTATCAATGAGAATGATAAATGTAGTTAGGTATATAATCTTTGTTAACTGAAGCAGGAAAGAACAAAAATTAGTCTTATTATTTATTATATTTAAATTCACATAGATGTGTTCTTTTGTCAGTTCACTGTGATAATTTTGTTGTTACTCTGAGTTCCTGTGTCTGTTTTCACTTGTTCTTGATGTGGCTCCTTTCCATGGGCTGCAGTCCTTCAGGAGCAGAGTGCTCCAGCATGGGTCCCCTGTGGAGCCACAGGTCCTGCTGGAAGCCTGCTCCAGCACAGGTTTTCCATGGTGTCACAGCCTCCTCCAGGCATTCCGCTCTTCTTTTGTGGGGTCTTCCTTGGGCTGGAGGTCAATCTGTGCTGCACTGTGGACCTCTCAGTGGGCACAGCTGCTTCCCCAAGGCTTTTACCACAGGCTGCAGGGGGAACTCATCCCTGGTGCCTGGAGCACCTCCTCCCTCTCCCTCTCCTCTGACCTGGGTGTCGGCAGAGCTGTTTCTGTCACATATTCTCACTTGTCTTCTCTGGCTGCAGTTGCTTCTGCTCAATATAATTTTTTCTCCATCTTAAATATGTCATCCCAGAGGCACTGCCAGTGTTGCCCTTGGGCTTGGCCTTGCCAGCAGCGGTGGGTCCCTCTTGGAGCTGGCTGGCTTTGGATCTCTCAGGCATGGGGGAAGCTCCTCGCAGCTTCTCACAGAAGACAGCACTGCAGCCCCCTACTACCAAAACCTTGCCATGCAGACCCAAAGCAACTTTTTAATTGTGACACTACAAAAAGAGGAACCCAAGAAAAGTTCAAATCTGTTCTCTGCTTATTTTTACATGGGAATTAAATAATAGAGACCCATCCTTTTGAACAGTTTTATAAATACAAAGTACATTTTCCCATTTCATTGAAAAAAAATCTCAATTGTCTTTATTCTTCTCTCCTTCCACATGCTGTGGATTGTCTTTTGTGCCTTAGGAGATATCCTGCTACTCACACATTTCTGTTTATAATTTCTTAATTGGGAATTTCTGCTAAATGTAGGTATCATAATACAGTGATAGGCATTGGGCAGTGGAAAACTAGCCCTGAGTAAGAGACTGAGAGCTGGCCACAAACAAACCAGTATGTCTCCTCAACTTAGTTATGTGTGAAGACACTAGTTCATATTCCAGGGGTGGAATAATTGCATGCAGCTTTTCCTGGAGCTGGGCTAAATAGCCATTTGCCATTTGTCTTTGGGAATAAACTTGTGTGTTACTCAATGGGAAAGTGTGTTCCATTGCTCAGTGTTGATACAGTGAAGCAGCATGGTACCGACATCACCATATGGACACGCAGCTTACCCAACTGACTGAATTCAACTTTTCTGGAAATAGATTTTGTTATGGTTCTTGCCTCCCAAGCTATTTAAAAAGGCTGGTTGGTGTTGTTATTTTAGTGAAAAGGGTAGACAGAGTGCTTGAGCTATTTTCTATAATCTTTCTCTCAATGGTTGTTCAGACTTACCTGCTGGTGTTGGAGCAAAATCACAGTACACTCCTTTTGTATTGCATTCCCTGCTAACACATATACTTTGAGTAAATAAAAGCAAACAGCATTGTGTGTAGCAAAGTGTTATGGTGCAATGCTTTAATATCATGCTACATACAGAATTTTGAAACTTTTGTTTGCATTTCTATCTATTTGGTCTTGGAGTGATAAAATGAAGTGGTAATCTGTATCTCTGAAATGGTCAACAATCTTTTCTTTCTGCTGTTATTTGTATTTATGAATATCTTTGGGTTTTGGACCAGGTTGGGATATCTAATTACCAAAACACAGTTGCAATTGCTGTTAAAAAAATAGAGCAACGAAAATAATTTCCTAAATTAAAAAAAAAAAAGTTTGTCAATCTTTTGTGATATGTTCTTCAATCGTTATGTGTAACTAACAAATGTGGTCATAAAGTAGTCATCTTGACAGATCTTAACTTTAATATTTATGTGTTAACTCCTCCAATTTCCACTCTCTGTTTCTAGTTAGACATTTCTAGTTTTTCAGGTTACTTCTTCCACTGTTATGAGCATAACACAGCTGCTATTTTCCAGATATATAAGTTTAGTGCCAGTGAAAAGTGTTGAATTTGCAGCTCTGGAGATGGATTTTCTCTCTCCAGTAAGCAAATGCTGTTTTAAAAGTATTACCATTAAAAAAAAATAAATCCCAGGCAATCAAATAGCTCCAGTCTTGGCTGCAATGGATAAACCTTTAGTGATAGAAGATATTTAACTTTGTAGGCATGCACTGCTGAGAATAAAGCTTGTAAGGATGTTTACTGTTAAGTAAAAAATGCTTGGTCTTTGGAGAAAGAAGGTGGTTGGATGGTTTATTTTTTGTGTCTTTTTCAAAGACAAACTGATGACTGCTTGTGGTCCCTTACAAAATAATACATAATTGTTTCTTCTGGTAGCAATTCAGTTGCCACATCTGCTAGGTGCTGGGCTATAGAAGAGAGTTCTTGCCTTGTATGTAAACTGTTTTTTCTACATCACAGTGAGATATCATGCAGCCTTCACGTAGCCTTTAAAATATTTTTTTTTCTTTTTGACCACTTCATTGTAGGGGCTACAATCTGCTCGCTGTTTTTTATACCAATTTTAGTTCACTAGTGTTATGAATTGGATGAGCAATGAGGAACGGTTTTGTTCTGATCAGTGTATGGGTTTTGTGAGGTTTTAAGTTAATCTTTGTGAAATAAATGAGTTTTGTTTTCTCAAGTTGACCATATTCTTGCACATTAATAACTTTTCAGTCCTCTCAGGTTTAGCAGTGGCATGGAGGCAGTTATTTCCATTCAGTCCTTTTTCATAAAGAAGACTTGATAAAACTTATTTTTCAAATTAACTATAATGTGCAAAATCATCCGTCTTTTCTCTGAAGAATAATAGCAATCTAAAAGGACTAGAGAATCCTAAAATGACAGATATTACAGATGAAATTTTCTGTCCAATTTTTCCCCATTCAATTCAGGTTAGATGACTGTGGTAGCTTGAACATCACTGAATTTATAGAGTGAAGGAATAAATGAAAGTATGTTGGCAATGGGCTGGCAGTGTGCTGATTGATTAGCATTTGGGTCACAAAGTGGTGTAACTTGCTGAACTTTTTAGAGGAATTCTCAAGTGGTAGCATGTGGTAACAAGATATAAATTCACAATGTTTTAACTGGGACTAGGAAAGGTCAGCATTAAATCTTAAATCAGATTTCTGAAGAAGTCAGTGTGGTTTCCAGAAGATTAATTTACTCTATAAAGTGGGATTTAATATGAGCAATACCTTAGCAACTGTATATATTTACATGTGGATAAGGTCACCTTGTATCTGAGAATCATTCACTTTACTGATCCCTCTGTATAATTATAATGATTTATCTGCAGCTCAGGACCAGTGTTAAAATTTACATGTGATAATTATAAACGTAAGATAGGCTGTCTTTTCCCTGAGGTGCTGAAAATAATTAAGCCATGTGTTCTGTAAGCATTAGGAGAGACTAAGTTCTTTACAAAATACATTTTGTCTACAGATTTTCATACTGTTCCATATGATAGCTGCTTCCTTTTCATTGTATAGCCTAGTAGATGCCAGCAGTGTCATGGCTGATTCCAGGCATCCACTTTAATTTATCGGGGCTGAAAAACAGCAATTAGAGATTTATGTTTGCTAAGGTGTCTCCTGTGTGACTCAGCAGGATGCTTCTGTGTGTTGTTTTCCCTTCTGCACAGACCTCTGGGAGTGCTGAGGCTGAGTCCACTTAGCTTTGCTCTGTCACCCTTTGTGGCACCTTCAGAGATGGAGAATTTTTACTGGAGGGATGAAAGTTGTGGAGTCTGAGGAGGTCTCAGTAGATGCAATTGCTGGCTCTCTTCTCTTTCACACAGTGGATAAAATTGCTTCTTCTCTTGTAGCAGAAGGAAAATCAGAACTGTGTTGTTCCTCCAGAACCCAGGTGACAGATTGCTGACAGCAGAAAATCTGGCTTAGGGAGAGTGACTTTACTTTCTCTTGGGAAGCCTCCTACACCAGTTTTATGAGTGTGTATTTGTTGAAGCTGTGATGTGCTGTTACTAATATTTCTGCCATGGCATCTCCTTTGCCTGTCATAGTGAAGTGTAGGTTTGCTGATCTGTGCTGAGTATATCACTTTGTGTTGCCTTTAATTCTGCAGACGTACTTAATGGTGTGCCACAAAGGGAATAGTTTAGTTTGTCTAAGTGTGATTCAGCCTAAGGTGGGAGAATTGATTTACTTAAGGAATGGAGACTGTATTTATGGCTGTGGATTTCTGCTTGCTAAATCTGACTCAGACAAAAGTTCTCTTCCTTTGCTCCCATGTATCTTCTTCCTGATTCTTTTGGGAGGGATTTTTTTCTTTTTTTGCTGGATCCTCATTATGTAAAAAGTACTGCAAAATTCTTTTAATAACTGCCACAGTGAATGCACAGCCTTCCTGTACCACCAACTCTTGTTTTCTGACACACAATACAATTACAATAGTAAATCAAATCAAAGCTGTTCTAGAATACAATCCATGTTACCTTAATGAGAGTTTACCCTGTTTATGTCTTTGAGTATGTCACTGAATGGTTAGTAAGACAGCAACTGTAAAGAAAAAAAAAATCTCATTAAAAAAGTGTATTTGTGTGATAATTTCAGAAAATATGGGTACCAAACCTGCAGCCATTGCAGAAAAGCCAGCTACCAAACATTAACCTATTAATCAATATTACTCTAATGCTACTAAATATTATGAATCTGTGAAGAAATTATTAATTTTGTTCCTTACAATAACCTATCCTGCCATGACAGGTTAAAAAAAAAATTATTTTCTGTAAGTTAAATCATCAGCTCATTTAAAAAGGAAAGTTTAGACAAGAAATTGAACTGAAATTACTTCAAAGGAATATCCATATACAACATTTTATACAATTCTAGCAATGTTTATCACCAACATAGAAAAAAAAAATCATTGTGTTTCAAAAGCATACCATGATATTTTTTGGTTTATTTTTGCTAACATTCAAAATCCAAGTGAAATTGTTGGTTCTGTTTTTGTGTCCCCTTGCAGGAGTAACAACTGTGTTGACAATGACAACACTAAGCATCAGTGCTCGAAATTCACTCCCCAAAGTAGCATATGCAACAGCTATGGATTGGTTTATTGCTGTTTGTTATGCATTCGTATTCTCTGCATTAATTGAATTTGCAACTGTAAATTATTTCACAAAACGAGGATGGGCCTGGGATGGAAAAAGTGTAGTGAATGATAAGGTAAGTCCTAAGGAAATAGTCTTATTTCCAGTCAATTACCTAAACCAGCTATAATGTATTATGATATTTTGCTATATATATATAAAAAAAGCTTTAAATCAAAAGAATGTAAGTGTATTTTCTGTCTTGAACAGGAATATATCTGCCCTTATGCTAATCTCATTTGGTCTCACTAATCCAGATTTAGTTATCAAGAATGTTATTTTTTTTTATTTTGGGAACTGTCTGTCTTGTATTTCAACTCCTCAGATACAACCATTTATCTGGTTGTTCATAAAATTTAATCCAGATTACATTGGTGGATCACTTTTTGTATTTTTTTATTCAGTTGAGTTGGAAATAAAAAAAATTTACAGAAATATATGATGTATATTAATTTTCATGTTATGTAAGGTTTAGAAAAGCAAATTAATATCCATATATGTATGTACTATGAACAACAAAATCTAGAATTTCTGAACATTTCCAGTATTCTGAAACTTATTCCTACTGATAGCTAGACATTAATTTTAAAACCACTTTAAACAGCGGATGTACAAAATTCTTCACCTATAATGTGTCGATGCTTTGAGTACACAGAAACACAGTCATGCCTTAATTTTCTGGTCTTTATACTGTGATGGAATGAAGAAGTTTTGATCTGATAGAATTTCTCATTTCACAAACAGAATGACTTACTGACACACCTAAATTTGTGTATTTGCAGTTTAGAATTCTAATGCAGAACAATTATTAAACTCACTCGTTTTGACTGACTTAATATATTTTATCCTTTTTTCCTATCTCAGTCCTGGATTTTACCAATGAAAACAGATTTCTTCTGAAAAATACATGGATTTCTGTGATCCTCTTAAAATAGGATAGGATTTTATTTGCTTCCTAAATGCAAATAAAGCAGGTTTCATTAACTGATTTCTTATCATTTTGAATGCATAAAGAAGCATGCATAAAGAAGCAATTCACAAAGAAGCAATTCATAAAGAAGCAAAATGTTCAGTTAGTAGTAAAGGAGAATTAGGAAAAATGTTCATTCTTCATCATTCCCTGTGACTTCTGGAAGGGCATGAACTATCCATAACTTCAGTATCTGTTACCTCCTGCTCGAGGTAAATCAGGGCGAGTTTATCAGCATGTCATGAGTGAAGCTTTTCAGACTGGCACATTGCCCTGTGTGCCAGATATTGCCATTATTATAATAATGGCAGTTATAATTGTAATAATGTAGGGAACCCTATAAACTCCCTGATCATCCTTTGGTCATTCCTTTAAAGTACAACAGTGTTGTTTCATCATCCTAGGAGTGGCAACTCTTTAAAAGCTAGGCAGTATTCCTTCCTTAGGAGTGACAATAGCATCCATTGCATTTTAAGATTTATATACCATCCATGTGTCCAGTTCTTTTCTTTCTTCAAACTGACTTAACAAAAAGATAAGCTTTTAACGTAGTCATAGTTTCTTATACAAAAATATGGTTCAGCTTTATTATGCAGGTCTCATTAATGGTATTACAGATACCTTTTAAAAACACACTAATTGTGTCTGAAAGGAAGGACTTACGGATGAATTAAAGTGTTCCTCCCATAATTTGATTTGGCAATTTGCTCTTTTTTTTTTAGCTGAAGGCATCTGTGCACCTAAAGCCAGGCTTACTCTTCACTAATTAAAATGAAATAAGTTTCCTCAGTGGCAGTTGTCTATGTTCACATTATATGGAAATTCTTGTCTAAGTGCTGTTGACAGGGAATTTGCTGCACAGGAAGGCAGGTGCAGGAAAAAGCTACATGTTTGATCAACTATTTTTCACACTCCAGTCAACAAGGAACAGTGCTGAATTCCCAACTGGTTCCCAGATTCTCTTTTCGTGTGACACCATCTCCTAAGACAAGGTGTTTTAGGCACAAATCTAACCATGAAGATCTGAGCAAGATTTTTAGATGGCCCAGATGAATATCAAATTGGATGTAATTTAAAACCAAAATTGCAAATGGAATAGATGCCTCCCAGTGGAAGTAAAAAACTGAAATGCACCTATATGTGAAATGTCATGGAGAATTCCCTTAGTTGTGTCACTTCTATCAGATTAAAAATCAAAACAGACCAATACAACTGATGATTTATATATGATCCAGAAGTTAGCTATTTTTTCATCTGCTTAATTCTGTATTTTGTGGAAGAGACGGACTAAATCTAATATTTATTTGCTCGTCTCTAAATTACATACATATATTTTATGTACGTTAAATACATAGCATTTAATATATATATACATACATTATATTATTGTATTGTTTTATATATAAATGATATATGTTATATTTATATATATGTAAATAATATATATTGCTTCCTGAGAAACTGCCTTCCATTCTTTCTTGTAGGTTATTAGAAATTCCTTAGTCTGAGATTGCTGCAAAGCATTGGATCAATTTACAGCATTATAGGCTTATTGCAGAACTAGTCTGTGAATCTGTGTATTGCTCTGAAACCCCAAGCCTGTATTCATTCCCTACACATCCCTGTGCCCATGTGTACACATGGACTCTCCAGTGAACTGCCCCTGGCTGAACTTCAGCCCTTTGAAAGCATACACAGTCCCATAGCAACACAGAACTGGTGAAGTTAGAATTGACCTCTGGAGGTCATTAAATTTATCTCCCCTAGTGCAAGCAGGGTCACCTAGGGATGGCTGCTCAGGGTCATTGCCCAGATAATTTTTTTGATATCTTCAAAGATGAAGATTCCACAACCTCTCTAGGTAACCTGTGCCAGCACTAGGTCATGCTCATAGTAAAAATGGGAGGTTTTTTAATACTTAAGTGGAATATTCTGTATTTCATTTTGTGCTCACTGACTCTTGTCCTTCAACTGTATTTCACTGGGGAAAGCCTAATCTTTATTCTCAGATACTTACACACATTGACAAGACTCCCCCTGAGCCTTCTCTTTTCCAGGCTGAACAGCCCCAGCTCTCCTGGCCTTTTGTATTTCAGATGCTTCAGGCTTTAAATCATCTCTGTGGTCCTTCACTAGAGCAGTTTCATTATGTCCCTGTCTCTCTTGAGATGGGAAGCACAGAACTGGATCCAGGACTGCAGATGTGCCCCACCAGAGCCGAGTCAAGGGGAATGATCACTTCCCTTGGCTGGCTGGCAGCACTGCGTGATGCAGCCCAGGAGGCTGTTGGCCTTTGTTTCTGCGAGGGCTCGCTGCTGGCTTGTGTTCAACTTGGTGACCACCTGGACCCCACGGGCTTTTGCTACAAAGCTTCTTTCTAACCCATTATCCTCAACCTGCACTGGTGCATAGCTTATTCCTCCCCAGGTGCAGGACTTAAATTTCCCTTTTCTGAGCTTCATTAAATTAATTTTATCCCACTCTCCTTATCTTCTGCTGTTTTTTAGGTTCTTAGTCCTGTTTTCATCATTGTTATGCATTTTTTAACCAATACTTCATGAAAAACAGAAATAGTTCTAGGGCTGAATCTCAGCTCAGTTCTAAAACTATCAGTCTGGATTCTTTCATTTAATTGCAATTTCTTCCTGACCTCTCTATATATGTGTCTGTGTATATATATGTGTAAACACATTTCTCCAGAGTCTCTAAAAAATGTATACCCTTAACTGGAATTCATGTATTTGTTAGTGGTATGTTATGACATGCCCAAATAATAGCCATGTTAGTTTATTGTGAGAAAAGTGGCCTAATTTTAATTTCACTACCATGACGGGTAATCTTCACAGAAAACATTGTAAAGAACTTGCAATTCTGTTGTAAGGAGAAAGATGCAAAGCCTACACTTCTCCAGTTATGCTTACAATCACAGTAACAGAGACTTCCTCACATAACTTCAGTAGGGCATTTGATGGTGCAGGAGCAATCTTATGTCACCTCAACCTTCTTTTCGGATAGACTGGAAATGTCTTTCTTTATATCTGAATTTATTGGCATGGTATTTATTTTAATATGCTCACTCGTTTCTTTTGCTTTTGAAATTATGTTTTATTAAGTCTATTCTGGCAAATACACATGAAATATTTAACTTCCTGCTGTCTTCCAATAGAAAAAAGAAAAAGCATCTGTCATTAAGAAAAACAATGCCTATGCAGTGGCTGTTGCCAACTATGCTCCAAATATTACCAAGGACTCAGTGCTACCAACCATCTCCAAGAGTGCTACAACTGCAGAACCCAACAAGGCAAAACCAGAAGCGAAGCCACAAGAAGCAAAGAAGACATTCAACAGTGTTAGCAAAATTGACAGAATGTCTAGAATAGTGTTTCCAGTCTTATTTGGTACTTTTAATTTAGTGTATTGGGCTACATATTTAAACAGGGAGCCTGTCTTACTTGGCTTTGCACCATCAACCTAAAAGCTGACTTGCACTGAGGACTCCAAGCATCATTCTAATCAGATAGGTTGTTCGCTATGTACAGTCCGACTAATAACTGCTAATCTGTGAACCATTCTGTACAGTGTGTATATAAATGTCTTGTCTGTGTGTCTCCAAAGGAGGGGCACAGCGTTAATTCATGGGTCTGTAAACAGATAGCACCCATGGCAAATACAGCCAGCTCTTTAAAAGTTAAACCCAGGGGACTTCTGTTAAACTAGGATTCAAATATACAGAATTATATTCTCTCCGTACAATGAGATGAAGATGTGATCTTACATAATTATTTAGGAGCAGTATTTTTTTAATTTAAAGTTAAAATATTTTTCTATAAAGTAACTAATTCTACTTTAGTGAAAGAAACTGTCATTTAAAAAAGTGATTTTTTTAAAAAGTGTAATTGTTTCATACAATAGCAGTACCCATGTACATAACAGAGTACGGAGGTCGTACAGTTCTGCTCTTCACAGACATTCTGGATACAAGTTAGATTGAGGAGGTAGTAAACACTACTGTATGGCAAAAGCCACAAGTTTCTTACTTCTGTCCTCTTTGAAGTTGTTAATAAATACATCTAATTGATTTCAGGGAAAAGGGTAAATCAAATTCAATATCCACCAACTTCTGCTAGTGAGATACTTATTTTTTCACTGTTTTATTTATTTGATATTATTAAGCTGGATTGTCTGGTTCAGCAAAGCTGGATTTTTTTTAATTATTTTTGATTTTGTTCTTAATTGAATTATTTTCAGGTTTATAGAATCACTCAGAAATTTTTCAGGTTTATGTTGATCAGTAATATAATATACTTTTTTCTTTGCTTAATGTTTTCCTAAAGCCTGCCATTACAATATTTACCTGTATTTGTCCCAGGAAGCACTGTTTTCAAGGGAAACAAGAAACATGATTTAAGTTCAGGAATATGTCCATATAATAAAATTTACTGCTGCTTTTGTAAATTGCAACTTTACATTTCGCTGACATAACTTTACAACAACTTTGTATACTAGAAATGATTTTGCTAAGATTTGAATGTTATTTTTTTAATAAAAGGTCATGCATCATCAGTAGGCATCAACTGTATTTCATATACACAAATACAACAAAATTGGATCTGCCATTGGCAATTTTATAAGAACATTTAATACTATCAGTAAAATTGTTTTTCTTCTGAGCCTTTGCAAAGATTCTTTATGCCCCTAAAGGCCTGGTAAATCATAGCATAAATAATAATTGTGTACTGTATTTAGATTTTAGTATACTTGGCCAATCAAAACTATTTTGATTCACACATACATTAGCAGTTATTAGTTGACCTTTAAAAAAGATACACCTTTATGATGATGTCTTCTAGTAGAGACATATGTAGTCGTATAGTGTCATTTATTGCAGTTTTGTACAGTAACTTGAGTATAGTGCATAAAATAGGTATGTTCAGAGTTTAAAAAAAAGTTGTACAAATATTTCTAAAATCAAATAAAAGAGTATCTTAAGACATGGAAGTGTGCTAAAAACAACAAAGAGAAACACCGCTTTCTTTTGCTGTTTTATTTTCTTGCTTTTTCTTTGCTTTTGATGTGATTCTGTTTTGTACTTTGTGTGACAGTATAGATGCCAAGGTCACAAATGCATATTATAAATAGAATTAATAGTTAAGACAGAGTTGACATCACTAAAATAAAGACATTTAGTAGGTTATAAAAGAAAGGGAGAAGCATGGACAAGGTGTGCATCCCTTGAATTCCCTCTAATTAAACTGTCAGACTAAACCTTTCTCATCAACAGTAGCTTAAAAATGAGCACTTTACTCAGAACATTGAAATAAAAATATCCTTATTTTCATATATATTTATATGTAAATGTAGATCTTCCATGTAACATGGAGATGTGTGCAATAGTGTGATTATGAACAAAAGGCTAGAAGGCAAGCAATAAAAAAAAGGGTTTTTTCATGGTATAAGCATACATTTTTAAAATGTTTCATTTGTAAATTAAAAAATTTCCCTTCAACATCACATTGTCCAGGTATGAATAAATATATAAATATGTACATATGTACAAATAATTGTAAATATTAGGACTGTAGAAAAATCCCTTCACTTTTAGCTCTGTTTTTGGCAAAGGGCTCTGACTGTATAGTTTAATGGAGGCCCCTGCTAAAATGCTCTTGAACTTGAATAGCTCGATTATGTTTTCTGTGGCTGAGGTCTCCTTCCTGTGACCTAGTGAGAGCTCTTACCTTCTGTTCTTATCAGCAAGATCTAGGGACTCTCCAAACCTCACCAGACTGGGGGGTGAGAAACAGAGGTTTGTGTTTGACCCTTGGCTACGTCCCAGGTACTCAAACTCTTCACAGTGTTGGAACTGTTGCGTATTTCTCCATGCATGACACTGTATAGTCAGAAGTCTCCCCATGCCAAATATGAGTGTGCTCAGTCATGTTGAATTACCTGATAAGGAAGGATCTTGCATCCTTATCCAAGAATGGGACCTCCTCAAAGGCTTTTAATGGTAAAGTCTTCTCCAGCAAGACTTCTCTGGAAAATGCTGTCTGGGTAACTCAGACCTGCATGCAAAAGCCCATCTTCAGTTTGCACAAGAAGCCCAATGCTGTCTCACGTTAGTCAGCCCTCCTGCTACCACTTTCATTAGGTACAACTATTTTATCATTCACTGACCCTTTTCTCTAACCTTGCTTGAGTCAGTAGAAAAAACGTGTTTATCACATGGTAAAGTTACACTTGTTGCCCAGTTATATAGAAAAGTAGGCATACTATATAAACTTAGTGAAAAAAAAAATCCAAAACATTTTAAATGTATACCTGCAGTTATTGTGGGCATCAGCTGGGCTTTTAAATGGGCACGCTCCAGAAAATTTATTAAATTGGTCAACATTAAAGCAATCTCCTTCTATGGGAAGAAGGAGTATGCTTTACTGTTTCACTGCTCAAACATTTACAGTGGCCCAGCTGAGTACACATCGGGTGCAAATTTGTAAGACTGCTGACTGGATAAGTGAATATAAATGTAAAGATTTAAGTGAATGGGAGCATTGTACAAGGAATACCAGAATATAAAAGTTAGGCCTTATTTCCTTTAGAAGGAATCTGTGTCATTTCATTTACTATAGAATCTGTGTCTGGGATTTTAAAGCTATTGTCACAAATCTATGTGCCAAATATGTAGAGGTTTCCTATAATTTGAGTAAATCTTAAATACTTAAAGTGGGGAGTATGAGTGAGAAAATGCAAGTCACTTCTCTATCAAGGACCTATCTATCAAGGATCAAGCATAAACATATGGAATCTGACAGTGAATTTTTTGGTTGACATGTTAATCTAACCTACTTCTCCTATTATTCTTGGGTCAGTGTGTCATATTTTATGATTTAAGAGATAAATAAAATAAATACAAAGATAAAACACTGTGGTAAATTTAGATTGGAATTACAGTAATTCTAAATGAGATTTATGAAGTAGGCTTCCAGTGTAGTACTGGGGCACAAACTTCTGGATGCATGTGTCAGTTAATTTAACAGTAATTTATAAATCAGCATGAAAAGTAGAGATCAGCACAGTTTGTCAGCCAGAGTTGTCTGCTGGAGACTTCATGACAGAAGAGTAGAAAATTCTCAATTATGATGTGGCCAATTAAATTACCTCCACCTATCATACATGAGCTAATTCATCTTGTAACTGCTGCATTGTTGAGCATCTTTAAAAAAATATTATGGTAGGCGTTCTGAGATACGAGCTTTAGTTTGGCAGACCACTCACACCACTGAACATTATTAGAAATTAAGGAGCCAATTTGCCCATATAGTCACAGGAAAGAGCACCTAGAGACTGAATAGGAGCCTTACTGAAACACCTTCCCTTCCCAGTGGTTACAGGTAACATGCAGGGTGATGAGACTTTTCAAAAGAGACCAAAAACTGCCTGCATGAAATCAACCAGAAGCAGCAGGGAGGAGGTAGGGATGTATGGGGGAGGAAAGGAGAAAAGAGAGCACACAAATGGCTTTGTTACCATGGCAGTGGAATGTGAGATAACTGAGGAGGAAGTCGCTGAGGGAGGTAATATGTATTTTTGTTTCAGCTTCAGTTCTGAGCCTTCACTGCCACATGTGAGTTGTGGACAGTAACTTCTAGAGCACATAAAATGGAAATACTTGTATAATTCTAGTGCACTTGAGGGACATGAGTTGTGCCTTTGAAAGTGAGAGGCCTCTAGTGACTGCTTTGTGAAAACAGACCATGCAAAACTGTGTGTCTCCTGCTGTTTGGAACATCTTGGGTGGAAGGAGAAAAGAAGCTTCAGAAATTAAGTAGAATTTTGTTAATTCTACACTTTGTGTTCTTAAAAAGCATGGCTTTCACTTAAGCACAGAGAGTCAGCACTCATCCTCCATACCTCTCATTCTTATTCTGAAAGCTTAGTAGTGCACAGATTTTGCCTTGGCCTTCATGGAAGAGATGAAGTCCATGGTGCTGAACGTTACCACTCCTAACAAATTTGCATGAAAGATTATTACAGTGTGGATATGAAGCTATCATCATCTGTGCCCGATTATGTGCAGACACATAATGCTAAAATTTATAAAGCCATGCAATGAGTTTTAAAGTAGAGGAAGAAAACATTTTAAAATAAACCCAGTAAGTTAAACGGCTTCATTTAAAAAACACAGTTTGACAATTGTAGAAATGCCTAAACATACCTAAATAGACTCTCTGAATGTGGTATAATTTCATGTCACATATAAAGTTTTTGTCTTACGCATATTTAAATGCTAAAATAATTACAGGAATTTGTGTAAAATTCAGATCACCCTTCAGCCTTGAGTAAAGTGAATAGTTCTTTATAAAGCAGTGTTAGGATTCCTTCCATCTCATCCCAGCACGGGTGAACCTCCTTCTAGAATGCTCTCAGTCCACAATATAAATTCAAGTTACATCCTTTTAATATCTCTTTTTTTTTTTTTCTCTTTAGTCAAGGAAACTTCCACCTCATTTCTGTAGATGACCCAAACTCCCTAACAAATAGAACTTTTAATTACTTTCTAAATCCAGTTACTAATTTCAGCCATCTGAGAATCAGTGAGGGACTTTACGTCTTTAGTAGTAGATGTTAAAGGATCAAAACTTCATCACAATGCCTGGAATATGTTAATTGCATAAAATGTTTTCTTTCTCTCTACTTTAAACCACTTAATTTTCTAGATTCAGGTCTTTCTAGGTGAATCGTTTAACTGATGTCTTTGGAATCTGTGATTATATCTTACTGGAGGAGGATAAATTTTGAGGGCTTGACATCTCTGATGGAGATCAGGGCAAAATTTGCACTGAATTTAAAATAAAATTAATTTACATCCTCATCCTATTTACCTCTATCAGTGAAGTCAGTAAGGACTTTTCCAGAAGAGAAGTATGCCTAACTACACCTGGGCACTCTTTTGGATATGGGTTGTCAGTTCTTTAGTCCATGAAAATAAACCCTTGAAAGAAGTGTCAACCATACTGGAATACAGAGCTTTGTCTGGTTTTTTTCTTGATATTTATTAATGCCCTTTAAGAATATTGTAAAAGTGCTGTAAGTTAGGATGAGGTGATAACACTAACAAAAAGGAATTTGGAGGATGCTTTAAAATATGCAAGATAATGTATACTCTTCCTCTAGTGTTGGAGTCTACATAAATATATATGATTATATTTTTATTGTTGGATAATTTAAAAGTTCTATTTTGCTTTCAAATTAATTACATAATGTGAATACTTTACTTGATAAGGTGTTCTGGAGTGTGTCCTTATGCATTCAAGGTTTTTAACGATTGCAATGAATGCTTTCATTCATCTCATATTAAAAGGGGTGAGCTTCAACAGGTTGAAGCGTTATATTTGCTTTCCTATACTTTATCCATCAAACTATGCCGTTGAGGATGGATGGAAATAGCGAATGGAACAAGATATTACTTTGATCAACTGCTTTTGATAGTCTTTATTTTGGCTGAATTTATCAGTTTATAGGCTACTGTAGCTTAGCAATAGCAGGGAATGCAATGTAGTACTTTACATCTGTTAGAATACATATGCACCGTATCTATAAACTGTTAAAATATCAGTTCCTAAACTGCACCCCTTCACCCTCTCCCCTCCAAATAGTCATTTTATTAGGAAACATTTGAAGGCACTTTAATTTTAATGGAAGTGATTACACTAAGTATTGTTATACTTGATTAAAAAAAAATAGTAAAAACAAAGCGGTCTCTGATTCATACATAGTTTGCAATTTCTCAGCTGGGCGGGAATCAGAAAACATTTATGCATTGTATGACACATCTACTTTAGTGAGTCACTTAGGTGTGAAAATGTATAGGACTTGGAAAATAGGCACTCCCAGTATATTAAAAAGAATATAGGGAATGGGAAGAATGAAACCAATAATTTTGAAATTCAACACCAATCAAATATGCACAATAAGGAACTGCATGATAAATGTAAGTATACTTAACCTTGAACATCAATGTCATATAAAATCTTCTGGGTGACAGTTTACTTATTTAGTAGGTTTCATAGTTATAAATAATTAAAGAAGATTATAATATTCTGTAATTTGTGACCTTGTTTTAACTGGGAAAATCGTTACTTTTCTAAAATGTAAAAGAAATAACTGGATTTATGTTTGAATGTGTCACTGCTTGCTGTTGAAGAATATTTATTAACCACATGCAAAATATTGCTTAACATTATCTTTTTGTACTTCTTATTAAAGTTAATTTAAATATAGCACATTTTGTATTTTTGTTTTTAATGCTTTGACAGCACAAATATTTAATTCCCTTCATGTCTTCTCTCTTAGGACTTGCGTGTGGGTTTTTCATTTTCTTGTTTTTAAACAACCCATTACAGTCTCTACGAAGGTGCTTTTTTATTAAAGACAGTATTTCCCAAAGGAAACAAACAATATATTGAAAAGAAAATATTCCTCAGCTTGGCGAGAGTTTAACAGATTTCCCATTTATATTATGAGAATACCCTCATGTATTCATATTACAAATGGCAATGTTTCATATTTTCTGAAGGTTATAAAACATGTTGCTGCTGGGTATACAATAACAACTGAATGATGTGGAGCACAAGAAACCTCCTGCCAGACAGCTTAATTCATCAGTGGGAGTGTGTGGGGTAACAAAGCTTACTTAGAAACAAACAGAAGACTGTACTGTGTTAAAGGTTTAGGTTTGGATTTTTTTGTTTTTGTTTTTGTTTTTTTTTTTTTTTTATTTGTTTTAAAATGAGCATTCTGATTCCAAGTATTTCAGTGGAAAAGCTGTAGATTTTTCTGGGATGATCCTTTCTTTTCCTGTAAAGTCACATAAATGTCCTTCATGGATGATGAAGAACATGACGCCCTCCTGTCCAAATTGGTAAGACATGGATTTGAGACGTGGACAATATGATGAGTAATTGGTTGGATGGACACAGACAGAGTGGCAAATGGCTCAATGTCCAGGTGGAGGCCAGTGACAAGAGGTGTCCCTCAGGGAGCTGTTTTGGGATTGATGCTCTTCAATATCTTTGTCAAGGACACGGACAGTGAGATCCATGCACCGTCAGCAAGTTCACCAATGACAAAGCTGAGCAGTGCAGGTGACACAGAGGAAGTAAGGAATGCCATTCAGGGGGACCTGGACACACTTGGGAGGTGGGCCCATGGGAACCTCATGAGTTTCAGCAAGTCCAGGTGCAATGTGCTGCACCTGGGTTGGGGCAGTCCCAGACATGAGCCCAGACTGACAGATGTCATTCTCTGCAGAGAAGGGCTTGGGGATTCTCATGGATGAAAATACGGCCGTGACCCATCAGTGTGTGCTCACAGCCCAGAAGGCCAGTGGCATCCTGGGCTGCAGCAAAAGCAGCTCGATGGAGGTGTTTCTCCCCCTCTGCTCTGCCCTGGTGAGACCCCACCTGAAGCCCTGTGCCCAGGTCTGGGGTTCTCAGCACAGAAAAGACACGGACATGTTAGAGCAGGTCCAGAGGAGGCCACAAAGATGCTCAGAGGGTTGGGACACATCCTGTGAAGACAGGCTGAGAGAACTGGGCTGTTCAGCCTGGAGAGGGGAAGGCTATGGGGAGATCTCATTGTGGCCTTTCAGTACTTAAGGGGGGCTTATTAAAAAGAGGAGGAGGGACTTTTTACATGGGTAGATAGTGATGGTTTTAAAGGACAATGGTTTTAAAGTAAAAGACAAGAGATTTAAATTAGATATTAGGAAGAAACTTTCTACTCTGAGGGTGGTGAGGAACTGGCACAAGTTGCCCAAAGAAATTGTGGATGCCGCCTCCCTGGAAGTGTTCAAAGCCAGGTTGGATGGGACTTTGAGTAACCTGGTCTAATGGAAGGTGTCCTTGCCTAAGGCAATTTATGGAGTGCTGAGGGATTAGCAGCAATGCAGAAAATGGTCCAAAATATAGTATCTTTTTTTCCGGAAACACTTAATCCAAAAATCAGAATGTAATGAATAAGGATTTAGTTTCAAAAACGTGTTTTATGTATGGGTAAGAAGCAAACAGGGACCTGAGTAATACTTGCAGAGTCGACAAATCATCTGGGAGAAAAGAACCGTTTAAGTAGATCCAGCATGGAAAACATTTTGAACATTTTGTCCTGTGCATTTGTGGTGGATAGGAGTCAGAGTAAAAGTGAAAGATGAATATTCATAACATTTTAAATATTGAAAAGCAACTCTGCTTTCAAGTTCTTTGCAGATCTTTTGAGACCCTGCTATAACTTATTAAAGAGGAAGGAATTTAATGTCTCTTCAACTTTCGAAAGATTAGCATCACTTTTTGCTAATGCTGGACATAAATGACAAAGAATGTGACAGTTTTATGAAGATTACTGTTTTTTTGTAGAGTAACATATTTAACTCCTCCAGTCCCCCCCCCCGCAATCAATTGTTAATGTTGGAGGTAGTAAGAACCAGAACAAGCAGTTAAAATTGCCTTCAAGTTGTGGCTTGACATAGTTATCTTAAACCTTTCTGATGGAACACATTTTCCTTCAAAACACCTTTCTGTCATTCTTTTATACCTCAGACACTTGACACTAATGAGTTAAGTGCTCTCAGAAATGACCATGGTGGGAGTTTAGAGTCAACCATGCTTCAAGTCTCATTGTAGGTAGAGTTCAGCTGTTTCTACTGTAGGTTGCATACAATGGTAAGTGTTTCTATTTTTAATAGAAGAGTTCTGACAGCATTAATATGCTAGAACAAGTGTCCAGCAATGAGCCAGTGATCAGGTGATACTGGAAATGTCAAAGACTAGATCCATCTGGCAACTCTGCCAGCTACCAATGAAAACTTCACACCTCACACTAAGACACAGTATTTTAATAAAAGCTCCAAAAAAAGAGTTGAAAACCCTGGGAAATATAGGAGGCTCTTGAAGTGCATTGATGACAACTTCCTGGCTGAGGTGATGGAGGAGTCAAGGAGCTCATGCAGCTCTGTTGCAGCTCATACTTACAAAAGGAATGGACAGCACAGTGATGTGCAAGCCTTGGACAACCATGAGATAGAGGTGTTCAGGCTCCTTAGAGGAGGGAACAAGGCCAAAAACTGGATACCAGCCCTGGACTGCAAGAGAGCAGACTGGCCCTGATCTCTGCACAGTGATTATCTCCATTCACAGCCCCAGGCAGCTGAGGAGAAGGCTTGAAAGAGTCCCTTGGTAGACGGCTCCGGAGAGAAAAGAGGTCCAGAGCATCTAGTTGATTTTCAAACATATTCTTCTCCAGCCTCAAGCAAAGTCCAACTTGGCAAGCAACAAGGCAAGCCAAGGTGGCAGGAGGCCTGTACAGATAAGTTGGCCTTGACTAAACTCAAATATAAAAAGATGGAAGGAGGGGCAGATGACCTGGAAGGAATATAGAGACACTCTCTAATTTTTTAGAGAGAGTAATGGAAAACCAAAAGTCTGAGGATGGGAAGGATACAAATATTATTCCTACCTTCAAAGAGGGGTGGAAGGAGGGTTTGGTGACCTACAGGTCATCTTTACCTTGATTGTTGATTGGTTTCTTTGTAATGAAATGAATACTCCTGAAAACATTTTCAAACATCTTAAAAACAGCAGGCCCATTGAACTCCATGTGTGTGACATTACTTGTGAAGGTCTGGCATCAAGGAGTGAATCTTGTCCAGCAGTTTCAGTAATATAACATTACTATTAGGCTGCTAGGATTTTTTTCTGATTCTGCCGATACTTTTTTTCCTACATAAAAGAGAATAGGAAAAATTAGCAGTATCTCTAGCATTCCCACAACAGTCAACACAGTAGGTAACCCTTCACCATTGCCCCCTTTCTTACCTTTTATGCTGATGTCTCATTTTGCTTTAGAACAACAGTTTCTATTCCTTGCAGCTACAAAGAAAGCCTCTGAAGTGTATGCTCAACATCAAAAGATACAGCACTCCCTGAATCTGCAGACAATCTGACTCAATAGATCACTTCTGAGAAGTGTCATTTTAGTGTGTTGTGGAAAAATCAGTTAATCATTTAATTGGTACTCCAATTAAGACAATTTAAGTAATTTGAGCATGGAAGAGGGTTTGTTTCCTCTGCCAGGCTACAAACACATATTTTTAAATTTGGTGCTTAGGAGATGGGAAAGAGGAAATCATAAGATAAGAGCCAAGATTCATTATCCACTATAATGAATCCAAAAAACCTGTTTTGAAGGTTGTAAGACAAGGAGGATGTATTTAAAAGTATCTTCTAAAGTTATAAAGCATATAATATCTCATATTAACAGTACAGACACCTGCCCTTTAATAAGGACTTTTTCCCGTGTACACATGCTAGAATTGCAGGCCCATTTTGGTGTTGGTAAGGAGAACCCTTTTGCCCACCACAGAAAACCAGTGTGTGAGAAGGCTTTTCATGAGTTTCACGACTTTAGTTATTTCTTCTGTGTTGAATGAATAGATCTCTCATCACAATTTGATATCTTGTATTTATGATTCTAAAGGTGCATTAAATAGTCATTTTAATGCTAAGATGCTGCAACTGAATAAACATTTTGCCTGCTATCCATTCTCCATTTTCACAATGAAAATTTCAAAATTGTCCATTCACTTCTGTAGACAATTCATGACAACAAGATTATTTCTATTTATTGTGACACAATGTCATAAAGAGATGACTACTTGAAATGATTGCCTTTCTCACTATTCACACATCAGTTTTGTTGCCAAAGCCTAAGTATTTATGTCTGAAGTATAATTTCTTTGTTGACAAATTATAATAATGGCAAAACTTTTAAGACCTTTGAGCATGATGCGCATATCAATATTATTGTAATTATTTCACTGTTGATGAAATAGTGATCATCAATGATAATTGAATGATCAGAATGAAATGAGAATCTTCTATGAGTAATATTTTGTTAATTTTAGCAGTGTATTCGGGTTATGACAAGAAATATGTCTCAGCTTGACTTCCCTCACTAACTCCTCACTAACATGGCAGATTTTATTCTTTTATCTTTTACTCTTTTATTCTTTTATTCTTTTTTATTCTTTTCCACTCGGAGTTTCTGCCTGGTTTTATTGACCGGATTTTTTTAAAATAAAGGCGATTAAACTATTCCCTTTCCACATAGAAGTATAACTTCTGACATTTATTTTTTTATGTGTTGGTATTTCATTTCTCACTTCAGTAAATATTCCTGAATCCCTTACACCTGCTCAAGCACCAATTACTATATCCTTGCATCCAATTCCATTTTTCAGTACAGTTAATTCTCTTTCATTGTGCTAAGTGTTGCAATCACAGATTAATACTACTTTTCAGAATGTTTGTGAGTGTCCTTCATCAGAATTTATTTCGATCCATGGTGAAGGAATCTTATAAGTTTTGAATCTCTGATTAATAGATGATACAAATGATACAGATGAATAGATTAGTCACAAAGATTAATGGTTTCATTTGCAAGTTAATTTAATGATTGCAATTTCTAAAATGTAGACCTTATGTAAAATCTGAAACAAAAGCTTGTCAGCCTAAAGATTTCTTCAGTGGAGTAGTGGGTCATTGCATATCGTAACGATGTGTCTGTATTAGAAGAAATCACCACTGAGATGGTAAAGTCTGCTTCCTGTCTATTCCTTGAGGAAAGCCATAGCATTTGAGTGTGGAATTAAGTGCAGCATTCTACTGCAAACAAACAAGAAGCCTGGAGTGGCACAGGGAAGCAAGAATTTTTGACCTGGTGAGCACCTGACCTTATGATATGTGCGATGTTCCCATTTTTAACACCCTACACATTAAATTTCATTTAGAGAAAAGATCACATCAAATCTTATAAAGTACTAGTCCTTCACCCTGGGTCTCTTTAGTTCAGACCTCTTCTTGAAGCAAGGTTGAAGGGGTCTGGTGTGGGCAGTATTCCCACATTGCTGAACTTCAGGGGCTCCCTGTCGTGGAGCAGCAGTGACCAGAATACCATTCAGGGGAAGGCCCTAGGAAACCCACATTTGTTAATGGCACAGTGCCCAAAGGCAGAACAGGATTCTGTTGAAGCAAAACCCTTTGGTACTCATGTCATATCTGGTTTGCCCTCTTGCCCACATGGTGGTGACTTGCCTCAGGTAATCCTGGATTAATGGACCTCCTCACAAAGCACTTTCCTGCCTTGGTGGGCTGTGAGGGCAGATCTGCCCTACATGACTTTGGTTTTCCCCTCCAGGTTCTCTGGCTCCCTTCAACACCAGCAGGCACCTCATGGGGCCACTGTATGAGCTCAACACCTCTCTGTTCTACATCCTGTGGGTTCTGGTGACCTGTGACAGTTTATTTGGTTTGATACATAGGAAGGGAGCCAAAAACCAAAAACTGCCTGAGGAAGGCAAGAGACCTGATGACCACCCTCTCATGGTGCAGGTGCACCAGTGGGAAGTCCATAGTTGTCTGCTACCTGAGCAGCTCATTCATAAGTTTAATTGCAGTCCCAAAGGAAGGACGATGGAATGCAGAGAGGATGAGGCCAGTGCTCTGTCCTCCCCTTGCAGTGGTCCATAGCGGGGTCTTGTTGCAGCAAAGAGAATTACTTTCCATAGGCATTGTACCAAGAATTGTTTTCAAACTACCTAATCCAGGATCAATGCCAGAAGTTAAGCCTGAAGGCATTATCTAACCTTCAAGGACCATTATTTTTTATAGTTTGGCATTTTGCATAAAAGCTTTTAAAATATAAAGAAATGTTGAGGCCATAAAATAACCTGGCTATCTGTTTAGCAGCCCTCTGATGGTATCTCAGTGAATTCCCCTCCCCCGAGTATTATTCTTCCTCCCCAAAAATGCTTTAATTTAAAGAGCAAAAAGCTAAAACACATCTGTTATGTGGTATAGTACCATAGGGAATAAAAGAAAATGAAATATGCAAAGCATCTAAGAAAATAATTACTTTAATTGAGAAATAATTGGAAGGAGAGAAATTGTTCAAGTAGAATACTTCAGGATAATGACTCACAGTATTTTCATAGCAAATTACAGAACTAATCTTGTCAATTTGGCGTATTATTTGTATATTTGAATATTTCTATGGATTTTAAAATTAAAATCTTAGAAAATGCTCATGTTTCTAATCCAAACTACCTCCCAGTCTGACTTACTCTTAAAGAATTAATCTTTATAATTTTCTTTTGCACTTCAGAAAATCTGACTTCAAAAAAGGAATATGATTAATTGATAAATATGTTTTAAAAAGCAGTTCAGCAAAAAGCACAATAGACATATTTCTTGCCAAGCTGGAAATATGGTCACTTCAGTAAAGTCTTAGATTAGGGTTAAAAATGTAGATTGCACAAAGCACATTGTATACACAAGCATGAAAACTAAGTTTCTCATTCATAGGGAGCACCTATAATAAAACTGAGATGTCTTCCATGAGAGAGATCACTGGTTCTTTAAGGATTACTTTTGAAGCAATCATCCTTAATATTTAGAAAAATAATAAGAAAACCTGTATAAGTTTTCCATCTCACCTGCTCATGCAACTGTGTAATACTCTTTAAAGCATAAAAATATTTAATAGGCACCTGGATTTCAGTAAATGTGTTGTGGGATAGGAGCATGTATTTTCATTTCATGGACTATTTCCCTCATTGTGAGTCAGAAACACAGTCTAGGTAATTGTCATCAGTTAGATAATTGGAGAGTAACTCAATCTGACGCAGAAAGCATCAGAATGTGAATATCAGTACCCGTACTATTTGTGAATAATTTAAAATTAGTATATAAGTGTTTAGGAAAAGTTACGGCTATTTTCAATAGGCAATATTTTGAGGCGACTCACATCCCAGGCAGCTGATGGTGCAGATGTGCAGCTCCAACCTGGGCATGTTTCCCTCTGATAGAGGTATGCATAAGAAAGAAGAAGAACCAGATTCTTTAAAATCAATGAAAAAATATTTTTGTAAGTTTCTCTTCTATACAGTTTTCTTCCCCAAAACATTAGTACCTAGATGTGCTTTTTATTTGGAAGCTATCCCACAGAGATGTTGGAAGAGGGGGCTGTAGCTGATTTGATTTCATACTTAACAGGGAGCTCATGTTGCAATTGAGTTTTAGAAAACCTTCCTCTACTTAGTGTCTCCCTTTTGTTCTTGCAGTCTTCTATCAGATTACAAGAGGCTATATAACAAAGGAGAGATTATGTAATAATGTACCACTTCAACTAAACATATTTCATATTCATTGTTCAGTACTATATATCCCTTTCATATAGTCATATTTCAATAGTCATATTTGATAGTCACCATAAATAAAACCAGGGTTAGATTGTACCTCTCAAGGTGACTTGTTCAGGATAAAGGCAGTTGTTATTGTGTTTCAGCTCTTTGTAATGCATGTACAAGGAAAGGAGGGCTTTATCAAAAGAAAAATGTTTTAGTTTTGTGCTTTTTTCTCATAGCAGAAAGTCAGACAAACACAGAGGTATTGAACTTGTACTTTCTCAAAGAAAACTTGCTGAACAATTGAGGAAGAATAGCTTTTTACAAAACCAGTTTGTTTAGATTCCATTTGGTTATGTTTGCTTTTTTTTTTTTTTCCTAACACATTTCAAACCATTGAATTTTTCCTCAGTTTAGTTGAAAATAATTTTTCTTTAGGGTCAGGCTTTTTCAGTGCTTTTCCAATTTTATTTTTACACCTTTAAACGTTTCTGAAAATAATTTGTTTAAATTTCATTCCTTTTGGGTACTGGGTGTTGTTTTCTATGAGATTTTGGTGTCGATTATTTTCCTGACAAGTTTCATTCTAGTGAATGCCTTCTTAGCTTAGTGAAATGAATTTTTCCTTGGATTCAATACATAATGTCATATTTCTTTCTATAAAAGTATGAGAGCTTACAAGAGCATTTCTGAGTCTCCTATCTCCTCTCAAGCCCAAGCAAGATTAAATTCAATGCACCTCTTATTTATGAGGCACAGAACTCTTGGGAAGAAACATTTTTGTTTACAGAAACTTCTGCATGCGTCGGAGAGAAGTCAGGCAAAATACCAGGCAAACCTCAACTACATAATACCCTTTGCAGATGGTTTGAAGGTATGAAGGCGTAAGCATTTATAATGTATGTAAAGCCATAATCCTTTCCTTAGCTTTTCTGAATCATCTGAGAAATTCTGCCTGGTTCCTGTAGGCTGGCTCAGCCACTGGCTCAGGGAGGGGATGCTCAGAGGTTTTTGGAGCTGCAGATGTGTGCAAACAGCACACTGAACCTCCTGCTCCTGGAGGGCAGCAAGGGCAGGGAGGGAACTGCCAGCTGCCAGGGTGTTTGCTGTCTCCTCTCTTTCCCTTGCAAACTGACTTAAGACTGCGCAGGACAGGATGCAGGTTAGTGTGACCCATCCTTTTGCAGGTCACGAGAGGGCTTGCATAAGATAAAATAGCAGCAATGAAAGTTATCCCAAAAATCCATGGTGGAGAATTACAGTGAGTTTGCTGGAGACAGTGGGAGAATTTATCAAGACATCAAAGAAAACATGCAGTTAAGTCAAGCAGCGGATCTGTATCATCGGATGTTTTTTTCCTACAGAAACCAAAATTTGCTCAGAAAGGGCCTAGAGACAATTCAAACCCTTATTAATTCCCAGAAAATACCATGTTTGTACTCTATAATAAAAATTATGGAGTACATTTGTTATGTTGATAAGGTAGCCAGGTGCCTCAGAAGCACTTTTGGTAATAAAATTCCCTCTAGATGCATCAGATGTAAGCAATCACTTTACCTGGTGTATTTTGGCAAAGTAGCTTGCTGTATTTTTCCATTGAGAAGCAATTGAGATTGTTTAAGTATTGGAATAATGTGGGAGAAAATTAGAACCATAATGTGGGAGAACCAAGTGTTAAATAGCCCTAAAGGAGCTTTTTGGCTCAATAAACTCACAATATTTTTATAAGGGATATTTAACTTAAATTTATTTAAGATATTTTCTACCTCTTCCAACTTGCATGGTGTTTCAAACTATTACTGAAATGCTGTGTAGGAGTATATATTAATTCTTGCATATTGGACTGATCCCCAGGGAATTCTCTTAAAGCAGATCACATTGTAGCTCTTGATAAAATACAGCTCAGAGTTTTGCAATTTCCTTTCCTTCAGTATTTCCATTCCCAGTTCAGTTAGTATGAATTGCATGAAAAATAATTTTATCTTGTTTTCCCTTTACCTTGCCTCACAAGAATTCCTCCCACATATTTTGCATGCACAAAGAGCACATCTGTACTTTCTTGTCTGAGCAGGAAGAGTGAAATGGTCCCATCACTTCCTTCTCTAGAAATAATAGCAAAGAAAGGTCAACCTCAAAGTCTCATTTCCTCCGATACCTTTTCTTAAGTTTGATTTTGAGATTTGTGAAGCTTTTGCTAACCCAAGAGGCTCTTTCCTCCAACATTATAAACCTCCTAGGAGCCTGCAGTGCCCTGCTGCTTGTACTGCAGCCATGGGAGAGTAATTGCGGGGGTATTGTGTCACAAACAGAATCCCTCAGTTCTGCTACACATTTGTATTACTAGTAAATTTACCTACACTACTTGCTTGAATTTTACTTATGTTTTCATTGTCATGAGCATTTTATGTTTATTGCCGTAAGAACATTTCTAGCTCATTGTCTCTAAACACTTAGTTGTTTTGTCAGAATGTTAGGGCTGCTGCACAATATCCAGCCACCACAGCATCTTCAAGATGCTGTATTTAAAGCCCAGCTGGTGACTTTGCAGTTAATTTTAAGTGAGAATGGTTTGTTTTCCATTAGAGAGGCCTTTACACAGCAACAGGTAGAGCTGGGAGATGACTAAGCATTAGCTAAGCTCAGTGCTGCCTACTGTAAACAATCAGGGAGCACAAGCAGCCTTTTTTATCCCAGACACTTTCATTTAGTGTATGAAAACAGGCTTGAGAGATATAGTAATACCCAGGTGGTGACTTTGCTCTGCAAGAGTTGTCTTTTAAAAGACTTGTTTGTCTACTATAGTATCCAAGAGTTATTTTTTTTTCCCTAAAAGGACATTTCACACTTAGATGTCATTTCAGCCTTGAAGAACTACTACTTAAATCTGCTGAATGCTGGCTCATCCCTGAGGGATTTCAGGACACCACATAAAGTCAGCTTTCATAGGTCTTTGGTGCTTTATGACTAAGACAGTATTTTGAAGTGGAAAGAATGTCTACAAAGTAGATACAGGGGGGAAAAAAGGAAAAATTATGCTTAGACAATTCAGAATGGAGAAAGTAACAAACAAACACATTAATAATTTGCAATATTTAATCACAAGCTACTGTGTTACTCTTTTAAAAAGAAATTTCCTGAAGGTATTATCCTTAAAAATATTGATTTATGTAAGGATGCAGATTATTTAAGAACTCTGCAAAGGAATCAGACACATCAGGGAGATAAAAACATGGATTCTCTGGAAAGGACTTTTGCAAGGGTTATGTATTCAAAGGGGGCTTCTATATATTATCAAAAGAAGTGTTGTGGTATATAAAATAGTTTGCTGTCCTTCGGTAACTCTGTCTTGGTCTGACTGGCCATGATTTTTATAAGGGATTTCAGAAGTTCTATTCATGAGCACTAATTTATAAATACTTGTTTTAAAAAAATACTTGTTTTGTGTAATTTTATGTAATATGCCTCTACTAGTGAAAAATTATAATTTTTCAAACAAATATCAAACATCTAAGGGACATTTTTTCAGTGTGATTTCCTCACAGAAAAGTCTCAGAAATGTAATTTTAGATAAAAGTCTTCTGCAGACAGGAGGAAGTAGGACTTTCTTTGCAAAGGGAAGAGTTTGATCTCAGGTGCTTCACAGGAGCATTGGAAGAGGAACTGTAAGTGGAAAAGACAAACCCTCCAGCCAGACTTGCACCAAGATGGGATTACATATTTTATTACATTTGCAGCAACTAGAGCATGCAGGCATTCCAGAGATGGACAGGAAGTCAAACAGTGTCTGTATGAGTGAACTCAGGGTACAGGTAACTTCTTTGTGTGCGACACAGGGCTTCTCACCCCTGTGATTTGGGAGAACCACTCAGTGCTGGCAGCAAGCTGGTGCTGTGAAGGCTTGTGCTCCTTCCTTGCTGTAGCTTGTGCCTTTACCTTGTGCTATCCCTGATTGTTTCCAGAGCATCAAGGGTGTTAGGACAGCCTGTAACAGAATTCCCACTATTCTCACTTTGATTGTTGTGGCTTCAAAAGTGATGAAACATACCTAGTCACTAGGCCTTCACATATGCACAGCCTTTCATTAAAAGAAGAGCTGTCCTGTTAATGTGTCTATCATTACATTGGAAGAATATGTAAAGAAGAATAAATAATGCATGAGATATGCTATATAACTTTAAAGAACAGCGCATTCAAATTACAGTTAAGGGTAAGGTAGCAGACCAAATGCTTTGTAGTGCACCTGGGCTAATGAAACACACACCTCATGCAAATTCAGGAATTTATTGCTAGTCCAGTTAAAGTATTGGAAATCTAATCAAATTTTATATTACCAATCTAGCTACAATGATGTTAGCACATACAGTTGAAATTAGCCAATTGCAACAATTTCTCATTTAAAATACAATTGTTGAACTGAGATTTCCTAGTCTCTTTTGCACATACCTCTATTATTCTAGGTCAGTATATAGATGGAGTTAATGTTAAGCAGATTGTAATAGGGGAGCATGGTTGTACTGTGGATCCAGCATCTGAGGTGCTTCACTGACAGGAAAATGGCAGCTATAGCAGGACTTCTTCCTTAACATTTCTGGTTTCACTTGGTGTTATATTTATGTGTTTGCTAAATAACTTACTTGCTCTTGCTTCAATGGTCTGCAAATTCCGTGTTATCATTGGGGTCTAGTATATGTAGTGTGTTTTCCATGTCTTAGATATTTGAATTTTGCTGCCTTTGTTACCTCTACATGCAGTCTACTACCCTGGTCTGCTGTCGTAAGAGTTCTGATGCCATCCTGCTCTTTCACTTTTAAGGCCCATTCTGCACCTTGTGCTTGAATTTTTGGAGAGAACTGTTTTTCTTCAAAGCCTGGAGCTGTTCTTTCCCAGTAATGTAGCATTATATTAGCACAATCCAGTAAGCACACAGCCTCATTCAAAAGTAACTCAAGGGTTCATGCCACAAAGAGGAATGCTCTACGGGCACATCTATTTGTGTACTGATAAGTTTTGGTAACTACTTGTTATTAAAACCTATTAGTTATGGCAGTATGACTGTTATGGAAATTGCTTTACCAGAGAAGGGATTTCAGTCACTAGAAATGGAGTAGCAATTTTAAAAAGTTTACAATGTGTTACTTTTGGTGTTTATAACTTGTCAGTATGAGTTAGTAGCTTCTGGAGCTGAGGGCAGATTTGAACAGTTGAATTCAAATCCTTAGTGCACTTTGCACGTTGTCAAAACTGTGTAGGATTAACTGTGGAGCAGCTCTGTTTGAGTGCATTGCATGTGAAAAATTCATTGGTAGGTAGGACTGGGATGCTGTTTCTCACTCATTGATTCCAGCTTGTTGGTATTATAACCACGATTTAATTCTGGTGACAGACTTAACAGTTATTTCAATCCATTTATGTTTTGCATAGGTATTTACATCACCTTAAGCAGGTTGGCAACAGAACGAGGGCAGACCAACATGCTGATTACCAAGCCCTCTCCCATTCAGGATCAGACATTTTGACAGTTACATATTTAAAATATTACTTAGAATTCCTTAGTGAAATCTGTGGACTGGCTACATTAAAATAAAGACCTATATAAATAAAATTCTGGAAAAGAGTTGTTGCAGAAAAGAAAGAGAACTGGGGAAAAAACTTCCATAAGCTGAATTGGTTGAAGATCTTCAAGTTAGTGGAGTTTGAGCTGATTTTTCAAAAGGGTATTTGAATAAATCTGGCAAGGAGTTCAAAAAGATTAACTAAAGATTTAAAGGCATTAAAAGGTACTAAAACTTATTGCAATTGATGGAAAAATAGTGCCACCAAGACCTGGTGGCAGAACACGTCCCTGGTATTCTGAGAAACCAGCTCCAAAAAGTCAGCCCTTCTTAAGACCTTCAGGTACCAATCATCAATTTTCATCAATTCCAGCAACCAAATATTCAGGAAGCTATTCAAACCAAAAATTCTGATTGAGAACCACATTGCAAATTGATCATTAAACCAACATACCTCATCTCCTACCTCCTGTAGTTCTTTGTTAAACAACTGCTAAGTGCTCTTTGCTTTCAACTTGTCTGTTTGACAAATACAACCACGGTAAATTCAAAGCAACTGCACATAACCTCTGATTTGCTTGGAGTTTTTCACAATTTTTTCAGACTTGGTGAAGACATGTTGTACTTATAATGCGTGGTGTAGTTAAAAAACACCAGGGTGAAGAGGCAGATGGAGTTTTCTATGAGCAGCTGGCTGATGTTTCATGATTGCTAGCCCTTGCTCTTGTGGTAGACTTTAACATGCTGGATGTCTTCTGAAACTTAACACACAAGGCAGCCTGGGAGGTTCCTGGAGTGTGTGGAAGGTAATTTCCTGCCACAGCTGGTGAGTGAGCCTACTGGGGTGGGACCCCATTAGACCTGCTGTTCACAAGCAGAGACGGGCTGGTGGGAGATGTGGTGGTTGGGGGCTGTACTGGACACAGTGACCATGAAATGAGAGAGTTCTCAATTCTTGGTGAAGTAAGAAAAGTGGTCAGTAAAACCCCTGCACTGGACTTCCACAGGGTGGTCATTGGCATGTTCAGGACTCTGGTTCAGAGAGTCCCTTGGGAAACAGACCTTAACAACAAAGAGATCCAGGAAGGTGGGACATACTTTCAATAGTAAATCTTAAAGGTGCACGAGCAGGCTGTCCCTATGTGCTGAAACACTAACCATCATGGTTGGTTGGTGTTTCAGCACATAGGAAGAAGACTGGCCTGGTTGAACAGAGGGCTGTTGCTGTAACTCAAGGGAAACAAAGAGAATTTACAACCTTTGGAAGAAGGGGCAAACAACCCAAGAAGAGTACAAGGATGTTTCTAGGTCATGCAGAGAGAAAATCAGAAAGGCGAAAGCTCAGCTAGAACTCAATCTGGCTACTGCTGTGAAAGATAATAAAAAATGGTTTTATGAATATATTAATGACAAAAGAAGGGAAAAGGAATATCTACATCTTTTTACTGGATGTGGAGGACAACATGGTCACCAAGGATGAGGAAAAGGCATGAGGTACTTAGGTACTCCACACTTGTCACCAAGGATGAGGTACTTAATGCCTTCTCTACCTCAGTCTTTAACAGAAAAGCCAGCTATCCTCAGGACAACCAGCTTCTCACTTGCTAGACCAGGACAGGGATCCCCTGCAACTCATGAGGAAGTAGTTAGTGACCCGTTGTTCCACTCAGACACAAATTTATGGGGCTGCATGGAATTCACCTGTACGTAATGAGGGGAATATGATTTTCTCTTACTCTATAGGAAAATTACTGTTAAAAGCTGCCACCACCACAATCTACAATGTGAGAGTAGTGCTTATGTGTATAGTAGTTACTTTACTTCTCCAAACCCATTCATTCCAGAAACAGTCCAGCAGTGATTCTGTACTTACAGCTGAGAGAACAGGACCACTGCAACAGAGTGCTAAGGCATATGTGCTAATAAAGAAATGTGGTAGCTTGAATAATTTAGGACAATACATCCATTTAACTTTAGATTAGCACTTGGTTACTGAAACAATTTAGCTGTTCTCAGGAGCATCTTTCAATTTTTAGACATTGATATTACTGTGGTCAAGCTGTACCAGCCTGAAGATAATCTAAAACTTGGACTTAAGCACTTTGCTTTCCAAACACACATACCAGTAAGCCATAAAGATGACTTTTAAAAATGTTACTTTTTTTTTTCCTGGGTATAGATTAAAAAAGCAAGATTGTTTCAGTATAGCAATTTTTTTTTTAACAGACTGCTTCTCCAAGGAAAATATGATGTTGTTTCAGAGAGCATTCTTACAGGATAAAAGCTTATTGTGCTATCTTGAAACTTCTCTAAACAAAAACAAAAACAACAACAAAAAAAACCCACAAAAGCGCATCAAACACTAACAGATGTAAGGTAAGATGACATTAGGTACATCTAATAACACATCCTGCCATTTTATGTTATCCAAACTCTATTTAGATGCAATTTAATCTTTGGATTTATTTTCAATACATTCTTAATCACCAATGGCTTGAACAGGATTATTAACTCATCTGTCCTCAACAGATGCAGTGTGTAAGGTCACAAGTTGTCACACGTCTTGAAGAGTTGTATACTTGTGAATAGGCAGCTTATTTTGAGTCCAAACAAGAAATAGGTGCTCCTGGCTAACACATTCACATAAGGTTCCAGCCAGAATACTTGCTGCTAGCAAAAGTCTTCATCATCCTGAAAATGCAAGTTGCTTTCCTTCTTAAAGACACTTAGTATTTACTCACCATGACAAAATTGTTCTGTGATACCAAATTTGACTGGGGGCTACACCACTGCTATTGAAGAGTATTTTGTATTTGCAGTAGGGTCTGGCAATCCCTGTTTCTTTGTACAGCTATGATTCACTTTATCTGGGCTTACACATGGACTACTGCTTGGCACAATGTGAGTGTGACCCAAAGCCAAGAGGTAGCAGCAAAGTGTCTTTTCCATTGGTGCAACATTCATGCCTCGGTTCTGGCCAGGATGGGGTTAATTTTTTGCAGTAGCTAGGAGAGAGTATGGCCAGGGCCCTGATGTGTTTTGATCCACATCACCTTGCTGCCCCATGAGAAAAGGACTCTCCTTCTTTCCAGGAGAAGGGGATCCTCTGGTTTGAGTAAACAGTATGGCCAATGGAGTGGTCTGGTATTTGTTTATTGTTGGGAGTTTTCCATGCAGATTGTTTATTTTTCTTACACCTTTTGTTATTGTTGCTGTTACTGTTTGCTTTCTCATCTCATTGTGTTGTATTCCATTTTATTTAAATGGTATGCTCTGTCTCACCCCTCCGAAATGTATGGTACATTCTAAGCCTGTGGTCCTGCCCTGAACCCTCCTGTATCTGCAATCCCATTGGCCCAAATCTGATTCCGCGCCCACTTCAATTCCCCTCTTAAGCTGTGCTAGGGGATCAGTCTGGCTCTTAGCCCTTCCTCTCTCCCAGCCTCTTCCCGCCCTCTTGGCCCCTCCCTCCCCCTTCCCCCCTTTTCCTCAGTAACTATGCTGTTCCCGGGGTTGGGACCCCAAATAAACCTTCATCTGCTCAGCACCCTCAGAAGCCGTGTGGAGTCTCCTTGCCTGCCTGCTGCTGCCAGCCAGCTCACAGCCTAGGGGGCCCTCCGGGGACCTCCCCGGGGGGCCCCACCTCAAAACGCACCGCAACATCAATGCTGCTTCCAGTAAATTGTTTTTATCTCAGCCCATGATGGGGGTGGGAAGGGAAGCAGTATGTGGATTTAGTGAAAATGCTGAGTTGGAGAATACTATTCCTAAGCAACAATAATTTATTACAAGGGGTAGATCCTATTTTGTTATAAACCCAGCATGTAGAGCTGCAACAAAGATGAGCAAAAGATAAGTCTCCCATTCTTGCCATGATTTCCCAAGAGAGCACAGCTGTACTTCAGGTAATGCTCACAACCAGGCTATAAATGTCAAAACCTGGAGGCAGGACTTCATCAGATGACAAGGTAACAATCTACTGGAAGCAATTTGTGGAACTAGCAAAGCCAAGCAAGGTTCATGATGGACACAAGCTCTGCAGAACAAGAACACTGAAAAGAGTGACTGCCTTTATATTTTCCTTGCTTTTTTTGGTTTTTTTTTTTTTTTTTTTTTTTTTTTTTTCATAGGATTTTCCATTCAAATCCTACACTTTTGACTAAGTGCATTTTGTACAACTAGCTCATAAACTTAATGAGGTAGTTTAAGAAATTATACAAAGTCTTTGATACTGCAGTGGCTACTTTGAGAAATGTCTGGGGTGAAAAAGATTCAAGCTGGAAAAATGCAAGTAGGGATATAGTCCTCTGACAATAATCTTTCCATAGCAGAAACAGTGTGATGCAGGAAGAACTGCAAATTCTACTGTAAATAGGCATCCAGATTCTGGTACCGATCTGGAAGGATGTAGGATCTGTCACAGAATATTATGTGTTGGAAGGGATCCACAAGGATCATTGAGTCCAACTGGCCCTGCAGAGGGCATCTCCAAAAGTTATACCCTGTGCCTGAGAGGATTCCCTCACCAAACACTTCTTGAACTCTGTCAGACTGGTTTTGTGACCACTTCCCTGGGGAGCTGTTCCGGAGCCCAGCCACCCTCTGGGTGAAGAACCTTTTCATGTTATCTAAGCTAATTTTCCCCTGACTCAGCTTCAGGCCATTCCCTTGGGTCCTGTCACTGGTCACCAGAGAAAAAAGATCAGTGCCTGCCCCTCCTCTTCCCCTTGTGAGGAAGCTGTAGATTGCAATGAGGTTTCCCCTCATTCTCCTCTTCTCCAGGTTCCAAGCGACCTCAGCCACTCCTCATACAGCTTCCCCTGCAGACCCTTCATCATCCTCATGGCCACGTTTTGATGCTCTCTAATAGCTTTATGTCTTTTTTACATGGTGGTGCCAACACTGCATGCTATGATGAAGACATATGGAAGATAGATCATGGAAATTCCTCAGCTCTGGGACACTGGCAAACACTGCACAAATGGGAGTTTTTGCTCGACACCTGTCAAAAGACTGTGGCACACTGACACAGGCAGTGATTAACATACTGCAGCCTTTGCAATACTTCCTAAAAAATAAAGGTGAGTCTCTGGGTGGACAATATTTTTCCAGGAGCTAATCAGAATTTAATGGAAAAAAAATTAGTACTTAGAAGAAATAATTTAAAGGAGATATGAAACAAAATATATGAGAAAATTAAATTACATTTTATTTTATTAAATCAGACTAAATTATAATGATTTTTATCAGACTACATAAAGTTGTTTTACATGCTAGTACAGTGTGATCACTGAGGTGAATCTTCACAAAAACATGCAATGCTTTTAATAGCTATTAAGGAAATCAAAGACTGACATACAGAGTATCATTTGCAACATAGTTGAAGCAGAATATAACACCAATCTTGTCAGTGGTATTATTTTAGGAGATACTTTCAAGAGAATGGTTGATTTATTCCAGAGAAGGATCATTCTTAAGAATAGTTATCAATGATGCAAATCAAAGCAGCTGTTTCATCAGTCTCCAATCAAAAGGGTGAGTTGGTATTGATAATCATAACTGATAATGGCCTTCCTGACAGCATATGATAAACCACAGCATAATGTGTCCAGTTTCAAAAATAGTTGTTTTCTCTGTTATTCACTAGAATTATCTCTGCACAGCAATATTTTTTTGTCATGCTAGAATGATGAATTTTCATCATATGCAAATGCTGGAATATGCAAGTCAGTGATTAAAGACAACCACAGAAAAAAGAGTTTGTCAAGGAGCAACAGACTTAAGACTAAGGGTCTTCAATTTTCTGGTATTGTTTGAGAGGGAAAATTATTCTTCTTTGGAATATGTGTAAAAAATATAAAAATCAAAGCACTTGCATCATACTGATGATGCAATGAAGTAGTTTTGAAAACATACCATGCAATATGTATTTAAAATATTGGCAGACTTCTGTATTGGGATACAGTGGAATATGCATATATTCTTCAACCTCCATGCTATGCCAATACTGTTAAATGTCAGTATGTTTGACATTACCCACAAATGATTTCTGATAATCAACAGTGTTTACCTTACACAATCTAGGACCTGTCATAATAGACTACTTTTCTCCCAATAATTAAACTAGGGAGGAATGCTGGTTTTACATGATGTATTCTGACACAATCCTACAAATGTAGGTAAATCTATTGACCTGACAGCTGAGTTTACACTAAGGTATATTGTTGGGCAGTTCTATCTGATTATGTAGTGAATATCCAATAACAATTAAAATAATTTGAAGCTCAGCTAGATCTCTGCTTATTTCTCTTGTAAGCACAGTAGATACTTATGACTGTGATGTATTCAATTGGGGTATTAAACATTTGTTTCATAAAGTGTAGTGCAGTAAGCAACATCTGGAAGACGGAAGAGGAATCTCAAGAAAAATGGAGATGCAAAAGGATAAATGTAGTGAAATTTTAGAGAATGTAAAAGGAAGCAAAATACAATCTAATATACCAAAAAAGCAATCTCTAAATATCTGAGACTTTTGTTAAAATTGAGAGACCTAGAGGTCAATTAATAGCAATTGTAGAAGTTCAGCAAGTGACATAATATATATTGCAGGCAGAGTGTTAATGTTCTGGACAGAATTACTTTACCCTTCCTTTAGATTTGCTATGGGATACTGTTACCAAGAGTTTAAATTGTCATTCTGGAGAAAATGTTTTCCAATTATCAGACAGACCAGCCTTCTGAAGAGACCTTTTTATCTCTTGTGCTTTGCAGATTAAAAAACTTCTTATACTCTAAGGAGGATTACTCAGGATAGGGTCTACTGAAAAGGCACTTTCAACTTTCAACAAAGGCTGGGCCAAGTATCAACCAAATCTTTTTGAAACTGGAAAAAGTACAGACCACAGTCTTTGCCTGCCCCATTATTTTTCATTTTCACATGTCTTTGTCCTCCTGATCTGGCTGGAACAGTAAGTGCTCACAGTAGTCAGGTAGAGCAGCTGCCCTGTTAGCCTCTAACAAAATAAGACCAGACAGATAATCAAACAGTATTCTCCTGAGAGCATCCTATAAGCCGTGAAATTATTCTTATTCTTAACCATTTGAAGGGAATTTTTGTCCTAGCTGGAGACAAGAGAAATCAGCAAAAAGAAAAGATTTCTTTGCTATGGGATTTTGAAGTATGGGTGAACACACACCGAACACACACTGGCACACTGTTTTGCCATGATTCGTGCCAGGGTCCTAGTCCTCTAATAACTTACTGTGGCTTTGGCTAGACTGGCAAATACTGGAGCAAAATAGAAGCAGATCTTAAGAGAGAATCCACTGTACCCAGAACCCAGCAGCCACAGTAAGTGTGGTTTGGAGGGGATTTACTTTAGACTAGCGCCAATATAGTTCCATGGACAGAAGACCCATTAGTGCTGGAGCACAGTACATTCCAGCAGTCCTGGTCAGCACACTCAGAAAGATGCTGCAATCACCTTCATGTACCTCATGGCCCACTTTTGAATTGAACTCTCCTCATTTGCACTGCAGTGCCAATGTAAACCATGTACTCCTTGTACATTTGTGTCACTGGGGTCCAATGGCTTGAACTGTGTCACTCCCTTGACAGGGAAAAGAGAGCACAGATGGGAGACGAGTTTGAATAGTGCTCACCTCCTGCACATGACTTTGGGGTTGTCCAAGCTGGATTTAACTTCCTAAATGAACTAGAGTGCACCTTGGTGTACAAGTCCCTGTAAGACTCCTTACCTTGTCTGCAGCATACATGTGTCTCACACTTGAAAGTCCCTCCCCTCTTCTCACTGGTCACCTTATTCCATATCAAAGTTGGCTGCCTTCGAGGATGTGTTTTGACAGATGTTAAATCCAGGCTCCTGAGAAATCCAGGGTCCTAGTGTCTGTTTACTGGGAAATTGTCAGATAGGTGAAGGAAAAGCAAGTCAAAATTGTGCTCTTTGGGTGAAGAGGGGTTAGGGATTGTGGATTTATGCCTTGTAAAACAGGAAAGATCAGAAAGTATTTATTTGCTGTTTGCTGGCTTGTGTTGAAAATACTTGAAGGTCTAGTGAAAGGCAATGACAATAGTAATAGACCAAGGGAATGTTTGTAGTTTGAAGTTACCTTTCTGTACCTAGGCACTCCAGCCTAGTTACCACAGATCCATTTACACTTCAATTTGTTTTTCATTTCATCTTAATGAGGAATGGAGAAGAAGTGTAACATGCTAAATGTAAAGGAATATCATCTTATATACTGCAACACTTCCCCTTCCCCTAGATGCAAAGACAGGTGCTGTCTTCTTTCTTCATCAGTTTTTCTCTACTTGAGATTACATCCCTTGCTTAATTTTTAAGTGCAGCTAAAGATGTGTGTATGTTAGTAATCATTTTAATGAGTAATGTGAGTAGTTAAATCAATGTATCAGAGATGAAATCCTAATTAAAATAGTATTTAGTTATGAAAAGTGAGAATTTTATAATTTATTTTCTATTAAGATGTTGACTGTTTCACTGAAAGCAATTATTTTGTGGTTCAAATCACAAAATACAAGTGCACTGAAGTTACATTTCTGCATCTTTCTCTTCTCCTCCTGTGGATATCCACCACCATCAAGTCTAAAGGCCCCTTTTAAAAAGGCCAGTACCAAAATATTTTCATTAGTTTTCTTTATTTTTGAGATGTTTTTACATTTGTTGTAGTACTATGCTACTATGCTGTTTAAGATAGCTCTTTAAATTTATATTAGAGTAAACATTCAGGTAGGATTAACCATGATGACGCATATTTAAAACCACATTTTCTGAACTTCCCTCAGAAGAATGGAAGTGTTTTCATTTGGTTGCAGGTTTTAAACACCATGCATGTGACTCTGTTCTTATGTTTGTGCTTACTCAAATGCAAGCACACAAATTACATGTGTGTACATTTTGAAATTGTCCCTGCCCATGACAGGCAGATTGGACTAGATTACCTTTGAAGTCAGATTACCTAAAGTATTCTCTGATTCTATAAATCTAAGGTGTGAGGTGCACACAGGAAATTCTTCTGTGAATACACAGTAAAGGTGTGCATTTTCATCAAAATATTGTTATGTAAACCTACCCTTCTGAAGACATGACTGCAGTGGTCCTTGAGCTCTTGCTGTTCTATATGATTTTTTTTTTTTTTTTGTGAAGGACAGAACACCATAATAATTTGTTCTTCCATCTCCACACATAGGATAACTTCGTTCTCAGCAGGTAAGTGCTCCTTAAAAAACCACATGAGAGCCATTAACTTCCCTCAAGCACAGTGAACGAAGATGGGTCATCCACTAAGTCCACGTTTTCAAAGCCCTTATGCACTCAAAATGGTATGCAGGCATACAAATCTGGCATCAATCCTCATATGCTCCTGTCAGAGAAGTAGCTATATCCAAGAGAAATACAGCAGATGTAGGATGTCAGCTATGTAAAATTACATAAGAGTGTTTTTAAGTTCCTCTGTGGTCCTGAGCAATTGAATTGTGAAGAATCAAATTGCTCTTCAATATTAAGTGTGAAGCCTCCCAGGTGAAAAATACAGTGATATTTGCTTTTTATATATTAATGTGGCAGATTTTTTTCCTCCTCCTTCTCTTTGGACTTCAGCTTTAATAATGAAAATTCATTCCCATGTCCTTTTAGATGAATCATAGATTGTAGGTACCTTGTGGTTGAGTAGGTGACTCAAAGACTGGAAATCAAGAGCTTGTGCTAAGTGCCTTTACTCCTTTTATAGTGCATGAGGTTAGGTGCATTACCATGGAATCCAAATCAACAATTACACTTTTAAGAAATTAGAGAGCTGTTAATCTAGCCTGGCTGTGTTTTAGAGGTCTTTTACATTGGATTATCCTATCTTGCACTCCTTAAATCTAAAGAGGAGAGAAAGTTTTCTGGTGAGCTTGGGCAAAGTTTAGGTGCTGAGCTGCTCAAATTAGTGCTCCTCCTGTTTGTATTCCTCTACAATCCTGGAGAAATTTAAGTTAATTTTGAATATATGTCTTCTCTTGATTTTCTACTACTAGGCAGCTGAGATGTGATTTTACATTTAGGTACTCACAGTCTTTACCAAATTTAACCCATGAATTATTTTTATTTTTCCATTTGTCAGCATGTCATCACTTCCCATTTTATAATTGATATTCTACACTGTGATGACTTAACAATATATTAACTTTTTTTTTTCAATGGACTTCACCAATCTGAAACTTTCATCTGCAAATTTTTGTGTTTCTTCTCTTTGAAACCATTAGTTTAGCGAGTAATCAGTTAAATACAATAGTCTCAAGAGCAGATTTGTAAGAACTCAACTGTTTAACATGGAAAGTTAATTGGTGACAGTAGTCTCAAGCAGTGTCTGAAAGCTGGCCTTACTTTCCTACTGACCCCTGAACTATGCATCTTCTTTAACAAATTTCTGATAGACTAAAATGGTTTTGAAAGACATTGAATTATGAAGCCCTGTTCTTCTACTGATAGACTCATTAAATGCGACTGAAGAAGATAGAGACGTGGTTTTCCATTGCAGAAGGCATTCTGGTTCCTCCTTAGTAATAGTAGTGATGTGAATCCTACAGTTTTCTTTAACTTTGATTAATTTGATGTTTCTGAAATTATGCTTAGCAGGTCTGAAGAGACATGATTAACTCACTTCTTCACCTTAGTGGGTTTTTTTAAAGATGGCCTTCTTACTTCCAACATCAGAAGGTGTTTTTAACTGAGAATTGAAATACTGTTGTTAGGTCAGCTGTGCCAGTACCAAGCAGAGGAGAAATACCTGCATGCCTTAGTAACTAACTCACTATCTTTTAGTATATTGTCCTGTATCAACATCTCCTTCTTTTGACACTCAACTAGGTGACTTCCCCAGCTTTTCTTTGATATTCTCTTTTCTATCTTGCAGTTTTAAAATTTATTTATTGCTTCTTTTGTTTTCCTTAGGAATACAGACAGTCTGAGTTGATTTCCTTCCCTTCATGTTTTCTTCTGATGGTAAAAGTTTTTTTGTTATTTTCTGTTCCCTGTTTGCTTTTCAAAACTTTTATACCTATTTCTCATCTAGTATTTTACTTAATTGTGGAATAATTTCTTCTCTTTTTAGAGGGATGGATTTCTATTGTTTACATGGAAATACAAGAAAAATTCAGATTTGGGACTACCTCAAACCAGCTTGTCCAGATGTCATCCTTAATTTTGTGTCATTTGAGAAATACCATTGGTGCTGCTTTTAATTTTTTTAACAGTACTTCCATATGCCTTAGTGTTCTCAACCCCGAAATAAAATGAAAAATTCCATTTTCTCACTACTCATGCTACATGTTATTTTAGCTGTAATCTTCCACCTCTTTCACTGTTAGCAAGCTGCTGGATCTACACAGGAGTGAAATTAAGTTTTTAAGTAGATGCTCCAAACTGCTTATGTCTTGATATCCTTTAAGTATGTTTAAACTTCTAATGTCAAATTTTTGCAATAGTTACTTTAATTGCATATCTTTCAGTGACAGGGTGGAAATTTATAGACTGGTAAAGAGCTTTAATGATTCCACAAACATCAGAATGCAAAGACATAAGCATTCATTGCATATTTTGCAAAATGCAGTCAATTTGACATATAAATTTATAATAAACCTAAGGACCATGGCCATTTTCAGGGCAGAGGGACTTCCCAGAGAGAGGGGCACTTGGGGGTGTGCTGTGCTCATTGTCTTGTTGAGAGGATCAGCAATCCTGCTTCTTGGAGCTAGTGCCACCAGCTGCAGCAGAGGAGCTGCTTCTGCACTTAATCTGTAATAAATGCATATGCTCTGAGCTCATGCCTTTGCCATCATGCTAGGATGCTGCCTGCTGTGTTAATCCACCAGTAAAGAGACCTCAGGTCATGCAATAATATGTGCCTTTACCGTCTGCCAGTACCCCCAGGACTGGCTATTAATTTTCAAGTTGTTGAATGTTCATTTAATGTACTGCAGCTCTCTGAAGCATGGTGAGTTTCTTTAACCATTAAAGCAGTAAGCTGTATATATAAAATAATAACCAGATGATGATGTGTAAGGAAGACATAACACTGCTTTTCATAGGAAGAACCACTGGATGGGGGATTATTTACATTTCTGTACAGTGACAACTTGACTCAAAGGAGGATGATGATGATGGCTGTAAAACGGTTTGCTACTTCCACCGAGAACTCGGTGCACAGGTTACTCCGTCAGTGCCCGGTACAGAGCTGCGAACAAGGGCATCGCCGGGGTCAGGGATTCGGGTTGGTGGCAGCCTGAAGCCGAGAGAAGAAACACGCGTTATCTAAGCGCTGGTCCCGCCGGGACGTGCCCACTCGCCCCCACGGCCAGTCAAAGCCTGCGAGCGCGGAACCTGCGGTGTCTGCCGCGGCCGCGGTGCTTTTCTGCCTCGGGTTCGGGTGTGTTGTGCGGGCTTGCTGGGGGCATGTCTGGCTACTTTCCCGCCTACATCTCCGGAGAGGACCGGGAGGAGGGAGCAGCCGAAAGGAGACAAGAAGGGAAAAAGAAGAAAAAACCTAAACCCCATACCCTTGCGTTTTGCACGCCCTGGCGCATTTCACAGCGCAGCACGGCGCATCGTCCGCCTCCCGCCCGTCCCCCCGGGCGCTCCGCGGCCGCGCAGAGCCGCCGGCAGCCGCCGAGCCTGCGCCGCTCGCGTCGGGGCGGCGCGCAATTCCCGCGGCTGCCCCTGCGCGCCCGGCATGCCGCCTCCTCCAGCACGGCTGTAGGGACTGCGGCTGGAGGGGTGTGCTCCCTCTCCTGGGGACGAACGAGGGATGGCGGATGCCCCGTCCCCGCGGCTAGGGCCGCCCCCCTCAAAATCTCCATCGTGCCAGACGTAGAGACGCGCAGCCCCGCGGGTGTCCGTGCACATCCTCCTGTGCCTCTGCTCCCGGCTGCGGGTCTCCGCTAGGCAGGGAGGACCGGACCGGCTGCGTCTCTGAGAGTCGCCCTCTGAGTAGCTTCAAAAATAGAAATATTTAAATGTATATGTGTAGCTTTAAACATGTATTTAACATTTTATACATTTTGCCTATTTATATTTACATGTATATGTACATACGTAAGGTCTGGTCCATTTCCCTCTTTGGAGAAAAATAACCAAATCAATGCCACCCTTTCTCCCAGGCATGTTTCCCTTCTAGTAAAGGAGGCTCCACCTCTGCTAGGGATTGATTCGTCCAGCAGTTTTTAGGATAATTTATGAAGCAACCTGATGAGCCTATTGGGCGAGTTGCTCGGCCCTTGCAGAGTGGGTTTCTACCTGTTTGGGTGTTTTATTTTATTTTTTTTTTCCCCCTTCCCCTCTCCTCCCCTCCTCTCCCTCTCCCTGCCGTGTGCCGCGGGGTGGTGGGATCGGTAGGGTCGCAGTTTCCCAGGCTCTCCGGAGAAAACTCGGGCAAGGGAGCGCGCCTTCACGCTCATGGATGCATGGGGGGGCCCCGCGCCCCGCTGGATCGGCCGCCGCGGGGCTCGGCTGCTGCTGCTGCTGCTGACCGTGCGCCTGGGGAGCGGGTGAGTACGGCGGGGACGCGCCCCTGCCCCCGCCGCCGCTCCGTACCGCGAATCGCGCCCAGGCTGAGCCCGGGGGCTCCGGCCGGGGGCCGGGGCAGGGGCAGGGACTGGGGCAGGAGCAGGAGAGCAGGCGTGTTGCGCCGCCAAACTTCGGCCAGAAAAGGTGTCGGTGCTGCCGCTGTGGCTCCCGCGGGCGGCTGCGCCGGGAGCCGGCACCAGCAAAGTAAAACTTAAGCCGCATCCCACTTGTTCGCTGGGCGGGTTGCTTAGTCCCGGCTCTGCTCGGCGCTGGTAAAGCCCCCGGTGCCGAGGGCGGCCCGGTGCCCCGAGCCCCCCGCGCAGTGCCGCCCGTCCCCGCGGCGGCTGCGGGGAGAGGGGCCGGGAGCGCGGCTGGCGCTGCTGCGGCTGCTGGTGCGGGGCAGCCACCGCGGCAGTGGGACCTGTGCCGGGCCTCCCGCACGGCACCGGCTCCTGCCGCTGCAGCGCTCGGGAGCGGGATCCGCCTCGCGCGTGGGATGGAGCAGCGCAGCTGCTCAGGTCCCAGAAGTTGGAAACGTGCGTTTTAAGGGAGAGTTAGAAAACTGAGCTGGAGACCTCTGAAGAAACAACAGTATGGTACAGCTGTGGACATGTGTTATTAGTACCCATAACAACGAAAAGCAACGTGATAATTCAACTCCATTAATGATGCAGAGCTAATATGAACCATTCCACAGGTTTCACTCATAAAAATCACAAAGCAGCACTTTAGGTATAAATAAAGGATATTTGACTGTTGTCCAGTGTGTGTTTTAAATGGAAGACGAAGTTATCATTCTACAGGATATAAAAATGTGCAGTGTAAAGGCTGGCAAAAAAAAAAGGGAAAAAATCTATTAAAAATTTTGAAGTCCATCATACTTTAGACCCCTTCCTCACACTGAATAATGTTTGAGGTATGTTGATCTCATCACATCTCTCATCTTCAGAAGGCTGCTGTGTTATCCTAGTTGAAAAACCACTGATTATAATTTTCTTAACCTGTGTCTTTTAAAACCTTGATAAATTATGGAAATGTTTTTCAAAGGCATTGATGAAAATGATATCAGTGCAGCTGTGCATCTTCAGAATGTTTCTTAATGATCATAGTGTACCTCAGGTGTGAAAGAAATTATCAAGTGGTTTGAGAGAAAAGAATATGCATGCTAATTTATCAGTTCAAAGACTTTGTTACAAAGGAGGAGAACTACCTAAAAAAAAAAATTTGCTTTGCTTGTCAGACTGTGGGATTATAAAACTAGGTGTAGATTACTATGGATGCATCTCATTAACATTACAGTTTATAAATAAGGTGATAAGAAGTGAGAAAAAGAGGTAACTTACATGCATTGTTTTGTTCTGTGTTCCAGGACATCTCAGATAAAAGGGAACCTTTGCTATGAATATCCATGTATCTGAATCAACTGTTTTCGGCCTTGAAACCTTGACTTTTTTTTTCAGAGGCTACATGGAAAAATGCTGTTTGCAAGATTTCCCCCCCCTTCCTTTTTTTTTTTTTTTTTTTCTTTTAAGTGACCTCAGATGGACATGGGGTGCAGATCACGATTCTCTGGTATGTAGTGCATTGCAATTCAGGGGTGTTTCCGGGGATCTTAAGACCTCTGTCACTCTTTAAAGTCTGCTCCAAAGTAGGATGGAAATACTATTTATCTGCTTCTTTATCTGCCTCTCTATAGTTTCAGCCCAAGATTTTCCTTGAAGCTCAAACTAAAACAAAGGACTAATGCTTTTTCTCAAGAGTAGACCAGGCTGAACCAACTCTGCCAGTTTTTCTAAAACTATCTTGCAGGAACCAGTCTGCCTTTTCAACACATATTTTTAAAAGGATGCAAATTGCATCATTTTTAGTATGCATGTATACACAAAGTACTTTGTGCTGACTATGAATAAAGTTGCTTCAGCTGCAACAAATGGAGCTAAAGCAAGGATACTGGAAGCTGAGCCCAACCAAGAGTTTATTCTTTTGAGATACTGCTCCAGAAGCTGTTCCATGACATGGCACCAAACATTACACCAAAGTCTGGGAACTCTTTCCCATAAAGGAGTTGTTTACCTCCAGTTCTTCACCTTCAGCACTTACAGGTCAGAATGGCCAATGCACTTGATGTAATTTAATGGGTCAGTATTTTGAAGGACTGTGGTCAATAGCAGATATCTCTTCTGTATCAGAAATTGGGCTGTGAGCCTTTCTACAAGATGTGTGCAGGGAAAGAGTACTTACCCAGCAGTCACTGTAGTCCTAAATGTTCGGCAAACCCATTATTATTGTTGAATTCAAATAAACAGATAATTGATAGGCAGAGCATAAGAACTGACAATATAATTAATGTTATTTTCTTAGTTCCACCCATGCAGGTACACCATAACTGTAACTTTTCTTTTAATTTATACTTCTGTGCTGGTCAGCATGCCTAAAAGTATATTGTAAGCTTAACTTAATTTTGGCCATAGCTTCCCTTTCATTTTGTAGTCTGATGTTTTAAAAGCAATTATAAATGCTCTATTGAAATGCAACTGTCAGCAGGTACAAATGTCAACTGATATATTCTTTTCAAAGTATCTGTTAGGAAAATATATAATACAGCCTACGTTTTCCTCTCCTATAAATTTCTGGATCAGAGTTAAGCCTGTCATAACAGTGTTGGTTTCTTAGTGCTTGATAATAGTGATTTACTGTTTCATTTGAACATCTGTGGTGTTTATTCATTATTATCCTCACTCTTACGTTCTTTGTTCATGATGTGACAACAAAGAACTTGTTATTCAGCAGTCCCAGTGGTTTAAAATACAGTTTATTTTATTGAAAGTTTGTTAATATTTTCTTTTTTTGGTATGAAGTTTAAAGGGACCTAAATACTGAGAAATACTTCTATTCTTTGCACATAATCTTCTTACAGCGGTTTCAAGGAAACCTTCAAACTATGTCAATCTGTTAAATAGTCTCTCAGCAAATTGAAACAAATTTTCATTTACTTTTAACTTTCTGTTTATTAAATATGCCTGATGTTAAAAAAAAAAAAAAACACCTTTGCTGCATATTCAAGCTTTTTTGAGCTGGACAGAAAAGTTTACAGGTGAGCACTTGTTGAGCTTGTTCAGCTTCTTTTTCTGAATACACAAGTCTGTCTACAGAGTAGATTACAAGGGCATCAGGAGAATAGGTGTTTTTTCTTTGAAGCTCTAGAGGAATTGTATTAGTAGGGGTCAAACAGAACACCTAATAGGTAGGACCACTTAAATGGACTAGGTTTATGCACTGTTTGAAAGTGAGTTGCTTTGGTTTGGGCTATCATATATATAAAAACTAAAAGAGTCATATGTGTTGAATTCACAGAAAACCAAAAGTGACCGTCTCAAAGTCCTTTTTTGTAGTACCATTTATGATAGAAGAAAGTAGTGCTTTTTGAATTACCTGCATTACTCTTTCTTGCACTGCATCCTAAATTGATCATGTGAGTAAAATAACGATATCATAACTTAGTTGGTAAAGAGCAGCAGAGACAAGTACTAATTATAAGTGATTGTAACACACTGACAGGAACCTTTCAAAGGCTGGTGGATGACAATGACACTAACTTTTATTTCTTAACAAATTCTCTGAATAGTAATAATTTGTACAGAGTAATTCAGATGCAACTGAATTAATCTGAAGGTGACACAGAAGTCCTGATTTTGAATTTTTACTCATGTGAACACTATTTAAGATTGAAAATAGTGTGGTGAGTTCAGTGGCTTACAGGCCTATTAAAAAAATTGATTCTATATATATATATAAACCTAAAATGGTAAATCATGGAGCAACACTGAATAGAGGTTACTAGGGAGACTAGGAAGGTCATCAGGAGTTCAGCAGAACAGAACTTATTTCAGTAAAGGGGGAAATTTCAGTGACATGCATATGATGGAAATAGTTTCTAAAATATGCTTTAATTGGGGATTTTCCAGTCAGTAGGATTTATTGAGATAATCTGATCTTATATACGAATGTATAAAAGGCTGGACAAAACTAGAGATTTTACCCTGGCATCTCTATCAGGTTTGCTCCTTCAGTTTAACTAAATCCCTGCATACAGACTTGGTGAGGAGGAATCTGATGAAATATTAGACAGTATTTCTAGTCTGAGGTTTCCTCTGGCTCCCAGCCAGTGGATCTCCTGTTCCCAGTGCAGCCTGCTACACCTGGCTCAGCCACTGGATTCCCATGTCCATCTGTTCGTGGGGAAATCCATGTCCTCTTTTATACTTCTGGTTCTGCAGGGTAGCCTCAAGGTACAGACCAATGGCTGCAGCTGCGCTTCAGGAACAGAGTATGGTCTGCATCCATCTGCTCTTCAGCAAGATAACCAGTCATCAAAGCTCTCCTTGTTCTGATTGCCTCTGTCAAGTTTTGCCCTGACAAGAACTCAGAGCATCTGAAGTGAATCCTGAAAATTATTAAAGGAATCAGCATTTTGGTCAGAAAACATCCTAGTGCCTTTCTCTTTCCAGCCTAGTCTTTCATAATATGTTGTAGAAACCTCCTCACCTCAGGGTGACAAGAAGCTCCAGTGCGGTCAGATTCCAAGCAGTTGTTGCAGGATGAATGATGTAGTCCAAAATGAAAGTTCTGTACAGATGTGTCACAACTGGAGATGCAGAGTGGAAATGTCCAGTGAATTGGGTTAACCCATGCTATAGTCATACAAACTGATCTTCAAAGCACATCCTGGTATATGTAGTTTAAGAGACTCCTTGATAGCTGCTTACATTCTCCTCTCACATAAGTAAACTGAGATACCTGCATTTATTCAGAAGATATTTAATTATTTGCTTAACCAATTTTAAGTGCTTTCCAGTTTCTTGTCTGAAGTAGAAATACACACAGAATATTGCTTCACTACTATTTCATACTGCTTAGATGCTCTCTCGCAGGATTAGCTCCAATACTGTTGAGGTGTAACTCATGTTCTTTTTGCCTTGGTTGTCAAATCCTTTTCTGTGTCACTACATTCATGTCTGGTAAGGTGTGAATGGCTAATTCTGTGTTTCTAAATTTCTATGCAGCAATTTTTCTTTGTTTCAAGGAAGAGAGACAGACTTAGTGGGTAGGAAGAATTGAGGTAGAACAAGATACATTCCCTTTTGATTAAATTATTTGATGTCTCAAATAGATTGTTAGTCTTTTCCTTTAATACGGTTTTCTTCTTGTTTAAGGCAGTGTACCATGAGGGATTAAGTGCTATTAATATTAGTAGTAATGTAGTATTATTGTTCAGTTTTTCTTTCTAAATAAAATTCACCTGGATAGAATTTATATTAGTAAAATTTGTAGCATCAAGTGTCCATTTAGTTGGTAAACTGCCAATGTAAGTCACAGTTTTTTTTTTTTTTGTTTCATTGTCCAATGTTAAATTTGCGTGACGGAATAAACTATGTAGATTTTTTTTAAAGTGTCCTCAGTGCTTTCTCTGAGGGAGAACAGTTCTTAATATCATCACCATACAGCCATTGGATATGGATTGGGTTGTGTCAGACCTACTGCTGGTGACCTGTGGACCTTGGCCTTATGTTCTTGCTTGGCCAGTGAGGGCCGTCCAGCTGATGGCCTGTGGGTTGTGTCCAGCAGGGGACAACTCTGACTACCCTAAATTTTAGTCACCCTCTAATGAGAGGTGTAATTCTCCTGTTTTAAAGATATGTTAATGTAATACAAAATAAGTTACATCAGAGAAGACAATTCTGTGCATAGAGAGACACAGCAAGCTTTTGATTACATGGTTTCGGTATTTCCATTATTCCTTACAGAGTATATTCACCTTTCTATACAATTATTCATTAACTTAAGTGACCTTTGGATTAGTCCATAATTGCCTAATTTTACACTAAAATTTTGGTAGAACCTATTAATTTTATTTCTATTGGGTACATGTTGTCATTGCCTAGTTATTGTAGTTGCATGGCTTTTTCTGTAATTTCAAGCCAAATTTACTTATATGCTGCAATTACAGTGTGTGATTCAATGCAAGTCTCTGGTTCTGTTGCTGCTTCAGTCCATGCATATTTCTTTGGCTCTTGTGGGAGAAGGATGGTACCTGCTCACATGTGTACCAGAATTTGGATCTATTTCAAATAACTTTGGTTTTATGAAGGGTTGTAGTAGATTTCTTGTCACCTGAAGATTTTGCAGGAAATACGTGATTAATTGTGTTAGAACAGATGTTCAAATGGATATGATGAAATACCATCAGCTTAAGTGACTGGTAATGCCTTATAACGGATTGCTCATTTAATATATTTTTTGAGATGCTGATGATATTTTGAGGTAGAAAATTGACTTTGCAATTTGATGAATTTTATAGTTAGTGTGGGATGACATTTAATTATGTTAACTTCTTTTTATTGAGGTTATGGTTCTCAGCATTCATTTATCAAAGGTTTGTTTTAAGTCTAGTTTCACTGTGGAAATTGTATCTTGGATCAAAGCACTTAGCCCATCAACAGTGTATCTGCTCATTTTGAGTTTGATGACAATTAACCTTTCATCAGTCAAGTGTAGATAGTGTGTGAATGGTGTGCTGACGTGTGACACATGGATTTATGTGTTCCTGTCTTTGTATCTTTGTGTGATGATCAGTCTGAAACTTGCAGGAGATCTGGTACTGCCATGGTTAGTGTGTGTTTCACGTATCCAGAGAAGTTATCAGCGCTGTGTCCTTCCTTAGCAGTTTGGGCATATTTTGACCTTTCTTTAATACCTGTTGTTCCTCTTCAGTTATATGGACTTAGGTTCTATAATTTGATTTGGTTATCCTCTTACCTTCTGTTCAAGTCTTCATTTGTTTCCTGCTGCTTTGTCTAGATGAACAGTGGACTGTGGCTGTTAACATTGTGGTTATTTGATTGCATGGTATGGTCAAAACCCACAAAGAGGGTAAAACTTACCAACTGAGAAAACAAGATTGCACCTCAAGTCCTGTGTTCAGTTCTGGGCCCCTCATTATGGGAAAAAACATTGAGGTGTTGGAGTGTGTCCAAAGAGGGGCAGTGGAGCTGGTGAAAGATCTAGAGGTTAAGTCCTGTGAGGAGTAGCTGAGGGAGCTGGGGTTATTTATCCTGGAGAAAAAGAGGCTCGGAGGGGGCCTTATCACTCTCTACAGCTGCCTGAAAGGAGGTTGTAAAGGTGAGGGTCAACCTCTCCTCTCAGGCAGCTAGAGACAGGACAAGAGGAAATGGCTTCAGACTGTGCCAGGGGAGGTTCAGGTTGGACATGGGGATGAATTTGTTCTCAGAAAGGGTTGTTAAGCATTGGGAGGGACTGCTGTGCTGGGAGGTGGTAGAGTCACTGTCCCTGGAGGTCTTCAAGAAACAACTCTGTGGCTCTTGATACCATGGTCTCGTTTACAAGGTGGTGATCAGTCAAAGGTTGGACTTGATGATCTCAGAGGTCTTTTCCAAACTAAATGGTTCCATGATTCTGTGAAAAGAAGACATCATACAACATGTTCTTTAAGTTTGTAATCAGAAAATGAAATTGCTGCAAGGAAAGAGAAGTGAGAAGTGTGTCCTATTTTCTCCCTTGGGGTAGAGCAAGAACTGCTCAGAACCTCAGGAATGATGATTTTAGCATAATGTTTCTTGAAGACCTTTTTTTTCCATCGTGAAATATTACTTTTTTACCAAGTGCATGTGTTTGCAGATGGGGCTGCTGTTCTGAGGGAGCAGGAGAGCCTGGGGTAATGGGTTGACAGGAACATTATAAAATTCATCAAGGGTGAGTGCTAAAGTCCTGCACCTGAATGGAAAGCCCCCCTCAGCAGGACTGGAGCTAGCTAGCTTGGGAGCAGCTCTTCCAAAAGGACCTGGAGTTGCTGTTTGAGAGCATGGCAGCTTGGCAGCAGGGAGGGCCAGCAGCCTCCTGGGCTGTGGGATCAGGTACACATTCAGGAAGTTGAGGAAATTGACTGTCTCCCTCTTCTCAACACTTGTGAAACTGCATGGAGATACTGCATCCAGTTCGGGGCTTAAACTGAAGGGAGCTCAGGAGAGGATACCAAGCTGGTCAAGCAGGGGCACCTGTCCTAAGAGGTAAGGGCTGATCTGACTGGAGAAAAGATGTCTTTGTGTGGATTCAGCATCAGTCCCCATCATTTACTGGGAGATGATCCAGAAAACTTAGGTAGGCACTTCCTAGTGGTGCATGGTAAGAAAATGATAAACAGTGGTGATGAATTGCAGCAGGGAAATCTCAACTAGATATAAAGAAAAATATCACTAGGAAGATCATTAAACAGCAGAACAAGAAGTCCAGTGAAGGTTTGGGATGTCTTTCCATGGAATTTTATATACCAGCTGCATTAGGCAAGCACCCTGGTCTAAATTCAGAATCAGCCCTTCTTTGACTAGAAGTAAACTTCTCAAGATCCCTTCTAAATTTTATGTGAAAACTAATAATTCCTCTGGAAAATTACACAAATCATCTTGTATTTTTTGTTTTGTTTTGCTACTTGTGCAAAGTGATTGCTCTCTATAGTGTAGGACAAAAAGAGGGTTTTAGAAACAGGTAGTTTTCTGCCTCAGGTCTACAAAACTGAATATTTTTGTCATCACATATGGAGATAAAGACATGGTCAAAGTAAGATTGCTATACTAATCAAGCTCAATATGTTTTAGAATTCAGCAGCTCTGAAGTGGTGCAGAGAATTACCTGTACTTCTCTAGACAGATGTGAGAAAAATTGTCAATTGATTTCTGGACTGCAGCTTGATAGGAGTAGAGGCAGCAGTTACACTGATCTGACCATATCAGTGTTTGGATGAACTTTCAAGGAGAGAAGGTAAACTTTGAATTATGTCAGAAGACTGATGGATAAAGAATATCTGAGATGCTTTGAGTCTTTATGACAGTTTTGTGAGATCTGTAAAATCCATTTGAATTAATAGCATTTGACCAGTGTAATTTCAAACAGTATGCAGCATTATGTGAAAATTGACTTGGAGAAGAGCAATTTGTGTTGATCTCAGAACAAAGTTGTGCTCCTGGAAGATAGCTTTAATAGTATTTGTTGTTCTTCTTGTTGTAAATCAACATTTCTATAAATATTCTTTGCAGTCACATTGTGCCTTTATTAAGTGCTCAGAGTTAAGTTCTTATTCTGTTATTGCTATGATTGTTCATTTTTTTGCAAGAAAGCTTATTTAATACCAAGGGAACTTTCCTATGTAGCTTGTACTTCTAATCTAGTGTTCAAGTGTTTCTGTGTAGGAATTCCTAATATTTTCCACACTTTTCCCTGATAATTAATGTCCAAATTAATCCCTTCACTAAATACCAAGGAAGAAGAAGGGAAAGAAGAAGCAGAGGAGGAAATTATAAACAGCCAGACAAATATGAAATTAAAAAAAGAGCATAAGACACTATATGTATTCAGAAGAAGAATCAACCTAAGAGTATGTGGTCAGTGTACTGGAAAAAGATACAGAGAATAAGGAAAACATACTTCAGTGGGAGAGAGAAATACATTTTGACACACAAAAGAATATGCCCAAGTCTGGCAAGGCAGAAAGGGTGGGAAATTGATGAAAACATTGGAGATGGAATGGGGAGAAAAAAGATTTTTGTCAAGATAATGTCTAAACCAGTTTAGGAAGGATAAAGAGGAAGGACTATAATATCAGTGGCTCTATAGTCCACAGGATTACGGGGAGAAAGTTATGCTTTTTGGACACATATTTTCAGTAGCTGTATTTTTTTGCTTGCAGTTACTTTTATTTTCCCAGAAAATTTCTGTGACACATAAAGCATATCAGTGAAGATGCTGATGATGAAATGCAACAGTTCACTTCCACAGAATTATAACAGAACTGATGACTATGAAGTCAGCCATAAAGTCTGAAAGATAAGTCTTGAGAGATGTTTAAACATTCACTACTGACAGCTAGCAGTGATAGTGAGCTTTCAGGAAAGTCTTTTCTAGAAAAATGGAATTGAGTTCTGTTTTATGAGTCATGACTATGTGGTCCTAATTATTTTTGCTATTTGAGAGCAGTATTTGCATACCTAAAGAGATGCTGGTAACTTCTCATCTTCTGACGATACTACAAGTCTATCTGACATCCATGTTTTATCTTAAGGAGATTCAAGAACATATGCAAATATATAATTTAAATTTCTGACATGAGAGTAATTATTCATGCCTTCCACATTGAAGTTGCATTTTTCTCTGTATTTAAGGAACTTTGCTCTGCTTCAGGCATTTCTTAAACTTACCATCCTGCCAGAGTTCAGATTTTCATCTGCACTTGGTCCTATGCCTTGGTCATTCACATGACATGACTGAGTACTTGCATTTTTGTCTTCTGTACCGGAATCATCACCATCCTCTGTACAAATATCTAACTCTGGACACAGGTGCATCAGTGACGATGTTTAGCTTTTCAGCAGAGCTTTAGGTCTTTTTCCATGTGTGGAATTTGGCTAGGTCAGGTGAGCTCTGACCTCACATTGATGGGGCCATGAAATACACTTTACCACATACAGGCATATAATGCTGGGTGTTCTGGAGCAAGCTAGTGTCTGATTAGATGATCTGTTGGCAAACTTCCCTGGGAACCTTACCTGGTTTGACTGACTTGTTATGAAGGCCAGTCTGGTTAAATGCACTATTTTGACAAACCTGCGAAGCAGTATTGTTGCTAACAAAGTAATGTTATGTTAAAGTCATGTTTACACTTAAAGAAACATTTTTGTTTGTTTTTTGTTTTTTTTTGGTTTTTTTAAGCAATACAAAATAAAGGTTAAATTGTATTATATGTAGACAAAGGACGTATCCTGGGGAACACAGCCAATGAATAACAGCTGTCTCATGGCATGTTTCATCATTTAGGTAAGTGTCACTGTGCCCTACCCATGCTGGTAAAACTCCTGAAGCAACTGAAGATCCTCAGGTAAACGAAGTAACACAACTAACCTTGCTGTTTTCATTCACATATGTAAGGTGACAAGGAAAGAAGTGTATTTGTTTTAGCTCTGTCAGCATAGAAATTATCTGAAACACTTACTTTCCTCCTTATTTGTTAACTAAATAATCATCAGAGTATTTCTTATACAGAAGAATCACTATCTCCAAATAGACAAGGCTCCTGTGAAGGTTGTCTAAACCTCATAGATACCAAGAGCTTGACTGAGTTGCTTGTGCACAGACTTAAAGCTTCAGCAAAGATAACTCAGGTTCCTTGACAAGTCTCTTATTTTCCAGATGTATAGGTTCCCTATAAATCAGCCCATCTTGGAAGACTGGATATCCTTGTGTGCGTTAGATAGGAATAGGAGCCTGGGAATGGACAACTAAATTGATGCTTAGCCATATTTAAATACTCTCACTTATGCCATACATGTACTTCTGTGTGTAATACTTTGACATGCATGATCCAAATAGCAGTCAGAACACTTCCACTATATTCATTTTTCCTCCAGTTCATTGCATATCTTGACATACGTTAATTGCAACACAAAGGTCACCTGACTGATTTTTCTCATATTTAATGGAGAACAAAAACCTATGATATTAATGTCTGAAGAGAAGCATGTTGCCTGATATTTAAAAGACTTATTTAGTCCTTTGTCATTTGTGCCCAGAAATTTATTAGTCATGGTAATGTTTCCAGTTAGTTGAAGGACAGAGAGCATAATGGGGGCACTTTTTGCCTAATTGCTGGTAGCTGTGTACATGCAGTTTACTGTTGAGTTTATGAGGGTAGCTGAAGTATTACAACAACAAGCTTCTTAAGAGGTGAGGTCTGTTTCTTATTTATAAAATCATTAAAATCAGAATTAGCACCTGCATTAATAGACATGAAGTAGCACTGTGCCATGGAACGGAAATGTTTTAATGTTTGATGATGTATTTTTTTTCTAGATCATAATCTGTCCAGACATTCTGAAAAAGACAGTGAGTGAACTTAGCTGGAACAAATATATTTTACAGTAAATGGAGAGATGATCAAGTATTATGTTCTGTGTATAGTGAAATAACCTTTAGATGAACTTGGAAAGGAAAAGAATTCCTCTTTAATTAAGCTTGCCTTTCTTCTTGGGGTTGTGAAAGAGACAGGATAGTGCTACCATTAAAGTGGAAATGGAGTTAATTGACATTAATCTTCATAGGTTTCTTAGATTTGTTTTAATGGCAAAGAAGTAAAAAGGTCCTCAGCCCAAGTTAACTGTCACTAAATAATTGAATGGCATACCTGAATTTAACATTTTGTTTTCTGGTTTGGAATGAAGTTTGCTGCCGTCTGTTTTTTCTTCTATCCTGTTCCAAACCATGGAGAAAATGCTGGAGATACCCAAAAACTTGGTAAAAGAATAACAGTTCTGACCCATCTTGTTTTCTAAAGTGAGTGTTTCTTTATAGAACATGGTCAAGCAAGGTCGATTAACTGATAACAGCATCTCAACTGATTCTGCAGAGTTTTTACATCTGAAGGGATTTCTATCTTTAAAACAAACTAATTCAAATCTGTTTAGCATGGCAAATGTTGGTAATTCAGATTCCTAGAAGTGAATATGTACACAGTGCCTGTCCTGTTGCCTTCATATGACTAGGTGCTCTTTTGAGGGAGCTTTGTGCAACTCCTTCCAAACCAACTGGATTGACAATTCAAGTTGGCAGGTGGTGTGCTCTGCTTCATTGGAGGGTGTGCAAAAGACTTTCTCTATATTCTGGTCACTACCTTATTCCATCTAGTATCATTCATTCTTAGCACAGTCTTGTTGCGGCACGTCAGTGGCTGTGGTTTAGGAATGTAGAACTGGGTGCCATCACGTTTCAGAGATACTATAGTCTTTACTGCACACTTGGTGGTCTTGGGCATGTTTTAAAGACAAGTTTAGAAGATGGTATTCAGCTAGTGAGATCGGTTGATCTCAGTCGATCACCTGTGAAAAGGCTGGTAAGATAGGAATAGAGTAAGAATAGCTGTTTTCACCATGTAGAACAGCAATAATTCAGGTCTTCCACACGTTTGGTTACATCATTATCTGATTCATGTTGGTTCCTTTGCCAGTTTAGCAAATGGGTTAGTGAGTCACAAGCTCCTGTTGGTCTTGTGTAGTAGTATAGAAGTCAATTGTGTTTCTTTTCATGCGGTTGGCACTTCTTTCAGGGTACAATATTTCCTGGATAAAATCAAGTAGTTCCGTGTAAATAGTCAGAAATGCGCATTTTAAATCAAGACTTGTCAGACACCAAGTAAAGAAATGTTGCCTCTAATAAAACTATCTTCTTAAATGGATTTATTTACTGGTGCCTGAAAAAAATCACTCAGATGTTGGGATGGAATTTTTCCCTCTCCCCCTGGAATTGAATTAATAGCTTTCTGTAAGCCGTCATTGTATACCTATTTGTAGTTCAGAGTTTTAAAACTGGAGGAGGACTAGAGATACTCCAATTCACTAAGACAGAAAGTTAAAAAATGAAAAGTAAAAACCTGAAATCTGTTTTTATTTGCATTTTTTCTTCTTGTTAATTTCCAGTTAATTTAAATATATTAAATCATTGAAAAGAGCCAAGTGGAGATCAGGTTGCTCAGAGAGATTTTGCAGCTTCCATTTTTGGATGTCTGCAATAACCAACGTGATCAAGCCATGAGCAACCTGCTGTGAACTCGGAGCAAGCCCTGCTTTGAGCAGGAGGCTGGACTAGAGAGACCTCTCATGATCTCTTTCTGACGTGATTTGTCCTGTGAATCTATAAATAAAATTAAGGACTCTTTGAAATGTCAAGATATTCAAGTGACTGTGAGTTGAGGTGTTGTGGTTGTAACTCCTGTTTGGTTTAGGTGGTCATGGCTTGACCTCTTGTACTTTCCATTTTGGCTAAATGTCTGCTGTTCTTAATAGCATTGTGGAAAAAACTAAAGCAGAACAAAGTAGTGTCATAATCACTTCAAATTCTCTGCAAATAACTGGGCTGATCCAGAGAATCAAGTGCCCTGTATATGTAAGGAACTCTGTTAATTTCACTATACTTTCTACTGTTTATGGGATGGAAGGCAAAAAGAGGAAGGTCAGTTTTGAGGTGGTTATGTGTCTTTCCTTGGGGAGCTAGTTATAAATTAACTTTTAACTCATCATCATCTTAATGCCTCTGGGAAAAGGCTGGGATTGCCTCTGCACTCTGAGCAACTCTAAGCTAATTTATAAAGTAATTAGGTGCCAAAAAGTGCAAGCAGACCATAAATAGATATAATAATAATAATAAAAAAAAGATGTGTGGCAGCAACACATGAAAGAAATAGGTAGCTCTGAGGGAGAAAGAGTGTACATTTACAAAACTTAGCTTCCTAGTTTTAGTGCTCCCATTAGTGGAATCCTGCTAATGGGAAATGTTAAATATTTAATATCTGACATTTCTCTATGTAGTGCAGTAAAGATTAAGTATTTTATGGTGCATTTCAATTTAAAAGAATGAAAGCACTTTTCAGGCTGTTACAGGGAAGCTGTCAGTGAGCCTTGTATTTAGACTGCATATTACTTTCTGCTATAATAGACTCTTTCAACTTGTTTGCAGCAAGCTAGGTATGAAAGCTCTGATATCTGAGCAGTGCCTTTTGTTCATCCTCTGGAAAACTATTGAGCTGTGGCAAGGTTTCACTTCCCAAATTAAGTAGGCATGCCAAAACCACTGAGAGTTTCCACAGCCATGACAGTTTTGATTTTCAGTGAGACTTGCTAGTGTTATCCAAGAGGTGATGCCTTTCTATTACAGACGGGTTTGAGGCATTCCCACAAAGGGCTGCAGTAAAAGGCAGGCATGCCTTCTCTCACTCTGTCCTTGCCTGACTTTTTCTGTCCTTTCTTCACATGGAACATACTGGTGGTCTTCTTTCCTGTAGTAAATCTGCTGAAAATTTTCACTCTTAGTTTCGAGGGCATCATATGTCTGTGTAATTTAGAAGCCCTTAATAAAGCAGTAACATTTTTAGTTTTGGTGTACAATGTGAATTGGCACAAGGATAGTAATTTAATTCCTTTCTTTTACTGGAATATTGTGCTTGTGTTAACATTGGATCTGATTTACAGGGGCTGCATATTTTCTGTAATTGCTAGCCAGTGCCCATTTGTGAAGGTAGGTTGTGTGACTGTTAGTGCTGTCAGTCTTGAGTAGTTTGCCTGACCTCAAGCCCATAGCATTTCCTTGAAATAAACTGGATGAGTAATATAGGTTGCAGTTTTTAGCACTGGAGGAATACTGAAGTCCATACTCATTTGATTGAAATGGGAAGAAAACTACTTTCAGGCATTCTTTGACCTTCTGGTGATATCTGAGTGAATTTTCAGATGCAACCAAGGTATTGCAATTTTTTTTAATGATCTAGGGATTAATTGTCTACTGCTGCTTATCTAATTAAAAGATAGGTAATAAATGAATGTGTAATTATTTCCCTTGTACAATTGTTTAATCTTGATAAAATAGGTAGCTAACAAATGGTCTGAAAATGGTGTACCATTCCTTTCAGTTAACTATACCATGTATACATACAGATATATAATTTGCATATGACTGCAGCTTCTGCTTCTGCTAATGCTTAGTTGTAGCACATGGGTGTAATGTTTGCTTGCTTAAAATGTGAATGGAGTTTATTAAGTATACAAGTCTTATTTTTTAACATCATATAACAAAGGCTACTAGGAAGGAGATTCTGTTGATGCTCTTTTAAGTAGCATGCAATAAGTATGCTGTTATGAAGATTAAGCATCTCTTAGAGCATCTCTCAATATCAGCATCATTGCTTGGAAAAAAATGCATGTAGGGAAAAGCTTTGGAATAGCACTTTTGTTTTAAAACAGGAAAAGGCTGACGGTAAGATGATGCCTGCTGCTGCTTTTGTGGGTTTGACTCATGGCTTGAGTTTTTCTATATGGGTGATGTGTAAATGCCTCTATTAACACACTCTCCACCATCATAAAACAAAATGTTGGTAAATATATCTATTGTAAATAAGGGCCTGCTTCTTTTGGCACTAGAGTGCATTTGTGTTTGCACAAACTATTCTAAGTAGTGTTCAATATTTTTATCTCTTTCTTCTCCAACTCTTGTTTATTCAGTTTCACCGTGTCTTGTGTTTTTCCAAACCTTGGTTGTTTTTTTTTTTGTTGTTTTATTTTTTTGAATCACACAACATAGAGCTGATAAAGCAGATGATGAGGACGATGAAGATCTAATGGTGAATAAAACATGGGTCCTTGCACCAAAGATTCATGGCGGTGATGTAACTCACATATTGGACTCCTTACTTCAAGGATATGACAATAAGCTTCGGCCAGATATTGGAGGTAAGCTCATAAAATGATTCTGTGCAATAGAAAATGTGAACTAGAGATGGTGTGCATTTGTCAAATGCACTATGCTTATTCCAATATTTGAAATTCAATATAGCAAGCTAAATATAAGAGTAATAAAATACAGTCATTTTCTGGAACTAGTAAAAAAATGTTCTGTGCAAGATAAGACTTCATGTTCTATTTATAATATTTTTTTTTTTTCTTATGGAGGGTACTGGTTTTGGGGGACAGTGAGCAATCTGTAATAAGTCACTAAAAGGCAATTATAATTTGCTTTGTTTAACAAAGATCTTCTGTCAGAAAGAATTGTAGATATAAACCAGCCATGGTCATTTCAAAAATTTATCTTAAGTCTTTAGGGCTTCATTAAAGAATTATCCCTAGACATTTTATTCTTACTGTAAGAAATTCATTGTGTTTATTTTGAGCAAATATAACTCAACTCAACTCAATTGTCTTCTTCCCTTAGCTAAGCTTTTGAAAAAAATTTCAAGAGTCTAAAAATATAACTTAGGAGCCATTTTTTAGTGGAATATAGGAAGAAAAACTGCATTGTTATAGATCAAACTTTGCAGCTATATGAAGGCAATTTTGTCTTCCAATAGTCAAAGCTTCAATTTGCATATAACTATTAAGCATAAATACCTGGAAGAATCTTGTTTTGAAAACACGTAATACATGAAACTGTGCCAGCTCCTTGTATGCAGGATCAAATAAGAAAAACAATATATTTTCTCTTGGTTTGTTTCCTGAAATGTGAAGGAAGAGGTGGAGGACATAAGTATTTGTGATGTACCTGGCATTCCCTACCAAAGGAATGCCATGTAAGTCTGTAAACAGCACCACAATCTAGACCTGTTTCATTTATGTATGGGAAGAAAAAGACACAATCTCAAATTATGCCTCTTCCTTTGAAAGCTTCTGACAAATTGTTTTCTTTCCCAAACTTCTTAGTTCTGTTTTATTGGTGACTGTTATCTTAGAGATGTTGAAAGGCAATAATTCTCTCCCTGTCATAATATAATCACATATGAATCTCATAAAGTTTGGTTTAAGTCTTTTTCTTCATGTTCATTTAATTGAATTACTAAAAACATTTAGACAACATGAAAAGTCCTCCAGCATGTTTTTCCTTAAATTCTCAATGTGTGACAAATGTATAGCTTACTGTTGGTTTTTCCCTGTTTGATGCAACAGACAGAAAAGTGATTGTGAGGAAATGAACTGTCTCTTCTAGGATTCCTTCTAATGATTAGCTTGTAGGTGGGGATGAAAGAAAAGAGAATTCTTTTTCTCTTCTCTCCCCATAAAACTTACAAGTAAATGGAACAGATACAGAGGAGGAATTTATTCTGACATGTCAAATGCATTTAGATGGGCATGGAAGAATTTTGATGCAATTCTTGTCTTTATTTTTCTGGTTATATTCTGAGTCTTGATAGAACAAGAACTGTCTTTTTGTGAGTAACTCAATGTACAGCTTTTTGGATTCAAAATATCAGTTCCCAAAAGAAGACACTTAGTTCTAGCTTCTCTCTCATAGAATGTACCTCTTCTCAAAAGTTCTGTACCAGTGTGACCTTTGCTATCTGGGGCCTGCATCCATCCACTATACTGGAACATAAAGTTCATGAATAATCAGCCAGAGTATAGAAAAAAGGAAACATTTGGGAGTATTCTCTTTGTTTTGAAGAAATGTTAAGTATGATTCTGCCACAAGGAAGACATTTTGGACAAGATAAGATGAAATTTCTGACTTCAGGTGAAAGCACTGCATTCTGTCCAGTTGTTTGGGAACCGCAGCAGATATTTGACAGAAAAACAAAATCAGGCTATAGTTTATTCATCTTAATCTGCTTCAAATATGTGGATAAAATCTAGTGTCAGATTCCTTTCTTCAGAGTGTATGTCAGTTCTTGTACAACAAGGTTATTGAACTGGAATTTTCATTATCTTTCAAAACATTAGAATCCCACAGAACATTCTTACGATTGGATTACAAAGCTCATTTACAATAGCAACATTTTTTGTTTTGAACTTGGACTGTTTGGGTTTGAATCCGAGAGCAGAATTTAGTTTTCTTCCTGGTATTGACACAGAATTTCAGCATCTCACAGTGAGATAAGAGTTTCATTGTTGAACGTGCAGTTAGCTGAGGGACATGCTAAAGAAGAGCCAAATGAAAATTGGAAATTTGGAGGCAATACTGAAATTTAGTAGGGGAAAACCACTCTGTCATTTTCTGTTTGTCTCATTCAAATATCCATGAGTTGTATTAATTACTTCACTTCTTCCCTTTGCTGTGTTTAGTAATCTTACTGACCTTTAACTCAATTTATGTAGTAGACTTGAGGTGTTTGGAGCACAAATGTTCTAGCATTCTTCTACTCAGTATGGAGTAATAGTAGTTATCAGTAGTTAAACGTATTTATACCTGTCTGTGGTATAAATATTTTTAATTACAGATACAACCTTGGAGTGTTGATATACTAATAAAGCAGTAATATTCTTGCTGTAACATTACCTTCTGGGTGCATGATTTTATAACCATACTGTTTCAATTCTAGTCCTGCATCAAAGTAGCTATTATTTTTGAACTTTCCTTCTTAAAGGAAAGAATTCTGGCTTCTCATTTTTCACCTCTCTCATCCTCGGGGCACTGATACATTAATATTAGCCTATCAAGGTACAGATAATTTTTTCCAGCAGTGATGTGTGTATGTGTGAAACACAACTGCACTATCTGAAAATTTAATTAAAAATAGGAAACAGTCATCACATATCTACCACTTTAGTGAGTGTTTTCATTAACAGTTTAAGACAGCTCATCATTGATGGAAATTTGAAGAATGGTGGGAATTTAAGGATAATTACTCATGGACGTAGAAAAATTGAATACCTAGAGAAATGTGGATAGTTGTTACTACCCTATGAGCAGAACATGGGTAAATAATTACATCTCTCAAGTGCACTAATGTGAATAGTGATGTTCTATAAGAGATATAAAGAATATATGGAAAACACAGGACTTTCAAACAGAAGTGCTGATTCTCAAAAAATAACTGTATTAGAAAGTATTCTGTTGAACAGGTGCTCCTAGTGTAGCAGTGATGAAAGTATGATACAGGCAGAAAAGTAATAAGCACACAATGATGCCTAAAGAGTTTTAGATTTTTATATATTTTTCGTATATTTGTAACTTGGCAGACTGTTAATGCATAGTTATAACTTCTAGTACTTTTCCTAACTTCTCCCATCTTTTAGCTAACTCTTACTAATCCATTCTTGAAATTCTGTTTGTTAGTCTAGCAAGGACACTTTGTTTTGCACCATATACTGTAGACACAATAACATGCAGGGCTAAAACATTGGGGCGGGGTTGGGGGGGGGGGATGCTCCAGTGGAGCAGAACCCAGAGTAAATTACCTAACCAACTGTTCTTCTAATTGGACAATATTTGCTGGATATACTAGTTAAATAACCTTATAAAAATTGTAGAAATACTGCATCATGTGTGCATATCGCTATATTGTGTCACTGTGAACGCTTTCTGTTAAGGACTTGCTTTTACATTTGCATTTTAACACTCTTTGGAACGGTCTTAAGTTTTATTCCAGGCAACAAAACAAGTAACAAAATACGAGTTAGAAAGTAAAGAGAGATTTATTTTGAGTTTAAGAATATTTTCCAATAATTGAAGAAAATCAAAATACAAGAGCAAAATGGAGAAACACTTATTCAGGGAATGTTGAAGGTATTGGACATGTGCACTGCATAGAAAATCATGGAAATAATAAAAGTGGAGGGGCATCTGCAAAAGATGGATTTCTTTTAAATAGAAGGGTAAAAAGTTTAGAGGACAGGGCTCTGCCTTCATCAAAATCACTTTGAAAAAATTCTTCAGAGGTTGACTTGGAAGCCTGCTGTAGACACGTGAGGCTGAATTTTCAGTATAATAATCTTAGATAGCTGATTGTGAGAATTGTATTGTTTCATTAAAAACTATTAGAAATTGAAGGACTTTGTTATTTCTGAATATGGTAGTCACTAAATTTATTTGCTGAGTAACTGCTTTATCACTACAGGGGATGCTTCTTTAGGCAAGTAATGAGGAGTTATAGAAAACATGCTTAAAGAAAATAAGCCTGGATGAAGTTACAAAAGTGGTCTTAGTTAAAGTTAAAAAACATAAGAAGTATTAATTAAAAACAAAGGTGATGTTACTTAGACCTTCACTAGAAAATGAGGGAATTGTGGTAAACTATGGGGTTAGTGTATTTAGATGGACTACCATGCTCTAGGTTAATGTATTGAAGTAATGGATTGGAGGAATGAAAATAGCAGAATTAAGCAATAAAAAGTGCAATGTTCTGGACTTTTACAATAATGATAATTATTTGTGTCAGGAGATAGGTGTTTATAGAATGAGAATAGCTGATAAGAAGAGCTCTTAAGTGTAGCAAGAAGAGATATATCAAATATTAAAAGCTGAAAATTGAGCCCGTAAAAATATAGGCTAAAAACCAGGCACTTTGAACATCAGGGGCAATTACTAAAATAATTTTTCAATGATTGAGATAGATTTTTATTGCTATGATTTTTCTTATCAGGAATAAACATTTTTCAAAATTTTTAAAACCAGAAGAAGTTTAGTCTAGCAAAAAAAAAAAAAAAAGTAAAAGAGGGAAATAAAAAAGTGAGTATACCTCTCTATATTGGGCTTACCAAACAGGTTCCCTGTGTCCTTCAGCTACATTAGAAGCTGACCTTGTGGTCAGCTGTTCCTTTGTGCTCTTGTTTCTCTGTCTCCCCCTTCCTCTTGAGTATGCACTCTGTTGTCCTCTCACCTTCTTGCTTTACTCTAGCCTGCCTCATACTGTCTTTCAGTTTAAATATTTAAAGTGTTCAAGCCCTTTCTACTCTTGTTTAGAACACTGCTGCTCTGCACTTCATGCAGGACGTGTTAAATAGCCTTCTTCCTACTTGTGTTTTCAGGGCTGATAGCAAGTTTTAAAGTAAAATAGAAAGCCGTCAGGGTCGGAAAATCTTCTCAATTTGTTCTTCTCAAAGTATCAAGAAGGTATTTTCCTCCAGTGTTTGTCATTTTCATGAGCTATTATCACTTCTAGCTCAAGAACATGAGAAGTATTAATTAATCCTTCTAATTCAGAAGTTCCTTTCTCTGTACCATATAGAAGAACTAAGGTAACAAAATAAGCTTCTTCCCGTCCTCTTGAATTGAGTTTCTCTCTCTGGATCATTTATGTCAACTAAAATAATTTCAACAGAGGCAGATTTTTAAACTGTTCACTGGCTCTTAATACTTCTTATAATCTTACTCAGAGCAGTATGGAAAAGGCAAAATTAACTGAGTGGCTCACTACAGGAAAGCCCTTGTGGCAGATGAAGTACTGCATGATGCAAGTTGGAATTTCTTAAAATTGACACAGCCCCCATTAAAAACTGTGTCACTGACAGTTATTTAGTTGTAAATAAAGGATGCCAGTGGCTGGGATATCTATAGTGTGGTCTCATAGGAAGTTTTTGATCGAAAATAATGATATTTTGAATTATTTTAGCAATTAATTTTTGTAGTAAAGCTGGCAGATGACACAAAGACTGTTGGAAAGGGAGTGGCTGTATCTGCAGGGTATTTAGCTCCTTCAGTATAACTGGAATTGAGAGGGAAAGAAAAGGAGGTGGAGGGGAAAGAATCCTGTGAGTTGTATTTCAAGGAAGTATTCAACATTACTTGAGGAATAAGGCAAGATATACTTTGATCCACCTTCTTGTGTTCTGGTCTAGCAGTGGAGCTGCTGTTATAAAAATAAATAGGATTGCAAATTAAAGGAAGAGGATATCTGTTTGCAGAATGTGATATATGTCAAAATGATTATGTTACACATGATAAACTTTTTTCTTACTCTGATATTTCAGTCTGTGTGTATGAGTTCTCGTGCTGTCCCCCTTCCTTTATGAGCTCTGCAGAAGTTGGAAACATTTGCAGCTCAGAATCAATGAATAACAGAATTACAGAATATTTTGAGTTGGAAGGGACCCATAAGTATCATTGCAGGAAGTACTTATTTTTTTTCCTCCAGGAAATAAATTGGTTTCCAGAATCTGTTTAAACTTTCTCTGAAGCATGCTGGGGAAAGTATGGTGATCAAGTGACTCTGTGCTCTGTGGTCATACAGAAAATCCTTTGTGCAGCCTCACTAGTCTGTATTTCTGTCAGGCTTATGTTCACACCATTAACCAGACTTGGAATCAGGGCAAGTTTCCTCCCAAGTGAGCTTGGCAGGGAAAAAGTATATTTGGATATTTAGGAAATGCATCTTGCAAGTCATTGTAGTTGGCAAGGATGTCAATGTTACAGTCTTGCTTTCTGTATGTCTGTTAAATTTTCTGAAGTTTGGTTTGTTGTTAAACCCTTGGCAGTCTCTGAAGTTTTGCTGTATAAAAAAATTAAATCTGATGACCTAGGGTCCCTCTCCTATGAAATCAAAATGCCTTTTTGTTTGCACCTTCCCACTTTTTTTATCTGCAGCTTGAAAGACGTGCTTATTTTATTGTGTCATACCATAAAAGGACCAGCAGAGCTCTATTATTATTATCCCTCTTTATTCCATTGGGTACAAGGACACATATTCTCTTGTGTCCACAATCTGGTTCTCCAGCACAAACTAGAAGGAAGATGATTGGTAGAATGACGAAATAAAAATGCATCCTCTCCTCTTTCATTTGTGCCCTTTTTTTCTGTATAAATCCATTAGAAGGAAAAAAATGAACTGTCAGAGCCTCCTGTACTTCAGGTGTGCATTTTATGGACACTCTTAGACTTTGGGTCCTTCTGAAAATGCACAGAGTAGAGAGTATATTCTGTAATGGAACATATTTTTTAAAGTTTTTGATTGTTTGTCTGCACAGTGAGTGTTTTCCCATATTTAAAGAAAAATAAGTTTGGTAATGTTTACCTTTTAAATAACTTAAATTGATGAGCTTTCAATTTGGTTTTTTAACCAGGGTATTAATCAAGCTGATGAAAGAGCATTAGTAATCACTAGGTGTGCTATAGCTTTATGACTTGAAGAAACCTGTGGTGAAAAGTTATTTTTTATCTGTTACATATTCTCAGCAGAAATTGATAGAAAGCACTTCATATTGATTCCTTGCAGCTGATAAACATATTTGTCCCATTGCATCATGTTGTATTTTTCATACAACAAACCATTTGTCATGGTTTGTTGTATGAAAAAAATATTCCAAATTTGTTTTCTTTTTAGGACTGTATTTTTATATTGGAAGAGAGTTTTGGAGGTTTTCTGTTTTATTTGTTTTTCCTTTCTTCACCTTTGTTATCTATCTTACATTGATCAGATAGCATGGGCAGAGATTGCATGATGAACTAAAAAGTTCAAGTTGATAATTCTAAAAAGTCATATGAAATAAGAGAGCCAAGTCACCTATGATCCTTCACAAAATGAACAAATGAGAAATTTAATTATTCTGAATCTAATAAAAGAATACCAGATATGCTGTTTTTAGTTAAGTGAATTAAATTGCATTAACAATGCACAGAGTTAATTAAATATGTAATTATTATGGTTACTGTTTTGTTTAGTGAGAACTACAGTCATTGAAACAGATGTCTATGTTAACAGCATCGGTCCAGTTGACCCAATCAATATGGTAAGTTCTGATTATTGACAGAAAATATCATCTGCATGTTGCTATGGGTTAATATTATGAAGTAATTCTAATGTCATTCAAATTTTTCTTTATTTCTTACTGTATATTCTTATGCTGTTGGATATGATTGTAGTTACTGCAGAGATACATTTAGTCCCTCTGTTTGAAATTGTTGTAATTTTAAAAATAGTTTTTCTCTTAAAAAAGTGAGGTCGCATAGAGTACATTGTATCAGGTCCTTGTTTTAGTTTGTGTTGAACATTTCCACAATATTTGTGTATATCTGGTTTATCTCTGGCCTGGTTTGATTTCCTGGAGCTACTCTTCAGAGCCTAAGAAAAATAACAATTGACACAGTATTTGAACAAAACTGTTTTCAGTGAGCTATTGTTTGTTTGGCTTTTGTTCAAATTCATAAAAATCAAAATTTGGATTAACTTTTTTGTCCTTCTTTTTCCATTTAGTCTTCTGTGTCTTTTCAGTGTGTGTGTGTATACACAACTGGTTTCCTAGAAGTTAAGAAATACATCTCACTTAGTTTGTGGTACACCTGTTGGGATCTGACCTATCTGTTTAGTACCAACACTTATGGTGTTGGTACTTAACAGCATTTATGAGGAAGTTTGGGATGTGGTATTGTCTTAGTTCTCTTAGTTTGTGTGTTGTATGAAATGGTGGAGGCTTTAGAAAGGCCTTTTGGTATGACTTCTACCCAGGACTAATGCCCTCAGGTGATTTTGAGTTTACCTCCTTTACTTCCTCCCTACAGAATTGCTGACACTATTGAATTTCCATGACAGAGAAAAGTTTTGTTCAGAGGCTAGAGCATGCCAGTGCAGAGGACTTCTGAGAATTTCCAGAGAGTGCAGTAATTCTCAATTATTAGGGATCTTTTGGTTTAGACATACGTCATCATGTGGGGGTGGAGAACAGCGACTTTCAATGACGGGAAGCCAAGCAAGAAAATCCAGTGGTACTTAGATACTGTGGGAAAAGATGCAGGTCTGTGGCAGGTCATTCTAGCATAAAGGTCTAAGCAGCTTAGGGTTGGAATTGCGTGGGGCTGTGACAGGGAAGTCCATGTCTCAGGCCAGGACTGCATGTAATGAAATCTGTGATAGAGCATAAGAGTGACCGAGTGGGGAATATTTTCCAGCTTCCATGTCCGGTGTAAGTGGTGTCTTTGTTTTGTCTTTTGCTTCTCTCTGTCTAATCCTCTTCCGAATGAACTTACTGTGGAAGCAAACTGGGAAGATGTGTAAGGAGGATCTAGCAAGTGGTAAACTTTTCACCCTGTGGCCAGTAGGTATTGCACACACTGGAACTGAACATGAGCTATGCTTACAGCTTCAGTTTTCTAGTTTTAGAGAGCCAGCACATGGCTGGCTTTGCAGAACAACCCTGCCCCTTCTCCCATTCCATCCTCTTGTCTTTGCAGCCACTGGGCAACCTTCCAGCTATGGCTCAGCTATGCACCATGACCTCTCGTGTGCCCACAGCTTCCTTCTTCTCACTCAGCCCAGGTCCTGGGAGTATCAGCCATGGAACTATTGCATGTCAGTTGTTTAGGGGTCTCGCCACGTCTGCTAGTGCTGTGCTAGTCCTGGGTGGTGATGTCCTTGCCATACTGCTAGTAAAATCCAGCCTTGCTAGCTTATAGTGCAAGGTAATGACTGGCATTCTACTGAAAAGGCATATTATTTAATAGAGAGTGGGATCCTAATAGTTAATAATGGATGTTTCTCTCCAACCTTCTGATTTCTCTTTAAAGGAAAAAATATAATGAAACATGCCACCAAAAGGTAATAAGGTAAATGTTACTAAGACATAGAACTTTAAAAACTATTCTATGCTTTTTAAAAATTGACAGAAAGCTGCTTAGCAATTTAAATTACAGTCTAAAACTACTGTGGCCCTCATAAAAGGGCAAGTGCTTTCACTGGGTTTGCACTTCAAGAACATGACTTGTATGAGCAGCTAACCTCAGTACAGAGATCAAACCCTTGTAAAAATAAGTAAAACCATATACTTGAAAAGAATTTTATTAAGGTTTCCCAAAAAAAAGGTTTTATTCTGGGAAACAACAGTCTCAGTAAAATAAATAATAACAAATTTTACCCTGTAAGCTCCTTTAATGTGAGCTGTTGATTTCATTAGGAAGGCACTTTCCCTGGAGTCAGTATTGTTTGAGATTTTTAACTAATAATCCAAAATTTGCTTCCATTTCAAGAGCTGTCCTTAGCCCCTGATTTGATCACTTAACAAAGAGAATACATTTTCTGGGATTTCCAATCCCCATTGGATTACTTGGCAAATGATGTCCTTTGACTATCAAGTTTGGATACAATATGGCATGACCTAGAGGGTATTTTTTCTGACAGTGATGCTGAAGCAGCATATCTGGGAGTATGTTTGTCTGAAAGCTTTAGAGAACACATACTATGAGAAGAAACAGATTTGTTTTTGTAATTGTCTGTTTTCCTTTTGCTGTTTGATAAACTTTCACTTTCATAAATTAGGTCTATGCGTGGCATTCATTAGAGTTTGTTTTTGAAGGCTGTTGTATTTTGGCTTTTACTATTTAGCAAGATCTACACAACATTTTAAATTCTATAGTCCCCCCATGATTAAGACACATTTTCCTAGAGCTTGTGATCTCTTCAGGCATCTGCATCCTGAATAAAAACTTCAAACAAGTGTCTGGATCACTAGAGTATTTAGGCTTATAATACTAAGTCTAAAGATTTTTGAATCTGTGTTTTAGAGCTAATCTGTGCTATGTATTGTGCAACAACCATGTAAGATGCAGCTATGTGCCATTACATGGCACATTCAGGACTACCAGGGTATCAAGTCCAGCCAACATGGGCTTGTGAAAGTAAGGTCCAGGTTGATCAACCAAATCTCCTCCTATGACAAACTGACCAGCTTAGCAGATGAGGGAAAGGCTGTGTTCTATCTAGACTTCAGCAAAATATTTGACGCCATCTCCCACAGCATGCTCCTGGAAAAACTGGCAGCTTCCTGAATGAAAGGAAGATCATGAGGGATGCACTTTGGCCCATACTTGAGAATTTATGAGGTTTCCTAAAGGTTGTGTGGATTCAGTGGGAAAGCAACAGAAATTTTTGGAAAGTTAAGTATATGCACTTCATGCAAATTGGTTTAATTCTCTTTCAAATGGCAGGAATTCTGTGATCAATTTGTCCATAAGACAGAACAAAAGTACCAATGGGTCTTTGAATATTACCTGTTTCTTATTGTACAGTATCTTCTTTAAAATAAGTTAGAATTATATTTTTTTTTCCCCAGTGTACATTTTTATTTCAGCTAGGGAAGATAGATTCCAATCATTGTGGTGCCTGTCAGCACTGCTAGTGATCATGGTTAATTGGCTTACTCAGATGACTGAGATTGATGGATGCTGTTCATGTACAGCAGCTGAGTAAATATTTTTTTCAGTAGCTTTGAGCATTGTGGGTTTTTTTATGGAATATACTTAAAAGTCAAACCAAATATTTCTGGTAGCATATTTCTAGCAGAAAATTTCTTACGTTACCATCTCTAGAAATTGAGTAATATTTCACAAGTACAATTTAATGATTGTTCTCTCTTTTTTTATTTCCCAAAAAGATTGGCTTTAATTGATTAATCTGGTTCTTGAAATTTCATTACTGCTATTGGAAAATAACCTCAAATACCTCTAAGATGGTCTTGTTCAGGGAGAATTGGCTAAATACATGCAGTATCCTGCTCATACTGGGACAGCCTAGCAGTTCCTTTTTGGCAGTTGGTCCCAATTCCTGTGATCAATTTGAAGGGAATGGTGAGGAGTGAGGGAAAATGCAGTTACTGTACAGGTAATGTACTGAACAGTTACTGTACAGAAAATACATTTACAGTACTGTACTGTACTGACAAATATTGCTGTAGCCTTCTGAAACCAAAGCAGAGAACAGTCATCTTTTCAGTCCCGATTCTAAACAGCATTCAGTATTTTTCCTGTTTTCAGCTGCAGTTTGCCAGTTATCCATTAATAAATGGGAAGCCAGGAGAGGTACTGAATTTTCCACACAAGTGACTAGGAAAATCCATGCTCTTTGCTGTAAAATATGGCCTAATTTCTATGTGCCATATAATAGCATTGCTGTGTAAGGCCGCAGTCTTTTTTGTGCCGGTTCTTAAATGTGTGTTGGTTCTTAAATCTTAGATTAGTTCATGCTTTAGGAAATACTGGTTTCGTATTGTACCACTGCATCACTTAAGCCACAGCTGGCATGGTTGCAGTAATGATAATAATCAATGTAGTAGAAGTGGTACAACTACTACAACTACTGTTTATTTTTATTCACTCCCCTGTTTTCAGTAGAGTGTGCCAGCATACTGTTTGGAAATCCTGTTTGTTTTGTCTCAGATTCATAGCATTCACAGCCAGAGCAATACCAAACTGCCTCTGAAGTTCCTGAGATTTCAGACGTAAGTGCTCTGTAGTTGCACAGGGCCAGTCTGTGATTCTGTAACTTGCTAAAGAAATGGCAGGAGTGCTGAGCTGTGGACGTGGATAGGGTCAGACAACAATTCTGAAAAAGCTTCCTTTTTTTTGTGGTCAGTCTGTCAATGTGTCGTGATAAAGTCTCTTAGTTTCTTGTGTTCATAACAGTTGATCTATTTAAGCATTGATGTGAATGTATTTCTTAAAGCTTTTCCTTTGTTGCTTCTGCACAGTATGTCTTCCACGGTCACCTTTTCTTCTCCTGTGCTCAGTTCCTTCTTGGAAGTTTCATGCACAAATTTAGCCACCTTTCTTTGTCAATAGCTTGCTATTCTGTGTCTCCTTTTGTCCTAAGGAGTCTAAATTCTGTCCTGTGTCACTCATATGTGTTCACAGTTTTTTTGCTAGCTCAATATGGCTGAATCACAGCTTTAAAGCTTTCAAATTTTCACCTCTTATTCACTCTCAGTTGCTGTGAATAATCATTAATTTATGCCATTGAGGACTGAAATCTAAAAATTTTCTATGGTGTGATGAGTCTTAGAACCAGGAGTAGAGTCTCAGTTTTAGTCTTGCAAATTCTGAATACAAAGGGATTTTATATTTCTTTATTTTTTAGCCCATCTCTTGTCCAAATCCCCACTGTTATGCTAACGTATTTCTGTAACCTTTCCAGTTGCAATAACCACTCATACCATCTAGAAATGTCCTACAGGTAGAATTTTCCACATTTTCTACTGACTTATCTCTTGCTCAGGTTCTTCTTTTGTCTTCTCTTTCATTGGATTTCACACATAAACTGTTCTCTTTCACTTTCAAGGTACTTCAAAACCTGTCCTCAGTGATTTTTAGTTGGGTTTTTTTCTTTCCTCAAGAGGCCATTTTCTGCCTCAGATCTTGCTAGTTTCTGCTCCCATACTTTCAACTTTTTATGTCAGTTTCTCCCAAGCTGCCCTTTATGCTTGAAAGAAACTTCCTGTAAATGTGTGCAAAGCCACTTCATTGTTTCTCATTTTGTTTCTGTTTAAACTTACTTTTCCTTTTGCTCATTTCCCATTTTCCCCCCTCTGTGAAGGTTACAAAATATCACAAAGAATTAAGCTTGTGTTGTGCTAAAGCTGCTATCTGTAATTATGCCCCTGTTGGCTTTCCAAATCTTGTCTTTTATGTTAAATTCAAGCACCTTGCAGAAGTTAGGTATGCTGTACAAGCTATATTGAGTGCCTGCATAGTTCAATTGTGATCTGAGATTATCTAAACTAAGAGTAATGTTAATGTATTACATAGCACTTCATTGAGAAGACAAAGATATTGACTAGTGTTAAAGCTAACCCAAACAGCACTTTACTCTTTCTTTTCACCCCAAAGCTGCACAGACTACTTCTCTGCTCTGATGTAGTTTATCTTACTTCCTGTGCCCTAATATCCTCTCCAAATACTTCGTCTTCTTCAACTGTGTTGTGTCCCTTATGTCTACAGCTAAGATAAGATCCATTTAATTTTTTATCTGTACCTCTTACCTCTGTGCCAGCTAAAAGATGAATATTTTGAAGAGCATTACACACCTGTTCTTTAATTCCTTATGTGTCTGTCTATACAGACACATGTGCTGCATTCCAGTTGTGTGAATAATTCTGCTGGCCTAGATTTGAGCTGGGTTTTGGAGAAAAGGCAGAGGGTGTGCTTTGATTGTTGCAGTAGCTAGTACCAGCTTGTTGAGGTGCTGACCTCAGAAGTGGCTCTTACCACAGGGGTTTTTGTGGCCGCCTCTGTGGCTGTGTGCCAGCGAAAGCTGCTGTAGTTCACTGGCCCCTTGTCCTGGGTTGACTGTGTGATGCTTTTATCCCCAACTGTCTCTTCTGTTTATGCTGAATAATAAGTTTTGCACCTTTAAGACTTGTTCCAGAGAGTGTAGGGAAGAGAGAAGAAGCGCATAGTTTGTTTTCAGACACTGCACTCACTCCTCCACATTCTTCCTCCTGGACTGTTGTTTTCTGTGGATGGACAGACAGCAGGACAGGGCTCTCCTTTGTTTTAGTTAGTTTTAGCTAGCTGAGGCAAAGAAATTCCATGGGCTGTGGTTGTTTTCCTTTTTCTTGAACCAGTTTAAACCTGCTCTGGCCTGAGCACCGGCAGCTCCACCTGTGGCCCACCAGGCCGGGCCTGGGCTGCGGCATTTCCCGCGCCGGGGGGGCTGATCAGATTCTGGGTGTGCTGAGCAGCCCAGGGAGGGCACTTTTCTGAGTTTGCCGTCTCTTTTGGAGCAGAGAGAGGTTTTATTGTTTAATATTGTTTAGGTTTTATTGTTTAATAAACAGTATTCTCTACTTTTCTCCAAGGAGGTATTTTTTCCCCAACCAGTTGAGGGAGGGGCCAATTAAATCTGCTTTTCTAGAGGAACGAGCCCCTTTGGGTGTTCTCTCCCAAATTTGCCCTGAACCACAGCACCCCTACAAGGGCTGCTGTCAGCATGTGTGCTGACACTACAGAACCTCCTTCTCTCTAAAAGCCAGGCAACAATAGCTGGGTTTTCCTCCTCACCGCACGTGCTACAGGAAGTTCACTTTGCTGACAGGGGGGCGCTCCGGAAGCCTTGTCCTGCAGCAGCACCTCCAAGCTGTTCACCAAGAAAGTAACCCTACCCCTGGAGAGAGTGCTGCCTTGCTCCCTTGGCAGCAGGGCTGACTGCACTGACCAAGTAGCTATTAAGAAATGGAATATGCTTTTGCTGATAAGTGAATGCAACTTCACTGCCTGTTGATCTTGGCTTCCATTCTGTTCTGGTTTTGCCCGATTTAAATTTCACTGAGTCTTTCACATCTGGGTTCTTATTTAGACCACCATGGACAATGCACGTTTAAAATACTTTTTCTTGGGCTATATTGAAGTGTGTCAATCACAAGCATACAGTAAATACTGATTGAGATGTTGCATTTTTGAATAACCGTATTGTCTCAGTTGTAGAGGTTTACCCCACAACAGGTTATGTTCCTGAGACAAGTAAGACTAGTAAGTAAGTAAGTAGAGGCTCCTTTTAGGAAGTTCTTGATGGCTGTACATGCTCTTATATATTCTATATCTTGTATAGTGTAGCAGATGATTGGTGTTTGAAGCTGATTTCTGCCCCATCAGCCAGAAAACCAAATAGGTATACTGTATTTCATGTGGGACCATGTATTTTACAGGAGTCGCAAAGTAGAAACCAAGCCACAGATAAGTCTGTTTGCCATCAGTGTTGGGATTTTTGACCATGGCAGGAAAACCACGTACATTAAAGATCAAACAGTAAGTGTGCAATTAGTCTTGCTTTGAAAACAGTTGCACCATACTGAATGGTGAAGGATTCCCTTTACTTACAAAGAGAAACTACAAAACCGTGTGTGCTTGAGTAATGTAAGGCTTTGTTGTTAAAATTGCCTGTGAGTCCATCTTTGGCTAGAGTGTCTTTAATTACAGGGAGGTAAATGTAGCTACTTAATTTAGAAAGTGCAGTCAATGGAGCAGATAAATCACTACTGACAATCTTCCAGCCAAATCCTTAATCCATTTATTCCTGTTACCCATTTACATATGTTTGGTGATTGGTTTGTTTCTTTTTTTGTGGGTTTTTTTTTTGTTTGGTTGGGTTTTTTGATTGTTGTGGGTTTTTGTTTTGTTTTGTTCTGAGCTCTCTTCTCTTACCTTTATAGGGTTTAATGTCGTTCATGAGAGCTACTGTCTGTAATATTCAAATTTCTATTGAAAAGTAAATGAAAACTTTCTATATAATTTTTGCCATGAGAATGTATATAGAATATGTATATAATCTATATACATAATCCTCTCCTTATGTTCTCTTCAAATGACCAGAATCTAAGCTGATGAAATAAAAGCATAGATTTTGCTGAAGTGCTTTAGTTACTTTTCTAGCTAATCTTTTCACTATTGGCAAGATTTTAATGATAGTTCATAATCTACAAAACATTGAAATAAGTCTTGCCTTTTATTCATATTGTTGTTTGCATCTGTCAATTTGCATGTTCAAAATAAGGACTAGATTAGCACAGATGCAAAATTATGATGTGAAGAGTGAGATTTTTTTCCTGAATTGTGACTATGTAGGTCTTGCTGTACTCCCTCACCTTCTGTAGATATGATTTGCCATATTTCCACTTATCCTGTGCATATGTTCTCATAGCATCCTCCGGTGTGACTATCTCTAGAGTTATAGCAATCTGACTGATTAGAACTCTGGAAGCACACACTATGCACTTCTGCTCACTGCATTTCCTGCAGCCCTCAGCTCTTCCATGGCTGCAGCATCATTAATGTGGTATTACAGGTATGTGTCAGAGGCGCTGTGGTTTGTTGGGTCTATTAGGTTTCACCCTAAGGTCACTAAGTTCAGATGGCTTTAGAGACCAAACTGAAGTGTTTACTAAACAAAAAATTTTACTTCTGCTTTGGTTTCAGCCATGGGGATTTAAGTTCTGAAACCATCATTGGCCCTGAAGCTCAGAAAAAAATGAACTCTTTAAAGGGCTTCTAAAGTAATCTACCAGGCAGAGTAGCCACATTTTCAACATTTTGTTAATGGAGGTTATATATCAAAGATAGGTTAAGTATTTTAATAAATTACTTTATAGCCCTTTACTGATGTCCAAAGAAATTTGGGTGAGGGAAAAGGCAAAGGTTACGAGTGTTTATTGGCATCACTGTGGGAAGATGAAGATAAATTAGCTAATGCTTGATGCTTTATTTTTTGCTTACCTCTTAGGAAAGCATGTGGTTATTGGTTTTGTCTATGACTTTTTTTTGTTTCTAAAATCTTTTCGTCAGAATACTAAGTTGGTATTTGGTATTAAATAATATCTGTTATTGTGAAAACATATAGGCTGGTGGAATGCTTTCTTTAGTTTCCCTTTCTTAATTTTTTTTCTGAAAAATTCCCTTCATCACTGACATTGAATTCCAGTTTAAGAAATTAGAAGGCAGAATAGAATAGAATGATAAAATAACTGACTAAAGTCATGTCAACTTGTTAGTTGAACTGCTTTGAGGGGCTACATATGAAAAAGATTTCAGAATGTGCCATTACAGGAACATTGAGGTGCCCTTCACACGTTGAATCTGGAAGTAAAGCTGGACTGGGTTTCTGAGCAAAGATGATGTGACAGGAATGTGTTTTTATTTATTTTTCTATTAAATTCACTGGTCATTGCCTGCATTGTAGGTGTGTAGTTCGCAACATTTTTTTTTTGTAGTTCTGAGTTTAGTTTTGGGACTCTTCCTTGATTTTCTGTTTCAGAAAACAGAACTAGGCCACTTTCTTCTGTTAAATGCAACAAACAAAATGTGTTGCATTTAACATAATCCAGCCAACAATTTAGCTACTTGTTCCTTGCTTTCTCCACTTTTTTTTTTTTTTTTTTTTTTTTTTTGTGGAATATCAAATCAGTTGTTGGACTGTCAGGAAAAATATCCAAGAATTCTTTTTTTCTTTTTGCTACATTTTTCCTATCCGTATTGATATTATATTGGAATTTGTGTGATGTAGTTTATAAAGAGAAACAATTTTATTAGATGATATCTGCCTCTCTTTCTTTTACAGCTTTCCAGTAAAAAAAAACCAAAAAACAATCCACTACCTGTTTTGAAGTCTGGCTTTAATTGAACTGTTCATGACAAGTAAACATATTGAGGATTTTATTTATCCCCCTTCAGTAGCTGTTCCTGCTTTGTTTGAAGTAATTGTTCTTATATATTAAATGACTTCCACTCAGGCTATGAATCTGTCTGTCAGTAGTCACAGTTTGTGTCCTGCCTGGCCCTTTAATGGTAATCTCTGATTAGTCACACTGTTCCCAGCCTTTGGAGTTTGCTAAGATCTTTTAGAGAAGAAAGAGATGTAGGAGGATTGAAGTTATCTGTAAATAATTAGACAGGTGGGCACTTCATGCCAGCTGTGAAAAAAAAGTACTCAGCAATTTAATCAAATGCCAAATATGAGCCAATATGTGCCATTGTTCTTGAACCCTGTAAGGCTAAATATGAATAATTATGCTATGGCTGTGACTAACACAGCCATAGATGGATTACACTTTATTCTGCATGGCTATTTTGCCATTAGTTTAATTTGAAAGAGAGGGTAGTGAACCAATTTTTATGGTTGCCCAGTGGCAATAAATGGTGAGTTTAATGAAAGACTAGTAGAAGTGATAGCAGTGTTAATTTTAAATTTTGTAAGAAAACAAGGAGAACAAGATAGTTGTCTAGAAAGATTTGTTGTGCTAAAAGAATATTGTATAAATCTTGTTGCTGTTGTGCATGCTTATGCAATCTCTGAAAAAAGGAATTTTTTCATCTTGTTTCAGAAATAAAGTACTCTTGGAAAAGACAGTATGATGATTATTCTATATAATTTTTAATAAATTTTAGAGACACAGATTTCCCCTTCTTAAAAGGAAGTAGGAAATATTTTGGGCTAAAAATGTGATCCCATGTAAGATGCATTTTGTGAAGAATAAGTGCGAGCTCAGAATGTGTTATGTACCCTCAAAGAGAGGTCTTAGGGAGGCACAGGATAAATAGATATGCTGAAGAAGTAGGTAGTAATGTCACCAAGGCAGATGGTAGAAGTGGAATAAATGTTCTTGAGTGAAATCAGAGCACTGTCTCCAGGTCCCTGCTGAAGAGCAGGGTGAGCTGCTGCTGCTGGAATTGCCACATGAGGCTGCAAGTCCACGTCTTTCAGGTGGGATGCATGGTAGGATTGTGCCTGTAGTTGGCTGATTCCAGAGAGAGAGGGAGAAGGATATGTCTGAGTGCAGAAGTGTGAGCTTATACATGGAGGACAAGTCTCTTCAGGTATGTTACAAGAGGCTAGCACTTGGATCTCATTTGGCATTCAGCAAGATGCTTGGAAACAAGATGTTACTGATTTTCTGATGTTAAGTTATTGTGTACTGGCTTACTTTTGAACAGTTATAAATGTATCATGAAGAATTGTTCTTGGGGGTTTTTTTGTAGGTTTTTTTGTTTTCCCCAAAAGTTTTCCAAAAAACTCCTCTATTACATGCTGGTTTCATATGGGGTAGAAATAATTTTCTGCTTAGTAGCTGGCACAGTGCTGCTGTTTGGAGTTAACAGGATACAAACTTGCATATTTAATACTGAAAGGCAAAAGAACACAATCATCTGAGTCCGCTGAGGCCATTCCCTTGTTTTTTGTGTTCAAAATAATCTTCCTTTTTTATTCTAACTTAATAGGGTGCTTGGTATTCTGTGACAAGCTGTGTGTTCTTGCTTGGGTGGATTTGACTATAATGACTCTGATAATATTTTTTCTCAAACCAGAGAAATTATATAATTATATAATTGCTACTGTGAAGTGGCTGCTAAGAGTAGCACCTTCAAACTCAGATGTTCTTCACTTCTCATACATTTCATCATGTCTGTTGATTCTGCTTGCTTCTTTTTTCTTTCTCCTATTTGTATTGTAAACGCAATGCATAAATCTTTGTCCATTCTGTCCCATTAAAGCCCATTAAAACACTTCTCTGGTGCACTGCCTTGGGCTCTCCTTTAGACTACAGCAAGGCAAGTTTCGTTTTCAGTTGTAACTACAAATGAGCGCAGAAAGCTGAATTTTAAGGTTAAAAAGTTCCAGGGTTTTCACAGGTATCTGGAATTCCATTTACAGACAAAAAAAAAAATAGGTCAGAATCTTCCTCTGATGGCAGTGACTCTCAAGAAATACACAAAGTTTTAGAACAAATTCACCTTAAAACTGCATTTTTATAGTATTTTTGTTTTCACTGTCCCTCCACTGTTTGCCTCGTGCATTAGTTGTTCATAATCGTTGGAAAACACTGAGTTACCACAGTTCAGGTGGTAATCCATCTGCCATACATCACAGAGCAAGAGGAAACCTCCCTCTAGCATATCTGTTTCCTGAACTTGTACTTCTCCCATCTGGAGAGGTGGGAAAACTAAGAGAGATTAAGATAGTTTAGGAATATCTGCCTTGGTACTTCTGAAGGATGAAGTGCAAAATTTCTCAAACTTTCCTAAGAGATGGGTGGTATCAGTTGCTGAAACTCATAGTGAGGAATCTGTAACTTGTACAGTTGGCTGCTGGGATTGCTTAATAGGAAAATGAACAAAAAAATCCACTCCAATCAATGAAGCCTTTGGCTTTTATTTAAAACCAGAATTGATTGACTGCACTATGCATTTTTATTGACTTAGTAAACTAGTACTAACCTATGAGTGCACGGGCGACCCCCGATGAAGGGGAGAGAAAATGATGCATCTGACTCCATCATCAGAAGGCTAAATAATTACTTTATTATTCTATACTATATACATTGCATCTAAACTGAATCTGCCTTGCACTCACCCTTGCTCACAACTGCACAGAACTCAATTCTCTTGTGACTGTCTCATAACAGCCCAACACACACACACTTCTTGGCCCTGATAGGCCAAGGGAACAAAACATCCTCAGTTTGGGTAAACAATCTCAATATTGCATTCTACTTTAGCACAACACAGGCACAGCAAGAGAGATAAGAATTACGTTTTCCTTCTTTGCTTGTCTCACAGCTTTTCTCTGTTCAGAGGGCATGTGAACACCACACTAACCCCTTTGGCTCAAGCAAGAATGTGAACACTGTCTCTTCCTCACTTTTCCCTGTCCATTCAACCTGTAACTGAGAGGTGAACAACCAACACCAGGTGTTTCAGCTTGGCCTCGAGCTCTTTCCCTGCAGGGGAGCTGCCAAGTTGCTCATTGAAGCCCTCATGGGGCAGCTGTGCAGGAAAGATCACATCTGCCATCAGGTAGTGAGACTTGCCTTTAAGGTTAGAGTATGGTCTAGAGCTCTGACAACACCGAGAGCTGCTGCTTTACCCCTTTGTCTGCAGTGCAGAAACAACTGGCTGGATTCTTCAAAAAGAAGTATTCTTTTATGCATCTGTATTGATATCCCTCTCAACTTTTACTGTGTCAAGAATTATTTCATAAAATGGAATCTATTTATTTTGTTTTTCGCCTTTCTTTTCTGGCCATAAGTTTACGGAGGAATTTGATTTTCTATTACAGAAGGAGCTTCCTTGAGGCTTTAACAAGTAAAGTGGAATTTCTTTAGGGAAATTTCCTTCTTCATTATGATTATGTATACTTTTGTGTGTATGTTGGTAGGTGTACAAGGCGGATGGTAACAGTTCTGCAAACTGCCATGTTTAATTTCCACATATTCATGAATTCTTCATAATCTGAAATGTCTTGAAAAATGTTAAATTGTGTGTTGAAAAGTTTGGGGGAAAACACAGAAAGCTTGCTTTGTTTGGTTCTTAAAAATATAGAATATCTGTCTTAACACAGTCTAACCCTAAAGTACTAAGGTTGTCCTTAAATTTCTGTCCAGGGCCCCCAAAGGTGATTGCACTGTGCGGGAACCTCCAAGTTACACTCCCATCACATATCTTCTTCCTGAAGTAATCAGTGTGTGTCAGGGGAGAGGAGGTAGCTGTGTGCATCTTTTGTCTCTCATTCTGGGTTCACTAGCTGCTGTCTGCTATGCAAATGGTAATACAGAAGAGAATAGAGGAAGTGGCTTTGGATTTATATACGAGTCAAAAAACAGGTGGCTTGCAGACGTTGGTAAATGTAAACATAGATATGGTTATTTCTCTGTTTTAGGAATACACTATAGATATAATTTTTGCCCAGACTTGGTATGACAGTCGTCTAAAATTTAACAGCTCAATGAAGGTGCTTATGCTTAATAGCAATATGGTTGGAAAAATCTGGATTCCAGACACTTTCTTCCGGAACTCAAGGAAATCTGATGCTCACTGGATTACAACTCCAAATCGTTTGCTTCGAATCTGGAGTGATGGAAGAGTATTGTACACTCTAAGGTGGGTTTTTATTATTTGGGTAGACAAATAATCAAAATGCTGTTATGACCAGGAATATGAAAATAATGAGTATGAATCAAATTCCTGGCATCTCCTTTGTTATGGATCATAGGAATTTTCATGGAAATGATTAAAAAAGAAAATAAAAAAGATCATTCGATCATGAAAAAGATGAAATTCATAGTATTGAAATATAATGCAGAGATAACTGCCTAAGTACAACTGAAGGTGATAGCAAATTTTGGTCTCATTTAGGTACAGGCAAGATTTAAAAAAGGGTGCTATATGGTATATAGTATCATGGTGGTCTATCACTAATATATTGCAGATCAATTATTTTTGGTCTAAAAATTCATAATCTAATTTCCACTAAATTATATTCTGTAAGTAAAATATTAAATGCTTCAAATAATAAAAATTATAAGAAGTTTGATTAAAGCAAAGGTTCCAGTCCTGCATGTACTTCTTAACATATTTACACTTGTAAGCTATTAAAATCAACAGATCTGTTCATCCAAAATAGGCATAAACAAACATGTTGGTGATAATTCTACTTGGCAAATGGGAGATGCATGTGCTGCTTTTAAGCTTAAGGCTATCTGTACTGATTTTTGAGTCACTTTTCAAACAGTTCTTGAAAGGCTGTAGTCTACAGAAAGTATTTTAGGGTCATCACTGTCATATTTTCTAAATATATCAAAAAAATCTTGTAGTAAGAACTGATCAAGAAGTAGTCTATGCAGAAGATACCATAAATATGATTTTGCTCTTATTTGTTTATTTGATTTATCTATTTAAAACAAAAAGTGGACTTTTAATTACTTTCTTCTCAATCACTTATGCTGTGTATGCTGTGTTCATATGCAGCATATGTTGTATGAACAATGTATAAATTTCTCATGTATCAAATGTCAGAAGAATTAGAATGCTTTATAAGGATTCTCTTCACTGAATTTTTTCTTAGTATGCATCATTTGAGAGCATACAGACATTTCTGAAGAGCACTTTTAAAATGGTTTATTATGCCAGTTGGTGTTTATAAGAGTCTCTAGAGATCCCCTTCTGTTGACATGCTAATTTTTTTTTTCTTTTTCTAATTAGCAATTGTAGAGTCATACTTGGACTTTACCCTTCTGGTGTCCATTCATTTTCAATAAAAAAATTCTTCTAAAGAGATGCAAAGTAGCCAAAGGAAATAAATATGAGCAAAAAAATAATTGGAGCCCTCACAGAGCAATAGGTTAAGATTACTGTGTCAGAATATGAGAAATAAAGTGCAACGAACTGGTAAGAGAACAGCAGAACAGGCTTTCACCCTGCACTGCAACACACAAACATCTGTATGGGTAAAGATCTGGCCTGAATTTAACCTAAGGTAAAACAATATTGAGAGGTTCATGTCTGGCTTATTGAAGGAACAATAATATGATCTGACAGTGCTCCAGGTTCGTGGGCTCCCCTGTATCACCACTCTTTCCTTGTTGGCAATTCAGAGGGCAGACATGGTGAAAATGTTAACCAGCCTTACTAAATCTCCTCTGAGGGTGGCCCGTGGTCTGTCCATTGCACCATCAGTGATTCCAGATATAGTTGTGATGCTTTGAACATAAGGCTCAGCTTGTTTTCTTTTTCTTTGTGTGTTTAACTATCCAAAAATTGAAAACCGAAAATAAAGGCAAAAAATGCATACATCATAGTTGACAAATTTGAAAAGCATCTCCATAGCATTCTTCTTAAAAGTGTGGGGAAGGCTTTTTCTTCTGCTCTCCCATAGTGTATGCTAAGAAATACACTTTTACTTATAAACCTTTGGTCAGATCAGAGTGGCAGTTTGTGTAGAATAAATACTTTGTCCAGACACTTACAAAGCTATCTGGCAGCATGTCTCAGAGTCTTTTCCTATCTCTTGTCTAATATGTAAGCATTGCACACAGTCAAGTGTGTGAGCATTATGGCAATTTTTGAAGTTGATTTTAGAAGACATTCTGCCTTTCTATACATTGTTGTCAATAAAGGAGGAGGTATTTTAAATGCAAAGAAGTCAGTTTGAAGTCTAGCCCCTTACTCTGGCTTACTAGCAAAGGGTAGCAGAACTGGGTTTTGCACTTACTGCTTGGAAGTCCTGTGGAAATCTGTGATAGCATTTTCAAAAGCAGAAAGTGATCTAGTTCAGACAATTATGAATACTAAACCAGTTCTAAAATGTTTCTAAGTTGTGAATTATTTGAATACCTTAGATAGACATTAAACAGGTAGAAACATAGTTTGGTTTTTCCTATCCAAATACTGTTTTCATCAGAACTGTTTCCATGGTGTAGAGCAAGTCCAATGTACCCCACAATTTTTCTCTTATGTAAAGCTACCAGATACAACGATGCCAAATGCAATTTGACTTGATAAATGGATTCTACAAAAACTTCCTTCTTGTGCTATCATAAGCTCCTCTCCTTCCCCTGTCTTGAGACCCTGATTTTTATCCCCTATTTCTTGTAGAGCTGAGAGGTGCTCCCAAATCAATTGAAATTTTGGAAATGGTTTGAAATGCCAGTTGAAACAACACAGATCCTCAGGTTGCATGCAATAATAATTCCTGTTTTGTTCTTTGGTGCTAATGCTTGATGTTGTTTTTCTGATACACAGGAGGCTATTCATAATATCTATTAATTGGCAAAATTTATTTCTGTGCATGTTCTTTAATATGTAGTAGGAAGTGTCTGAATTCTTGAATGTAACCTATTTTCTTTTTCCCCTTCTTTTTCTAATTAGGTTGACAATTAATGCTGAGTGTTACCTTCAGCTTCATAATTTTCCTATGGATGAACACTCCTGTCCTCTGGAGTTTTCAAGCTGTACGTGGTAAAATACTTTTTTGTCCTCTTTACATTCAGGCTTTAAATTTACTTAAATTTTGGCATCAGAAGAGCAAGTGTTTACTTTTTAAAGCCTTGCAGCAAAAGAAAGAACTGACCATTCATGTTTTGAGTAGACTTACTGCATTGTTTAATACATTAATGAATGAGTTGAATCGCATGTATCTTTTGCAACTTTAAAAATAGTCTTTTTGCTTAGGAGTCTAATACAGTGCCTATTCCAGTTAATGGAAATGCACTGTCCTGGAAAAACTTTGTTTTCTTATGCCTGCAAGACTTGACAACTTTGAATTAGTTCCATATGGTATACTTAAAAGGAAGAATAAGATACATCTTCTTCAACTTGCTCCTGTAAATGCTGAATCAGTAGAAGAAGTCCTTTTCCTTTCAGTGGGACTTAGTTTATATGAGCAAAACCACAATCTTCAGGCTCTATTTTTTGATGCAAACTATGTTAAAAAAAAAATTCCTAGGGAATTGTGCTATTGTAATCATAAATCATTAATGTTGGAGAAAAACTCCAGTATCAAGTCCAACCTATGACTAAACACCAACTTCTCAACTAAACCATAGCATGAAGTGCCATGTCCAGTCGTTTCTTGAGCGCCTCCAGGGATGGTGACTCCACCATCTCCTTGGGCAGCCTGTTCCTATGCTTTTCAACCTTTCAGTGAAGAAATTGTTCCTGATATCCAGCTTGAACCTGCCCTGATGCAGACACGAGGCCATGTCCTCTCACTTTGTTGCCGACTGGGGATGGGACAAGAGGCCAGCTCCTCTCTTGCTACAGCCTCCCTTCAGGTCTTCCCTAAACCATCAAATTATGTATTAAGAAGTGTACTTTTAAGCTCTTTCTGATCATTTAATGATAATGTAATGACATTTGTGTTTTAATAGTGATGATTCTGAGCCAGTTTTTATTACTGGAGTTCGAGAATGCCAGATAGATATTTTCTAAATGTTTGTATTTGTACAGTTTTTGATTGGTCTTACACTTACCTAGGCTTAAAATTGAGGCTGTTTATTTTGTGGTTGAATTTTAAGTGTAGCAGAAGGACTATAGATGGTCTCAGATCCACTTTATTTACAGACCTGGTTTAGTTTATAAATAACTTCAGAGATCAGAAAACGTGCTTTAGTATATTCTGTGGCTAAATGTTTGATTTTTTTTTTTTGTTTGTTTCATTCTAGATGGATATCCCAGAAATGAAATTGAATACAAATGGAAGAAAACCTCTGTTGAAGTGGCAGATCCAAAATACTGGAGATTGTATCAGTTTGCATTTGTGGGGCTACGAAATACAACTGAAATTTCTCATACCTTGTCTGGTAAGGCAAAGTGTTGAGTTTTATTTTGTGCAATGTCTATTTAGATCCACACAACAGATGAAGATACAACCGAAAACCATATTAGATGTCATATAAATACTTCTTACTCTTTTTTTTTTAATTTTAGGTGATTATATTATTATGACAATATTCTTTGATCTCAGCAGACGTATGGGATATTTTACTATTCAGACATACATTCCTTGTATACTCACAGTTGTTCTTTCGTGGGTGTCATTTTGGATCAATAAGGATGCAGTTCCTGCAAGGACTTCTCTGGGTAAGAATGTCTTTTTTCAGCCTTGGAGGATCTGGTAGTCCCAAAGAAAACAAATGTGCATCAGGGATTGTGACTGTTGGTCATTCTCTCTTTTGAACTGACACATTGGGAGTAGGAGAATCCTGCTGTAGTTGCATGGCAGAGTTTAAGGAAGCAAAGCTGAGCATGGAAGTCCTGATCCAAGTTTGTTGGTCTGCTGTTGTTCACATAAATATGTTTTTTCTTCTTTATGTTTTTTTTTTTTTTTTATCATCGCCAGGGATAGTCATGTGGCAATTATTAGTCTGACACTTAGCGTCGTGGAACAAATGAAGTCATTACTATGTGACCAAAAATGGTGAAAATCTGGTTTAGTTTTTTTGTTGCATTTTTTGTGGTTTTGGCATTGGTTTTTTGGTCGGTTTGTGTTTGTTTGTTTGTGTTTGGTGGGTTTGTTTGGCTTTTTTTTTAGTAGAATGATTCAATTATTCTTTTAGACCCAGGATAGGACAGATAATTTGCAACTAAAGTTGCACTTCAAGAAGTTAAGCCTATAATTCACAAAAACTCCTGCTTTTACTAAAGACTGTTCTGAAGTGTGTTGCAAGTTCTAATACAAAGATAATTCTGTGCTAGTGTCATCTTGGTTGACCTGTTTAGCATGGTGTCAGTCTGCTAAGTTTGACTGTTCAGAATTCCTGTGCTGCCTTGGAGGAAAGTTGTAGTCCCCAGGTAAAGCCTGATAAACGGGTACACGGGGTGCACAGGACACAGCTTTGAGCTTAGCAGGGAGAGATACTTATAGGAGAACTAGTGACAGCAGTCTAACCTGTTTTTGGGGAAAGGTCAAGAGCTGAGAGTTGTGTCTTAGGAAGTTAGAGATGTGAGTTAATTTTCCTCATCAGCTGTATTGCTGTGAACACACCATTCCCACCCTACAAGATCATTTGCTACCAGAAGCATGAGCCACACTTTAACTCCCTGCCTTTCTCATTGAAACTGGACCACCAGCAAGCTGCAGGATTAATGAGTCAAGAGAGAAAGTAAGCAAGAACAAGCATGGCTCAGTAGCCTAATGGAAAGGTAAGGGAAGAAAATCTCAGTTTGCACCCTAACTTTCTGTTATTTGAAAGTGCTGCAAAATTTGGTGGAGTCTAAGGTCTCAAATAAATAAGTGAAAATTACTTTTGATAATTTTAGACCTTGATGTAGAAATTTAATCAGATTTCTTTGACTCATTGAACATCATTGTGGACTCTGACTAGTTTCAATACAATAGTTATAACAGAAAAAAAGTGTTCTATTGGTATCTTTCTAGTTCTGTATCCAGTTTTTTCTTTTTACAAAGTGCTTTTTATATGCCATGAACCTAAAAATCTGTCTTTGATGTCATGGTTAAGCTGAAGTTTTCAAGCTCTCACTTCAGCTGTACTAGCCTTCATCTACTCACGATGGAATAAAACTTTTGTAATATCTTATTTACAGCTCCCTGCAGGTAACTCTGAACTCCTTTCTTGTAAACATGCAAAAGCCATCACTTGACAGCTTGTAGGATGACTTTTCTTACATGCAAATATTCTGGAGGAGGAGAAAGAGAGTACCTGTCAAATAGACACAATTTTATGGAAAGAGAAATTAATACAAGAAGGCCAAAACTAAGCAAGGTTTGTGAGGACAGGTAGCTGTTTTGCTGTTGAAGGTTTGCTCCCTGTGACAGCCCCCTAATGCCTTTAACGTAGCAGACAAGGCTGGAAAAATTTGTGTCTCTTTTTGTACTCTCTGAACGGAAGTCAGTACAGGGAATGGTGGGTGCCACTTCCCACCTGGAGGGTGTGCTGGGGTCTGGTACCCTGAAAAGGTTGGACCTTTTTCTCTCATATCTGTTGGAAGATTCTGGAAGATTGTGGTTTCCCAGAGAAAAAGATTTGAGGAGATTACAGATATTTAAATCTTTGGTTATCCAGAGGAATGCCAAATCAGTTTTCAAAAGTATCTGGCGGGACTGAAGCACTTTTGAAGAACACTTTGGTTATCTGTTTGCCCCTTTAGGCATGTAATTTCGTTGGGAAATCTGTTGGGAAAACTCTGCTGCCTTCCTGCTGCAGGAACAGTCCATAATGACCAGTGATTCCATGCTTTCATTTGTGAGCCATAGACAGTTTTAGCGTGGTGTAATGCTTTTTGTTTGTTTATTTGTTTTGGTTTGGTTGTTTTTGTTTTAGTTTTTAATAAGCTTGTGCATGTAAATAACAAATTGTTTGTGTGTTCAAGTATTGCTTTTCAAAGGAAAGGTCACACTTAATTTTGGACTACTATGTAAATGGATTTGCATCACCCTGAAGCATCAAATAGAAGAAGAAAGTGTTAAAACCTTGTAAATGCTAAACTAATGAAGAGTGGTATAGGTGAGATTTTGAACACATAGCTATTAAGGCCAATTTGTTCTTTTAATTAGCTTGTATGTAAGTGAATCAAGGGAAACATTTTCTATCACTTAAGACACAGTGTTGAAAGCATATCTGATAACTTAGACAATGAGACCAGAAAGCTGTGAATGCCATCAAATTTGATCTTCTATGTCTTCTTCAGAAGCAGACAATTGGAAACATTATTCATTTTTCTTTTGTTTACCAAAAGCTTGAAATCATTGATAAATAATACTCCTTTTATTTCTGAATGCATCATTTTTAGCATGTTAATCGTTTGAGCTAAGGGACTTCCTTGTGCTTGTAAAATTTGTGTGCTTATTTGTACCCATTTTTCTACTGTATTTATGTGTACATTTCACGTCAGATTTATAAAACTTCACAAACTTAATGTCATTGTTTGTTCAGTGTGTGTTGAAAATAGGAGGGATTTAAAGGGAAGGGGAAATGTGCTGCTTTCTCTATGGTCCCATGGAGGATGCTGCATCCATAGGGATGGATTCTTGCCATAGCACCAATGTACGTGAACATAATCAGTGATGAACCTGCTGACCCCTCCTGTGGGTCAGTCCTTATATGACTCAACAATTAATTAAGAGCTAATATGATTACTTTTTTTTTTTGGTGACAATATGATTTATCACCTATACATTTCCCTCTTTCTGTCTTTCTTTCTTTCTTTCTTTCTTTCTTTCTTTACAGGGATCACAACAGTGCTGACTATGACAACGCTGAGTACAATTGCTAGGAAGTCACTCCCAAAGGTTTCCTATGTGACAGCAATGGACCTTTTTGTTTCAGTTTGCTTTATTTTTGTGTTTGCTGCCTTGATGGAATATGGCACCTTACATTACTTTACCAGCAACAGAAAAGGAGTCAAAGGAAAAGAAAAGAAGGCAAAATCTAAGCCATCAGTAAGTTTAGTCAAACAAGAAAAAAAATATACAGAGTGGTTTTTATTGTAGCATTCATTTTGAATGAATGCTCCTTAAGTCTAAAAGCTAATGTTCAAAGATAATGAACACTAAATTTTTTTTTTTTTTTTTTTTTTTTTTTTTTTTTGCAGTTGGGTGCTTGTACTAATTTTATGTAAATACAACTAGTGAGCAAAGGGTTTAGATGATTTCACAGATGTGAATGAGGACACATGAGCCTAAGGTGGTTTGATATACTATTCCATACCCTTGGTGCTTCTAGAACTGCCCATGAAGTGTGTACCCACAGATATGGTTCTGTAAGGCACAGTGCTTCTGAAAACAGCACCTGGCAGACAACAGCTAAAAGTGTAGCAGTAAAGATAATGTGCATGGACTGAAGGTATGAGGATTTCTTTGGATCCGCATCACCTAAGTCTTGCAAAGTTTTGAAAAGGAAGTAAATGCTTATTACTGGCCAGTATTCTGAATCCCACTACAGAAATTCTATCTTAACTCTTTTCTAAATTGGCTTCCGTGTTTCTTTCTGGTTAAATTAACCTTCTGCTTTTACAAGTTGATGTTTCTATTGTAAACCTCCACATATCTCAGGATCAAGTATTATTCAATTTTAAGAGTCTTTCTGTTTGTGTAGTAAGAATACTGTTTTGTCCAAAACATTTATTGTTGGAAGTCAGTACAAATGTTTAAAGGTAGTCTTTAAAGTAAGAAAACATTGGAGAAAATAAGAGAAAGGAAAATGTTATAAAGCCCCTTTCCAAATCTCATCAAAAGATGCAGGAGCATACCTGAACCATAATACCAGTTGCCTTTTCTGGATGAAGGCTGAATACCAGCTCTGTATGAGGTGAAACAGAAATTGATATTTATAAGTGTTAATACTTCCCTGTGCTGCCTTGGTCAGGCATCACTCTGATCCTCAGGGAATCCAGCACAGTCAGGAAAACTGGAAAATGGAAGCCTCAAATCTGCTTCCTGGTAGTGGTAGAAACACATGTGGGAACAACAGAAGGAGCAGAACACAGGCTTTGGCAAGGGCATAGCTGAGTTATGAGGGTAAAAGGTAACAGAGGATGTGGGGGCATCCCAGTGTTAGCACAGCAGATTCAATTTCAGGTTGCTGCTGCAATGAGGTCTCAACAACGCTTGGTGAGTGGGGAGATGAGTAGATCTGCTCTTGGCATGCACACTGAAGAGTAGGTGAAGATATCAGGATGTACTGCTGTATTCAAACCAGTTATTAAAGATCAGCTGCTGACAAATCAAAAGACACTGAAGCAGTTTGCAAGTATGTTCTATTGAATGAAATAATGCCACTCTGCAGAATCTGTTCACACATCACCCATGTGTGCAATAATCTGCCAAGTGCTTTGAGATTTTTAGGGCATATGAAAATTTTAAATGCAGAATAATGATAAGATAGAAACTATGAACTTACTGAATAAATAGCTGGAATTTGCACTAAAATTAAAATTAGCATTATTAAAATATAATGCTAAAATGCTGTTCAATCGTGTTTTACTGGGTTCTTAAATGATGCTTTTTCTTTCTAAGAAGTTGAAAAAATAAATCATTTTGAACAGAATTTTTTAAACATGTTACGGCTATAAGACCTTATAAAATAAAGAGATTACACAAAGAAAGGGAGAATTAAATTTAATATATGTAGATGCATGGATTCTAATTTGGTAAAAGTTTTTCTGATGTTTTATAAAAAGCTGTGACTTTTCTTGCTCCAAATAAATAAAGAAGGCATCTAATTAGTTAATGGGAAGTCATACCATTACAAATCCTTTTCTTTTTATTCTTTTTTTTTACCTTTTATTTTTCCCCCTTTATTTTTGTCAGAGACTTCTATTAATTCTTTTTGTCTTGTGGTTACAGATATGTAACTCAAAAAACCAATTTAATTTTTAAAGTCAGTTTAATTACTTCTGAAAACTCATTTACAAGTGATTTTTTCCTTGGGAAACTTGCTTTGCATAGATCTTCTATTTCTACTGCAAAATGCTATAAATGGTTACTATTCCAGGAACTGATGCCAATAAGCCACAATAAATGATCTTGTGAAAATGGCGAGATTTTGCAAATGATTACAGCAGTTTTATCTTAGAAAATATGTGCTGGCATCATTCAAGAAAGATAGTATGAATTGGCTTATACAAATCCACATTAGTAAGGATAATGAGTTTGGGCAGGAAAGATTTAACTTAATTAGTTGTGGATCTTGTTCTGATCATCATTTCACCTGAAATAAATGTATTACCTCTCCCATGATCTCCACAGACAATGGCTTCCTTTTGTACTTGTATTAGTGTTATTGCAGAATAATTGGGGTTTGATCTTATCAGACTGTATTATAAATGATATCACAATACATGCTGTTTTATCTACAGTTTCAGTAGGCTTATCCATAAAAAATCAGCATGTACTTCTATATCTACATGTTGTGGGTGTTTTGTTGTTTTGTTTTTTTGGTTTTGTTTTTTTTTTTTCAGTTTCTTCCAATTTATATAAAGGCATTTTCTTGTTAGCTGTTGGTCTTTTTTTCTCTTTTCCCTCTCATTGCCTCTTACACACATTTTATGTACTTCCTGTAGGTAGTTAAGCCTACAGCATGACTGTGTCTGCAGTCAAGCCACCTCTTCAAACATGTAATTCAGTAGCCACCTCCAGTCTTTGCTGGTGTTGAGAACAGTGGAAAGCAGTACTGTTATTTTTTCCTTCTCCCATCATGTTTCTGTGTTGAGGATTCCTGTTTTACCCCACTAGTAGAAACAATTCATCCCATAAATTTTACATGGGCAAAACCAACATTGAGCAGAGCATACTAGGTGTGAATCAGAAATAGGCATCTTTCCCTGTTTATCTTCAGCAGAATAAAGACTTTTTCTTAATTTCAAAAATAAATTGAACCTATTTTTAGTGTTTTATAAAAATAACCTCTCTTTGCAATGCCTCAAATTAGGACAGAAGCATGTAACTCCTGTTTCTTAGTATTGTCAGTATTTTATCATAACTGAAAAGAATAATGAGGTCCTTTAGGATGATAATTAGCTCCCTAGGTCAGCATGTATAATCAGTTTTGAAACAGCAGTCTATGTGAAACTTTCTCTAGTAGAGACACTTATTAAATAAAGCTATTTGAAAACATGGTGGATACTGCACTGCATTAACACCATCCCTTGGGATATTGGGTAGGATGCCCCTGAAGCAAAAGAATGTCACCTTAACAATATATAGAGGTCTGTGTACTGGCCAAAGTACTTCACAGGAAGTGGGACAACAGGACTTTAAAGGATTACAAGAAGCTAAATGAAGACTTCCCACTTTCCATATTTTTTTCATGTTCTTTCATTGTCTGTGATGTATAATTGGTTAATAATATCCTGTTATATTTTCTCACTGCTTCCTTTCCTGCTGTTTTATGTCCTTACATGACAAAATATGAAGAATGTGGAAAAGAGAGAACACAATATAAGAGCAGTGTTAATGTAACCCTTCTCTTTGGTCTGAAGATTTTAGAAGCGATGCCAAATGTGGGGTCGGGTGGGGTAAGTTGAAGGAGGATTATGGAATAGTTTAAAACAGCCATGAGATTTAGAAAGAGAAGATAAAGGACAGATAAAGAGAATATATTTTGAAACAATCAGGAAAACAAGGATGATGCATATAAAACTGTGGAGAAATGAAATAAAAGGGGAAAAGGTGGGCTGTGTTAGTATAAGTCAAAGGAGGGTGGAAATGCAAAAGTCACAAGTAAGGGAATAGCAAACAGTATATGTACTAGGCAATATTCCACCCAGATTTTTTCGATGAGAGTTATAACGTATTACACTGAGTTTTTATCAGATACAAGAAGATTGTTATGACCACAGAAAGTAAAAGTAAGAATTAAGAACTTAATTAATCGGTGACTTGAGTGGCATTCTCCTAAGGAGTCATGTCTTGGATTCTAAAGGGGGGCTGTATTGTTTAGGGATTTAACATTTCAGGGTTAGATGGCATAGCCTGGTCTTACCTGTCTCAGTCTGTTAAACTTCCCCAGTGATGCTGTGTTAAACCCATTCGCTTTTTTATTTTTGTGAAAATGTAGCTTCCAGAAACACATCTAGTCTCCTAAGGACTCCAAAAGATGGGAGGACCATCATTCCTTTTTTAGTGGTGATTGTAGCCTGCTTGTGGACTTGATTGTGACCCAGCTGTCAAGAAGTGACTGACTTCAAAATGTTTGTCTGTGTTGTGTAGATGGGATCACCTAACCCTGTCTGTGTAACTAATTATCTACTATTCCCAAATCCCAGCACAACCCAGTTTTCACTGTGGCAGGTGAAAGTAGTTCATGATCTTTTGCCTGCATGTGCTAATTACATATAGCAGTTCATAATTTTCGAAACTCCCCAAACTGTTTTCTTTAACATAAGAATTTCTGTATATTGTACTGAAGGTGGTTATGTTGCCAGGGAAAGCCTATGGAATTATTTAATGTGAGGATAAAAGCACACAAAACTATATTTCCTTTTTTTTTTTTTTTTTTTTCTTAAGAAACCACCTGCAATTGCTGTTCGACCTGGATCAACACTAATTCCAATGAATAACATTAATCATCTCCCTGAACGTGATGATGATTATGGATATGAGTGCCTAGAAGGAAAAGACTGTGCTAGTTTCTTTTGTTGTTTTGAAGACTGCCGCACAGGATCTTGGCGAGAAGGAAGAATACACATCCGTATAGCAAAAATTGACTCCTATTCTCGAATCTTCTTTCCAACTGCCTTTGCATTGTTCAACCTTGTTTACTGGATTGGCTATCTTTATCTGTAAATTTCAGAGGTTTGACAAACTCAGAAAAAATATTAATTGAATAGTCATTAATACTTTTAACTGAGCAAAGATTACAGCTGGTCCAAAATGACTCAAATTGTTTGTATGCTTTAAAAATTTGAAACAATGAGAGGAAATATGATGATGTAGTCTCCCTCTTGTGATCAGCTGTAGAACTGATACTGGTATTTTGAAGAGAACATTTTAAAATAAATATCCCTGAGATTTATCTTTCCTGAACGCACATACATACATTTTTTCCAGCTCTAAGAAAATGCAGAATCACAGGCTATGCTATTTAACTGAACCAACCTACATAAGCTCTCAATTTTAATCCTAAATGACAATGCAGAAGGATTTTGTAGCATCTCTTACACCTTTGCAAAGAAAGCCTTAATTAAATGGGATTAGTTACTCTCATCCATTTCATCCATAAGGTGATGATTTTATTAATCACTAGTTTTAAAAAGTTGAAATGTAACATTTCTCTTTTCAGTCAGCCATTTGTTCTATCCAGTATGTTAAAAAGTGTGATTAGATGATAATTAATCTATTCAGATTTATACAAAATACAGATATAAGAGCAGCTAGGAATGAATGCATCAAAACACCCAAGGATAATTCTGAGCTTGTCTTATCCTGACCATGGATAGAGACTTTTGGCTTTCAACCTTAGTTTACGTTTTTATCTGTGCTCCATTTCCTGTTCCTGTTTCCTGCTCATTGTCATGAGTTCCCCAAAATTGTCCAAGAGGTCTACAACTTTCAGAAATGCTTATCCAGCTGCCATTGCCTGCTCAGTTCATGGAAAGCAGACTGGTGTTGGCCCAGATTGTGGCCATTAAGCATAATGCTCTTCACATACTCAGTGTTGGAGAAAAAGTTATAACCCTACATTTGGAAGAATTTGTATCAGCAGAATTTGGAAGGCCTGTAATAGTGCTGTGGTCTTTGTACTCAAAGTCACTGTGTTAAATCCCCAGTGCTAAGAGTGCAGTGTGGGATCTGGTCCCCTTTGCACACAGTGTGGTTTTGTAGATCCGGTTTGTTACTGCACATGCCACTCACTGAGCCAAAGCCAAATGGTATTAATGTATGGAATGTGTGGTATGGATTGATGGGTAATTCCCTTCTTGACATTTGTTTGCTTCTAACGGAAAAGATGTGTTATGGAGGGGGGGTTAAAATAATCCTTATGCATTGCTGAACCTTCTCCCAAGATGGGATACATCCCCCCAGAATCATAGGACCAGTTGTCCATCCTTTCTGCAGTAAGAGCTTTGGTAGAAATCCTTTAGGAGTAGTTTTTCTGTGCTGACCCCTTGGTGTTGACTGTTGCTGCCAGAAGCATTTGGTATCTAATTTCTATTTCTAAATCCATTGTCTTCATTATGGAAAACTGCAGTCTTTCCTCCTTTCTTAAAGACAAATTGGTCTCAAGTGAGCTTGCAAAAATCACTGTAAAATTAAGATATGCATTAAGTAAAAGTCAGCATTACACAGAAGACCTTACAGATCTTTAAAGAGGATTAATGGGATTAGTATTTGGCTGTAGGTAAGGATGTTCAGTACCAAAGATATAGACATGATTAATAGCTAAGAATAGAAAATTTTACATTAAGAGCTCCCCTCTTCCCCCAATATTTTTGTTGAATATGCTCCCTCCTCTGAATTTCTCAGAAAGGATTACTGTATTTATAGTCTAGTTGGTACCAGGCATAGCTAGATATGATATACAATACACATTTCAGAGGAAATGTTATTCCAGTGTTGAGTCCCAAAGTTTAATAGAGAGTATGAGGTTATGTGCAGTTGTTATGGAAGGTGAGAGATGTGACAAAAGATCCAATTTTAATGAAAACTTTTTTTCAGTATTTAGGTGATGAATTATAGGAGTGGTTGAGAGAATCTGAAAGCCCTGATGATGAGATTGCCTGGCATTATTTGTGGTATGACCTTTCTGAGTACCAGCTCTTCTGACTGTTGGACTGAGTGTAGAAGTACGGTATCATTAACAACACTGATCTGTTATAATTTATTGGTTTTTTAGAGTCTCATTTTCATAAAATGTTCAGTCCAAAAGAAACATGTCAGTTTTTATTCCATAATGTAGGTTGATGCTTTTTGACAGCATGCTGAACACTTTCCTCTGTAGGAGGGATGAAGGTGGCTTCAGCAGTATGTTGGATGTGTGCTTGAAAAGCAGTCAGCTTGCTATACAATGCAAGGCCTAGATTCAGTGAGTTCCTGAGGTTCATTAATTCACCTTTAAACAAAGGAAACTTAAAGGAACTTGGCACTGCACAAGAGGAAATACAAATTTTGCAGCCGGCTCTGCTCTGGCTCATCTAGTTAGCTTTTTCTATTCATGTGGTTGTCAGTTGCCAGTCAGCCTCCAGTGACTGAATTGGAGAACTGAAAACATTCAGAATTGGCAAGGGATGGATAAGAAGTCTTTCATCTCTAATTTCTGTGGAACAGTGTAATGGAGTATTAAACCTATTGAGTGTTATGGCTGTTTGGCTTTTGGATACACTTGCTTCTGTCTGTTGACAAACTTTTCTGTGTACTTCATTTGTTTCTGCTGAAATAATTTTAGTTTCTCATAGTACTGTGAGTACAAATAGGAATGAGAATGTAGTGAACTGTAACATGGCATGTAATAAATTTGTTATTTTAGTCCTATCCATTTTCTTTCTAATCTGCATGTAAACATTTGATTCCAAGAATCAAATGATTCCAAGAATCAAATGATCCCAAGAATCAAATAAAAGTATCTAAGTGATACTTTTAAAAAACGGCAAGAAACAAACAGTATAATTAATTGGAGTTAGATCTGCAATAATTTTTCAAACTTAACTGGATAAAAAGTTTGTTTACTCTTACCTGAGATCATATTTTTTGGGAGTCATATTATTCTGACCATCACTTCATAAGCACACACTTAAACATATTCCTAATTAGTATTGTTATTAGACCAGAATTCAGAAAAGAGATTTCTTCTGTACTATCATAAAGAGTGATGCTATCATGAATTGATGCCATTAACACATGCTTAATTTGCACTGATTTCAATAATGAGTGTTCAGTAGCTCAAATAATTGAATATTAAGGATGTGAACCAGAGCGTTTTCAGTAAAAGATTTTCTCATAGAAAGGGAGGGACATAAGAGGAGAAATTGCTGTAAAGGCAGAGAGGGGGAAAAATCTGGGAAAACTGTTTTATACTGCACCTATCTTTGGCATATCTTGAAATGTATTTTTCAAAAAAAGAGACTTTTCCTTGGTATTTCTGTATTAGTGTTTACCAGTTGTCTGTTTTAATAGTGAGTACAGATCAGTGTGTTATTTTTTGGTAAGGTTCTGTCTATGATTGTACCTCACTGAACTTTAGTGCATGTCTTTTGCGTCTGAATAAATCTGTTTTATGTAGTGACAGTGCAACCAAAGCATGAACTCTGGGTAACGTATTTTGTATTCACATGTTGATATGCTTCAAAGACTTTAACCTTATCCAGTTTTCTGGCATTCAGAGATATAGGATTGTGTTAGACTTTGAAGGAGAATCACCTCCAACAGTATTTTTATAACTTTCTGTTCTTTATTTGGTATGGTAGTAAAACATTTGTTTAAAATTGATATATGAACTGTGCTTTGTAATTTGTGAACACCTTACAATCAAAAGAGAACAGGAGGAGTCTGGATTTAAATGTCTATCTGCCTGAAGTAAGATATGTTTAATTTGATTGTATCACTCATAATTTTTATCTGCTGTTTCAAAATAGATGAGAACTAGTGCAAATACATTTTTCTGTTACTATAATTATTTTTGTAGAATCCAGTGTAGTTTCAGTTATACCTTAAATGTCATCTTTCATGTTTATGAAATGATACTGTATTTTTTAGTCATTATAATAGATACAGAAGATAGAAACTAATGTACAATTCCACAGCTGAAAAATACAAAGCCAGGATTCATAATTACTGTACTTCTGTTCCTAAAAAAGCTCAGTGGATGTCCACATGCCTCATGAATGTGCTGGAGGGAGAGACTGACTCACAGGGAGTGGTAGAATAGTCTCCAGACTGTAGAAAAGGCCTTTGCATTGGTTCATGCCATGAATTTTCTACAAAAGCTTTTGAATGGAGGAAAGGAATAGATCTGTCCTCTTTTTTTCAGAGATCTCTTATTTCTGCTTCATTTCAGTCACCAAAAGCAGTTCTAATGCTCTGTTTGTTGCCAGATGAAACAAAACCTGAATAAATATCTTTATTTTACTCTTAGTTGGTTAATATTTCACACAGATGGGTGGGATCATCTGACTGAACACACAAGATTATGACCAAGTTTTTCTCCAAGGCGGGTGGTGGGAGCTTGCAGCTGGAGGATGAAGGATGGCTTGTTGTGATGGGCATTTTTCATTCAGTTGAGAATCTGCACTGAAAACTGGTGGGAGGAAAGGAAACAATGGTATGAGGGAAAGATTGATGGTGGCAGTGGTCCCAGAATCAAGTTACATGGATCTGAGCGACTTATTTTTAGTTCATAGGTTTCTCACTTGTATTTGTGATAATGCCCTTGATTTCTCTGCAACATAATGAAATATGTCTAATGTTTTAAATAAAAAGGAAAATATTTTGTATTTCCTATACATTAACTACAGACTGAACAAGCAATAGAAAGTTATCTTGAATGAACATTTTGGTGAAATGTTGAACAGAAAACAGAGATCAGGTTAAATGAGAAAAATATTTTTTTAAATCTCCTTTTATTATTAGAGATAAAACCAGTTTTAAAATTACTGAGTACTAATTACTGCAGTACTAATTAGTGCAGTAGGCACTGGGAAAGACCTCGTATCCAGTCTAAACTGCTTTTAGTCCCCTCGAGGGCTAAAATATTTGGGAATAGAAACCTGACTCAGACTGCACTCAGTTATCATCCTCTGTTTCCATCAGGAAGTGAGAAAGATGAATTGTGATTATGCCAGACATGAACTAGGATATCTGGGGTGCTCCAGGGAGGTTGGTTTCTGGTTAAAAGGAAGGGTCATTTCTGCCTGAGACTGTGATTTGAAACATTCTTCCCTCAGAAGATGCATCTGTGCTCTGACTTCCATGATGATGGAAAAGCATCCCTGCTTTAATGTTTATCTTTGCACAAGAGCAGTTCACTGAATTGACTGTCCTGATATGAGGCACTGAGATATTCCCTGTGTGGTGTAGAAGAGTTTTGGTGGCACTCGTGGGCAAAATGTTTAAATCTTGTCACAGGGATCAGTCACGGTTGTCTTTTGGATGTTAAGATGACTGTGAAAAGGCAGTAAATAAACTTATGATTTTACTTACTAGTAAACCTCACTGAGAAAGCCAGAGGGGTAATGAAAGCTTTAGCAGAAATCTCAGATGGCCCTAGGAGACAGGAGATTGGCTAAAACAAGCAGACCTAATGACATAGCCCTTTTTAACATAGATGGGTCCTGCACTAGTAATATGTTGATTCTGAAAAAACTGGGAAAGCCTCATGGTATTTTAAGGGAGAAAAATATCTGTAAAATTCTTATTCCCCTTCTCAGTGACTAACCTTGCTCTCCCTGCAGATTGTGCTTAGGGTACATCAGCCTCACTTAAGCTGTGTGAGGGGAGCCATGGGGGATGTAAGACAGAGGACCTGTAAACTGTTCTGGCTTGTTCTTTCTCAGTTCCTTTTCTTAGTCAAGAAAAGAGGTTCAGAAGGGTAGGCGTATGGCATGTGCAAATGAGGACAATTTTACTACTGACATCGGGGCCTGAGTCCCACTGACAGGATCAAGAGGGATGAGACTCTGCTCACAGTCATAAGGCTTGTCATTTGTAATTCTTTGTAGTAGCTATTTTTCCATACATCAATGCAGGCCTACCTGAGATTCAAAATATTTTTCAGGTTAGAAGTAATTCTTTTGTGTGTTTCTGGCTTCATACAAGGTCTTTATCATCAGGGTTTGAGCATTGCTGAATTCAAAAGGAAAGGTTTCCTCCTGAAGTTTCCTTGTACAGGCATTGCAGGTAGGAGATATCTTCCTGCCAAACATGGGAAAAGTGATTTTGAGTTGATCCTGATAAGGAGACCCCTGCTCTCAGGGGTGGCATTAGGATTCCTATGTCATTTAGACATGAGAATGTTGAAGGCTGTTAAAAGCAATGACCAGTACTGCCTCCACAGAGGAAGTATTACTTTTGCCAATTTGATATTTAAAAACAAAGTCCAAAACTGTTACCGTGGGTGGGACATGAGGATGAGTCATCATTTTACTACAGATATATATTTCCCTTTGAGTTGTTTTTCTTCCTTGGGAAGATGGTATATAGGAATCTTTTGGCTTCTCAAATATTCAGAAAAAAAGGGATGGTCACTTTAAACAATAAAGTCGTGTTAGTCCATCTGCCCAACGATGGCCTAAGAGCAGTTAAATGAAAGCACTTGCCTTATAGTTCAGATTTTCCAAGAAGGATAAATATGGACATTTGCATATTCATAGGCCCAGTATTAATATATAATCTATGTTCACACTTTAGTCACTGAAAAAAATCTTAATGGTTTGTGCATCTTCACAGTATTTTTTGTATTTCCCACTGTTGCCCACTACAAACACTTGGACTCTTTGTCTGAACATGAGGAGTTGTGTTATGATACATTAATTACAGTTTAAATTGCTATAGAATATACTTAAGAATCTGATAATCTCATAGTGATTAATATATTAAAAATTGAATATTTTTTCTTAATTTACTTAAACATAATACTGCTGTAATTTATATTTCCCTGCATTAAAGTTTTATAAACTATTGCAATTTATGATCTGAACACTAAATTTACAGAAACATCTTTGAAAAATAACACTTGTTGTTTTATGATATATCTCAGTATTTATTATATTGAGGGTCCAGTATTCAAATGCACTCTTAATCCAAATCTCTGTCTGGTACCTACAGTTCACATAATGTTTCAGTTACTCAGACTTTGCTCCTTACTAGTACATCCTTGTTTTTTATTCAATGTTTTAAAAAAATGCTGATATTTTTAACTACCTAAGTGAATATTTATACTATGCATTTCATTTGATAGAGTTTTGGCAGCATTGGACAATGTTGCAATATTATACATCAGTGTTCCTTTTAAAGTTATTTATTAATGCCCTTGTGGATAACTTACTGTAAGAAATATGGAATATAAGATAAATGTTGTAACTCTCTGTGCTGCTTCTAAGGTTTTTATATATAAGTACCTGATGATGAAGCAAATTTATTCTTCCATTTCAGTTTTCCTTTCAAAAACATCCTCAGTTGGAGTATTATTTTTATTTCTATTATTATTACTATCATTTCTATTATTATTATTATGTTGATATTTATAGTTCTACTTAGTTATTTGGTACTTTTCCAATAGTCTTGGAATGTATTCATCCATTATTAAATTAAATTACCTGGAAACATCAAGGTATCCTCACAGTCTTTCAATGTGATTAAGCCATGACTTCTTCAGCTTCTCTTAAAATGCCATAATCTTTTGTGTGCAATACCAAAACTAAAGCGTTTTTAGGTATTAAATTGAGTTTTACTTGCTTCTCAGTTTTGAAAAATTCTGTCTGCTGGGTTATAATGAAACACTGATAACATCATTTTTCTATTTGATGACATTATTAATGATCATGGCTGAATCAGAAGACTTCAGAGTTGATAAACAGATTATGCTCCTGGCTAAATCCCATGTACAGCTATAATGGGCATTATAGAAATTATAATGACAATGGCAACAACATGTGCGTATATATATATACTGGAAAGCAAGGTATGAGAACTTATACATCAGTTTCTCATTGTCATTTTAACGAGATTCCTCTTGCCAGTAAAATTTATATTCTAAATGTGACCAAAATGGTCATTAAAAAAACACTTAAAATTTGTACATTTGGCATGTAGGAGTGGTTCAGAAGCTTAAGATAACTGTGGGTCTTCATTTGATGGGTTTTGTGGATTAATTTTTAATTTTACTCCTTTTTACTGAAGAAGAAAGAAGAGATGGGCAATTATATCACTAAAGGTAAATATGAAAATACCATCCATGTGAATAGTATATTTTCATACATATCTGTAGGTAGGAGCAAATTTCCTCATTTTCACCTGCATTTGCAGAGTAGATGGATTCTGCGCTCCATTTTCAGAACTCTGTTGGTATCATGGTAAAAGATCAATTCATAGATTTGCATTTTTTATTATACTCTTAATTTTTGGATGCCTTATTTTCTGATGTGCAGTTTAAGACATGAAAGAAAAAAAAATCTGCTTTTCAGAAGTTTAGTCCTTTTTAAAAATTATCCCTTGAGCATTCAGCTTCAAGTCCTTAAAAAAAAAGTAACTAGGCATTACTGAGTGTTTTGAATAAATTAGATTGCTATAGAATAGTGCAGAAAGTTCAATTATGGTTCAAGGCTAGAATTTTGTAGCCTTTGGGGGAATTTTCTTTCTTTTTTTTTTTTCTTTTTTTGCCTTTTTTTTAATAGTTAGCTTGACATGTGGGGAGATGTGAAAGTAAAGGGACAGATTTCATCCTCTGGTTCCTTGGTTTTCTTTTGTTTTCAGCAGCACAGCTCATGCAGGATGGTATATCAGCTGCTAAAAGCTGATTTTATGGAAGGGCAAGCGAGACTTTGAGACTGGTAGCAAGAACACTTGTAACAGGCTCAGAATAGGAGATACTTGTTGCCTTCATTATCAGAAGGAGCTTGGAGGCACAAGGCTTTGGAAACAGAAATTCTGAAGTAAGGTTATGAGAAAGAGTTGGATTATAAAGACCTCTGGAGAAAAAATCTCAGAAACCTTTTGCCAGAAGACTAACAGTGGTTTGAAGGATAGGTTTTATAGTTCACAACTCTCCTGTGAATATTAACATCTATTGAATTTTCATATAAATGTTGCACTAGTCCTTGTGCATTGAAAGGAAGTGTTTTTGCACCCTGGTGCATGGTTCATACAGATGTTACTGCGATGTAATCTGTAATCTTCTAAATGTTAAACTCTGAAAGCCATAGTCTTCAAAAAAATAAAAATTATACCCCACCATTGAAAAATATGTGTTCTGTGCAGAATGAATAGATTAGATGTTTGTGCTCTGATATCTCTTAAATTGATAAGAATCAAGAGAGTTTCAACACTGAATTTTGTAAAGCAGTTGTAATGCATTGTTTATACTGTATCTGCTGTGAAGTTGATTAGTTACACTGTGAAAAAAATAAATAGTGCCTGGCTACTTACTTTCTTATGCTATTTATTTTCTATATGCAGTACATTGTTTTCTCTTTAAGACAATGATGACAATGGTTATTCTGGTGAAAATAGTTTTACACACTGCTCTGATATACAGCAATTCGTTATTTGCTTTAAATTTTTTCCTTCCCCTCCTTCCTTTCCCCTCCTCTTTCCTTCCTTTGACAACAGCTGTCATGCCACAGAAATAAAGCTCTGGAACTAAAATTCCACTTTTATTGGTCATTTTGTTTGGGACCAGTTTTATAGCTAATAAGTATGTCCTGCTTGTAACTGCCAAGAAGAGGGGTCTTGCTTTCCCATTCTACTCTTTCACTTTGGCCAGCACTGGTGCTTGGCTAATACCACTCTCTTTCCCATTCCAGAATCCCTCATGGCCATGATATGTGGCTCCCTCTTCTTTGTTCTGTCATTTTAGGAAAAGTTGTAATGCCCTATTAGATGTGCTTCAGGTCAAGGAGCAGGGCTCATGCTGAAGCAAATATCCAGGGGAAAATCACTCCTCATTATTTTCCTCAAATACATTCTGTTCTCAGCCTGACTGTCCCACCAGAGAATCTGCCTGTAAGTGTCATCTTCCTCATACAGTCAGTCCCAGGAAATGTTTTTAGTGCATTCTAAACTGAATGTGGAAAGGTGATGAAAGAGGGATTTAGTCAACGTGAAAACCCTGGGAAATAGTCAAAGATGTTTAAGTCTCTGGTAGTTCTGGAAAATGCCACAGATATCTGCAGTCTCTTAGATATCGTTTTCAGATTAAATTTAAGGATCCCTACATTTCCTTTAGCATTATATGGTTTTTTTTTTCCCCCGGTAACTACCTCCAGTATCATGTCTTGACAGCTTACTTAAATTATTATCTTTTCCTCTAAGATTGTTGATGTCTTGTCCATTGTACATACAGTGAAAAGAGCTGTGGTATTTCATAACAACAAACCTTGGAGTTCAGAATGTTTTGAATGGCTTTTTAGGCCAAAAGAATCAAACCTCTAGCTTCCACAGTACTGTTGATGAATGAAGGAATTAGGCAAAGCCTTTATGTACAGACTTCAAATCAAAATCTGTCATCTGTATTTTTAAGGTAAACATTTTTCAATATTATTGTCAGTGGGGTGAATTTCAGATATATGTGCCTGTAAGGAGCTAAAATGACTTCATTTCTCATGGAAAAGCCAAAGTTTATTATTTTTTACCAAACTGAGACTATTAATGACTTGGAGTGACACAAGCCTTGCTGACTAAAATTACTAAATATCAGAGGAGAGCCAGAACAATAAAGTTAATTTTAAGAGTTGCCAACTACTTTATCTTATTAATATCTAAGATAACCTTTTAGTTTGAAGAATTAGTAAATAAATATCATAATAAATGAATATTTCTTAGTAATACCCAATTTTATTATTTGCCAGTAATATCTGCAGTAGAAATTAAAGAGGTCTTCTAAAGTGTGTATTAGGAACACAAAGTGTATGAATGAAACCTGTGGATATTAAAAATCCTAGTCAGAAGAAATGACTGCTTTTCAGAACGACAGAACTTTTCAAAGTAGTATGTGAAGCTGTCTCTGCATTCCCTCTCATGCCCTGAGGTCCTGCACAGCATTTTTTTTTGTGAAGGAGTATCTTCGTCCACAATCCCTGAGACAGCCAAGAGAGCTTCTCTTGGTAGGGGACATCTGTGGTGCTCTCACTTCTCTTTTGGGAAGGGGACTGTGAACACAGAAGTCATTCCACACAGGCCAGTGAGCAGGCAGCACATGGTAACAGTTCTCAGCTACTGTTAGGTACATACTGGCAACTGAATATTTTCATGGTCACTGCCAGTTCCTCATGGATTGTGTCAGTTCAGGAGCTACTCTTCTGTTTTCTCCTGTGTTCCATCCCACCAGAAACACTTCAGGTTTCTTCATCCCTTCTCATTTTTTTGAGCTTTGGCTACCATCTTCTCATAACTTTCCTCAGCAAATCTGGTTCTCAGTTATTTTCCTCATATTATAAATCACTCGTGTTTCCTAAACTTCCACTGTACTGTCCATCCTTTTCTCATTTTCTGCACTTTTGTTTTCTCATTTTCTGTTATTGCTGGGTTAATTCACACTTTCACAGCGAGAATTGCAGAGGGTGAGAGATGATCACTGTGGAAGTGATGCTGGCATAAGAAATGGGACATTTCCTCACACACCACCAGCATCAGGCAGTGCAGTATATCAGCATCCTGCTGAGTGAAGAACACCTCAGAGATTTTTGTCTGGTATAACTCATCAGATAAGAAATAGAAAATAAGCAGTAGATCTTTGTTAAAACTCTCCTAAGGATGTCATAAGACAAAAAGGACCAAAAATCCTTGAGAATGATTTCTGTTTAGGTTGTTGATTACATGGTCCTGCTGTTGAGGTCAGGGGGCTCTGAGCAACAGAGCCTCCAAAAAGGTGCTTGGGATCCTGAATGCTGGGGATTCCTTACTAAGTGTTTGGAGGGATAACCTGGCAAAAGTTCAGATACTTTTCCTGCCAGCAGTACCTAAAGAAAAGGGTGCACCAACCATGTCACCTCAGCAGTGACAATATTTCCCTTCTAACATTATTTCCATAGAAATCCCTACTAGAAGACCTGGGGGCTGTGCTCAGAGCATGAATCAAAGGTTAGATATGAGCCTTAAGACTTGGAATTTAAGGTGTCCTTTTCCTATACTGAGAATGAATCTGCAAGACTCAAATATTTTCTCTTTTATTTGAGAGAAATAATTTTGTGTGTCTCAGTTTATATCTATGGGATATCAATAATGTTACTCATAAAGCTGTTAGAATTAACATTGACTTAATGAATGCAAAGCACTCAGCTTTTTTTTATAAAGAACTTGTCAGAAAAGTAGAACAAATTACATTTGTGAACTTCAATTCTGAGAAAGAAACATATGCATCCCCTTAGTCAGAAGTATACTGATGAAGCAGATGGGTGATATTTCTGTGCCTGGAACTTTCCTAAGGTAAACAAATAAGTAATTAATGAAGACAAATCCTCAAAATTTAGCAATCAGGGTTCCCCTCAGGAAGTAATAAGGAACAGAGCTGTCTGGCTATTAAATTCTGAATCTGAAAACTCTTTGGAAAGAGGTGTGAAACTAAGAACTCTGATATCTTTCTGTTATTAATGATAATACACAAGAGCAATTTTATCCTGCTTATCTGTTTCCTGTTTTGGGTCTGTTGCTGATAACAAAGCATGCTATCTTAATAATGGGCTTATTTGTGGTTTGTCCTATAGGCAGTATTGGAAGACTCTAAGACCTTCATAGTTGCAGTAAATTAAGCTGTAGTCACAAGTACAGCTCATCACTGCCTAGGTTTGAATGAGTGGGAAAAAAAATCTGTCAGCCAATAAATAAAGTTAATAGCAAAGTTTAGTTGCTGTAGTGAGATTGCTGATCTGATTTTATTTAAAAGTTGACAGGATCAGAGTCTTAGTGTAAGGCAGCATTGCTCCTCTGCAATCAATAGAACTGATTTACAGCTGCAGCTGCAGGACAAAAATTATTTTATAACTAAGAGCTGTATGTTCTGATGTGACTGAGAAGTATAACCAGTGTTTTTCATCAAAGTGTTTGATCTGGAATCACAGCCTTCTCAGCACATAGTAAAGTCACAGTGAGATCACATGGTCATCATTCAGACTGTCAGTGAGCATCCAGCACTGTTCCCATCAGAAGCTGCTACTTATTCCATGCAGTCAGTTGCACTGAGTACATACATTTGTGGCTTAACAACAGAGTCATCTCTGCTGAGAAATGAGTTTGATTCCCTATATTTGGAATTTCTACAGCAACATGCAAAAGGGCTTGGAAATATAATTTACTAAAGTATTTTCACCATGTAGCATTTGTTGGACTAGAGATTTTTTGCTGATAATCCAGAGTGCTTTAAAATTCTAACATAATTATTTAACTAAATGGGAAAATCCTGTTAGAGACAACCTTCATATTTCCCAGCAGCAACAATGAAGATAAATGTGAGTGTGTTATCACCACAGCATTCCAAAAAACACATTAAGGGAAGTGATACATCAAAGCTGACGTGTCCTACAGACTGCCAGGGATTAGTGGTCAATAACTGGGCAGCAGGGCCAGAAGAGTGCAGGCAGCCATGGCAGGTGTCCTTGCTGTCAGGAGCAGTGCCCTGTAACAAAGGCAGCAGTTAGAAACTTGCAAAAACTTGGAAGTTGTGCAGATGTTAAAAGTTGTGTTTCTGGGCCATTGCCATGTATGGCTGCAGGTCCCACCTCAAGCCCACGTGCTGTCATGTCCCTTAGAGGAGGACCCCTGTGAGGGGAAGGTGACTCTGGGCACCCACGGAGGCTTCCCCTGCCCAACTCTCCTGGGCAAATCACTGTTCTCTACTGCTTATACCTGAGTGATCCTTCGCTTTCTACAATTAAATTTCTGATACTTAGTGAAAATTTAGCTAATGTTTATGATGTTTTCACATTATTTTAATAGATTTTTCCCTCCATTGGTTTTTATTTTGATTTTGTAAATATTTCTCTTATCTTCAGTCCATTATTCCTGCAGGGTCTAGTATCTGGTGATACCATTGCTTCCCATCTCTCTCTTGCATTAGAGATTTTCATGATTTTGTTCTTTCTCATCTCCTCTTCCTCTCTCTAATACAAGTTTTCCCTTTGGGAAACTCAAGTGCAGCAGCTGAACTAGTACTCAAAAACTCTATCAACCTATACAGTGATGCTTGCATTGCATTTTGAGCTATCAGCCAGGTAGACAAACAGCTCAACATTTTGAGCACACAAAAAAAGTTCAAAGATAGATAAACAGGCAGGACTGGACCAAGAAATTACAGCCTACAACTAAAATAAAATCTAAACCTCAGAATTCTTTTTTTTATAACAAAAAAGGCACCTGCACAATCTCATTTGATCCTTGCTTCTCAGATCATGACAATGAGGGACAAAATGGATGAGTTCAGCATAAAATTTGGAGTGGTTAGAGGAACAGATGTGAGTTCCTCAGGACCCATAGGCATTATTAGGAGTGCTATGCCATGCTCTGCTGAGATGTGCTTTCCTGAGTGTTGTGATCCTTGATAAAGCTATGCTTATACTTCTTTCCCAGAGCTGGGTGGAGTTGCTCAGTTCCTAGCTCAGTTCTGTGATTAGAGAGGGAAGGGAGACTGGGACAGGAACCAAATAAACTCTTCTGCTTATCTGGTGATTTCTGTGGGCAGGAGGCCCAGGTGAGCCATTGACCTGGTCCCAGAGGTCCAGACCAAGGCTGGTGGTGTGCTGCAGGCATATCTGCTCCATATTGCACACACAGTCTCAGTGATGACTGCCCTGCCTACTGTGAGTCTTTCCAGCATCTCTGCTAATGCAGCAGGGAAAGAAGAGGCTTTAAAACCCAACAGGCAGACTTCCCATTATTGTTCCAGTATCCTTTCTTCTGTAAGAAACGCAGTGGTTCTGTCTACTGAGAGACTAATGGCTCACAGTCAGGAAGAAGAGTATTATCTTTCTTCCCCCACGCAAACCACACAGTCCATATCAGCTTTTTTTTTTGGTGCTAGTTGGTGCAGTACTTTAGAATGAAACCAGAAATGAGTATCTGAGAGAATATCTATATTCTTCTTTCTTGGTGAAAAGTTTGAACTGTTAATTTGGCAGAATACCTCCTGCCAGTGCTATCGGAGAACACAAAATAATGTATTTTACCTTTCTGCAGGGCAAGTTGTGTTTTACCTTTCTGCAGGGCAAGTTGTGTTTTTAATTACGAGTTTGCCCCAGTTTTACCAGTACTGGTGTTTTTTCTCTTAGTGTTTTATCTTGCTTGTCACCATTTCACTTTCAGACTGCTGCTCTTGAAATACCAATCAGACAGGTTCACAACTGCACATCTTAAATGGATTACAGCAGAAGAGCAAGTGAAAATTTCTATATTCAAGGTCTTTCCCACCCTTAGAGCCCCTGGATCTCATAGAGAAGGCAGAAAGCTTGCACCAAGCAGAGATTAACCTTTATTTGCTTTGTATTTATAAACTTTTTTGTGTTCTCAATTAAAAATATTCCCTTTGAAGGCTTTCCCTCATGAAACGGATTATTGCTTGCCTGAGAAATAATAATTAGCTGATCATTTAGCCTGAAAATAAATAAACCACTAGTTCATAATTCATAATACAGCAGGGAAATTATAGTTGCCTGTGAGGTAATCCAAAACTGCATTCTAATAGCCAATATCCCCTTTGGAAAAAGCTGTATGAAGGCCAGGTTTTACCTGGAGACACCTTCATTGGAAAATGGAAGCTAAGGGCTCCTCCTTGCTCCTTTTTCTACCCAGACAAAGCTTTCCAAGAATAGTCTCTTCACAGTTTCCTTCTACTGGGGAATTTCCTAGAAAGAGGAAGCAACAGAAGGCAGGAAGATTGAGATCCAAGCACTGAGAGATAAACAACTTTAAATATCAGAGGAAGACACTATACCTTTTAGTGCACCCTTAGATCATGTATCACCCAGAGTGATGGTGAATAAAGTTAAATCCTGTGGGTCACCAGTGGTGTTCCCCAGGGCTCTACAGAGGGATCTGGACAGGCTGGATTGATGTGCCAAAGCCAATGGTATGAGGCTCAAGAAGGCCAAGTGCCAGGTCCTACGCTTTGTTTGCAGCCCCAAGAAGCACTATAGGCTGTGGGAAGAGTTGTTGGAGAGCTGCCCAGTGGAAAAGGACCTGGGGTGCTGGTGACAGCAGTTGAACATGAGCCAGCTGTGCCCAGGTGGCCAAGAAGGCCGATGGCATCCTGGCCTGTGTCAGCAATAGTGTGGCCAGCAGGAGCAGGGCAGGGATTCTGTATTCAGCACTGGTGAGGCTACACCTCAAACCCTGTGTCCAATTCTGAGCCTGTCAGTACAAAAAAGATGTTTTGTTGCTGGATCATGTCCAGAGAAGGGCAACAAGGCTGGTGGAGGGGTTGGAGCACAAGTCTTGTGAGGAGGGCAGAGGGAACTAGGGATATTTAGCCTGGAGAAAGGGAGGCTCGGGGGGAACCTTATCACTTTCTGCAACTCCCTTAAAGGAGATTATAGCCAGTCTGGAGGGCAGTTGGCTCTTCCACATAACAAGTAAGAGGACAGGGCAAAATTGTCTTAGACCTCCACCACTGGAGGTTTAGATTGGATATTAGGAAAAACTTCTTGATAGAGATGTTTGTCAAGCATTGGAACAGTCTGTCCAGGGAAGAGCTCGAGTCACCATTCCTGAAAGTATTTAAAAGATGTGTAGAAGTGACACTTGAGGACATGGTTTAATGGTGAATGTAGTGGGTTGATCTTGGCTGGATGAAATGCCTTATGCCTCTGTGGGGGACTAAGCTCACTCAAAATTAACAGATTTTTTTGGAGTTGCACGTCTAGACACGAATTTAGCCTAAGCCTGGAGCAAGAACATCTGTAGAACTAATTAGAAAGAGCAATCCATTCTGTATGACCTGAATGAAACTCTCAGCTGGGTTAAATCTTGTTCCACATTGCTACAAAGTCTATGGTTTGAACAGAAGTTAAGAAATAATGGAGTCATGAAGAACTATATTGGACCTTATAGAGTTTACTTTGAACTTAAATTGAATTGCAGTCTGTTTGTAGGTGCTAGATGATTTCTTTAAAAAATTCTGTGGTTCACAAACAGAAAAATAAAAATATGGAAATATAATTATTAAGGAAGACTTCCTTTACAATTGAAACTGTGCTGTTTGGATAATATTGTGTACAGTCCTGCTGAAGATTACTAAGCTTGTTTACTTTGAGTCTTGATCATATTGTAGATTGTTACAACCTTTGGAAGTGTAAAGAAGTTCATTAAACAGAGACCTGAAGGGAAAGAATCTCAACTGCTGATGATGCTTCTCTTTGGCAAGATAGTGTATGAAATTCTATGGAAAATGCCTTAACAATTAAATTTTTAATTCCAACAGTAGATGACCTGTTTGTCAAGTAAGTTACAGCTGCTTGGGACTGCCTCTACGTAGTAGACAGGAAGGCTGAGTCATACTTTTACTGAATTAGCCTCTGGCCAGCAAAAGATGCTTCTAAACTGACTGCCATCCAGAGAGAATTTGTTATGCATTCTTGCTTTTCTTTGGGCTGTGCTAGAATAACAATCTTGTTCTTTCTGAGGTAGAAAGAAGAACATCCTGTACATCTAGAAACAGGAACTTAAGAGAATTGCTGCAATCTCATTATGAAGGCATAGGACTTTAGCAGATTGTTCCCACATTTATGTTAGGACTTTTTATGAGACTGAAGCTGGAAACAAAACAAAACACAGAAATTTAGGCATTGTTACATTTACACAAATGAATCAAGCTGTGAGGATATAGTTTTGGAAAACAATGGCTCTTGTTATTGCAGCATGGCCAGCCGTTGTTATTGATCTGCAGAACAGCCTTCCTGACATGCTATTTCTGTTACTTGTATAGTGGAAGTTCTAGCAAGCCTCTTTGAAATATTTTTCTTTTGTTGTGCTGAACTACCTGGTTATTCTTAGATGACAGGTAAAATGATCCCCTCTGTTTCCAGTGCTTCTGGAAAAATTATTTTGTCTGTGGTGGGTTAGCTTTGGCCAGCAGCTAAACTTCCACCCAGCTGCTTTTTCAGTCTCTCGTCCTCAGCCACTGGAGGAGAGAGAAAATAGGAAGGAAAGGGATGAGAAAACTCCTGGGCCAAGGTCCCTTGCCAGTTACCATCACAAACAAAACTGACTAGACCTGGGGAAATTTAACTTATTGCAAATTAAAAGAGATATCAAATTACTGATTTGGGTAGGATGAAATGAAGCAACAAACATTAAACTAATACCTGTCCTTCCCCCTTTTCCAGGCCCCCCTCTCACTCCATTTTTCCTCTGCTCTGGCTTTGTCTCTTCAACGGCTGCAGCTCTTTAGGAGTATCTACTTCATCATGGAGCACCTTCTCCTTGTCTTCTGGTCTTGGTGTTCCCACTGCTGTGTTTCACTCCTATCCGCACTCCACTGCCTGTGTGGTGTGTTCTGCCTTTTTAAAAATATGTTTTCACAGAAACGCCATCAGCTTGTCTTGTAGGCTCAGCCCTGTCCTGTGGTGGGTCTATTGAACCTCTTCTCTTCCCAGTGGGCAATCTTTCACAAATTCCTAGCCACGCCTGAAAATTACTTTAAGAAGTAAACTTTGTGAAGGTATTTTGAAACATTTTATTTTGTATTGTGAAACAGTCACGACTGTACTGAGAAGACCATTCTCCCTCTTGAAGTCCTCCAGGACCCAAGGATAGCTGTAGAAACCATACTTTTGTCATCACAGGAGGTTAAAAATCAGTCATTTATTTTAATGAATGACAGTTACGGTCTGAAAATGTAGGTTTTAATCACAATACAGAATATTTTCACCAAGTCTCAGTGGTTTAAACTACTTATTTAAATCAGTGATGAATTACAAATTCTGCAAGTATAACTCAGAGTTTAGAGGTAAATTCTGACAGTCAGTAAGCTGTAATCTTGTGCCCAATTTATATATGCTTTTCATACTATTAGATCATTCTAACTGCTTGAACAATGTTAAAAACACCCATTATCATATTAATGGTTGTTTTTAACATTGTTCAAGCAGTTAGAATCTACTGCTAGCAAAACTTTGCAATGAAGTCTTCTAACTAACTAAATTTTCCTTTGGCAAGGAGAATATAATTTATACCACCTAAATAGTTTTTCAGACTACATTGTTTTGATTTCTCCCTAAGTACTGTAGATGCACGGTACTTACTCTGTTTTATCCAAGAATAACATCTTTCATGAGACTGAATATTTACTGTTTGAAGTTCTAGCCCCCTTGATAATATTTCCTAGTATTATTAAAACATAAATGCAAAATTGCTGCTGTTCAGAGTACACCATCAGGAAAAGGCCAGACTGTTGATCAGCCTGATGCAGAGACATGCTGACAGCAGAATATTTATTTACCATTTCTAATTCTGAGCCTGCCCCAAAAAGTGTCATTTGTTTTTAGCAGTGATTCCAGCTGGCATTTGCATCACATTGCATTACATTAATCAGTGTTATGGTTTGGAGAAACACTAAGCTATGTAGGTAGAGCACACAGTTTAAAACAGCAGCTCCAAATGAAAGACATGGCTAACAAAAGGCCCTTGAGGTTTAGCAAAGCTGTTGGAGGAAAGCTGAGTGGAATTTTGTCTAAAAAGACTGGAAGATGCCATTTCAGAAAGATAAGTGGTCTCATCAAGTCATCAAGTCAACTAGAGCCCAGAGCTACTTTCTGAGGTGCTTAAGTTGATTAAATCTGCCTGAGAGTTTTTTACATGCATGCAAAATGGTTATTTCCCGAAATCGCTGCTAGTGTGGTCTCAAATTAACCAGCACTTTTTTTTTTTTTTTTTTTTTTTTTTTTTGTAGTTTGCTATATCTTCTTTTGGCCATAAATCAGACCAAATCCAAAAATACTAACCACTGAACTCCTAGCTGAACTCTAACCAGACTTCCATATTCTGCTTTGCACTAGTCTCAACAGTCTAGCAGAAGGTGAAAATCTCTTCTTCCTTCGGTGCCTTGCTCCTTTCTTTCTATGGAAGCTTACCATCTTCCAGCTGGCTTTATATGGAACAGGTCTTGTTTTTATTATTTTCCCCCATGTTTACCCTTGGAAAGTTATTTAAGAAGCTCTAGCATGAGCTGTAGGAACCCCAAAGTAGTGCTGTGTGCCAGGTAATGTTACTCAATGGTAGAAATGTGCTTAGATGCTCAGAAATGTGCAACTTTAGTGATTTTTTGTAGGAAAAAAAAAAAGATCCAACTCAGTTCAATGGACAAAAGTTAATATTCAGCAACAATTTAGGCATGGGCTTAATCTGCTCCTTCAGAGCTTTGTATTTAGGGTCATATCAGATAAGCAAGAACTACACGTGCACATACCAAAACTCATGTGACAAACTGAGGAACGTGGAATAGGCTTTCTACCTCTTGTACATCTTCAGCTGATGACCCTGCTGCAGAGATGGGTGAGCTGAAGGCAGTGTGTTTTGCCTTTCTAGCTACTACTGTCACCATCTCTGATCATCATGACTAGTAGATCTTTCTCAACCTCATTCTGATGACGACCTGACAAAAATAAGTCAGAATGGTATTTCTACAACTGAACTTGGCAACAGAAGATTTGAATGTGAAATAGAGGTTCCTTCCTCTCTAGTTTCTCCTTTTCCTTCCCCAGACACATTTATTTTCTGTCTCCATCTCCATTTGCATTCTGCTGACTGGAAGACTGAGTTTCTTTAACAAAATGCTTTACTCTTCTGATTGAAAAGGCAGCAAAAAGAACTATCTTTCACTGGCACAAGTTTGCCAATTCTTGGCAAGGCTTACAGAATCAGGGACCAGATGCTTCAAAGGATTAAAATTCCTAAAGCAGGATTCATGCAGACATTTAGTGATGAAATCCAAAATTGTGACCTCAAATTGTATCTCCTTAATCTTGAAGCTGTCTGAAATCCCTTAGACTTAATTTCTGTCAGTACAAAATCTATTCTTAGACTGTTGATATATGTGTGCAGCTCCACAAATTTTGTTCCCAGATACATTTTCAAAAAAGCAGAATGTCAGAGGACCACAGTATTTCAGCACAGCAAAAAGGTACTTTTTCTGATTTTCACCTCTGGTTCTATTGCTCTGACCTGAATATGAAATGCCATCAGATAATACTGCCTAATTCTATTTAGGAAAGGAGCATCAGGGGAGACTTGATGATACTGGAGAACCCTAAAATGATATTTCTATTTCAGAAGGTGTAATTTATGTTGATTTGAGAGTCCTAGAGATTAAAGGAAACAAGAGCAGAGTAAGAACTCTGAAAAATAGTGACGAAAGTGTTCTCTTCAGCCATTTCAAGTGATGTGGGCTAGGTCAGGATACTGGGCTTAAAACCTAGTCTGCTCTTAACTGTTTTTGTATTTCAGTTATTTTTGCCACTCCACAGTGCCCACAACTTGGCTGTGGGCTTGGGACTGCAAAGCTTGCTTCCAAAGCTTGAAACTTCTTCTGCAATAACTTTAATTTTGGAATACAGTTACCTGAAATTTGTTGGCATGGTGAAGTTCAGACAGACTGTTTAGAAGAGAATGTTTCTGACTGAGATAAAATACAGCTGTATTTAACTCCTCTCATCTGTGACTTCCCTTTGCCTATCACAAGTTTAGGAGGGCAAAACTACTGTCTGTCTCTGATTATGCAGAAACATCATTGCTGCAGCTGAGCTGCAAAGACCAACTGGTTCCACAGAGATTCATTTGTAAGTATCTATGTACAGGCATACAGATAAAGACAACTGATAGAACAAAAAGACAAGAGATGCTATTTAAATGAATATTTCTGTGTACTTGTTTATTCTTAATTATTAAAAACAATAATTAGATTATTGTAACTGCTGGAATGACAATGGTATTGTTATTTAATATTCCCAGTGATCTTATACCAGGACATTTCCTTTCACGTCAATTAGGTACCATGGAAAGAAATAGAGAAGAAGAATGTTTAACAATGTGATACAAGTTAAAAAAAATTACCTTCTTAGACATTGTTAGCTCAAATTAAAACCTGACTGAAAAAGGAAAAACTGTATTTATTTGGAAAATGACAGTAGATAATAATGAATTCTCATTAAAGAACAGACTGCAGTTAAAACTTGGACCTTGGTTTCAAATTTTCTGGCAAATTATTTTGAGCCAGTTCACAGTTAATAGTAAAGTGCTAAGAAAAACTTGTAAAACACCCTATTAATTAGAAAATTTGGAAGAGCCGTAGAGAAAAGTTTTAAATCTTGTATTAAAGTTCAGGTTAAAGGAAGGGGTGGTGGGGTGGTGTGGTAAAGGAACTGTGGATTTTTTTGGTGGGGCTTGTTTTGTTTTCTTTTCTTTTTACTAGACCAATGTTTCCTGCAAAGAAACTCAAGCTTTGTGGAAATTTTGTCATATGTGAAAGCACTTTTTCACCAATAGAATCAGTATTCCAGGCTTCTGGTAAAATGATCACCACTTTGACCATTGATGGTGTTAAATTCAGTATAGAGTAAATATCATCTCTTCACTGAATCGGTGATGGAGGACCAGACTGTTCAAAACTGATTGGAGATTTGACTCCATCCTAATGGGATTTTTCATTCTTTCCTGTGACTATCAGCACTTCTTGTAATGCCTTCATCAGATAAGTATGGAACTTTTACACTATATCTTTGAGTTCTTAGTGAGTACTTTCATATTGGTACCTATTTAAAACTTCTCTGCAGTTTGTATATGTGTAACAAAGCACCAAGGTATGTGAAGGAAAGAAAGAATAAGAAGTCCTAGAAAATTGTGTATGCTTCATTGGTGGTTGTAGAATAAAGAAATAAAACAGTAAGAATAATTTGTCTTTTACTATCTACTATTTGGTATAAAAATGTGTGTTCTAAATTTACTTTAAAACAGGACCAGGCCCTTTAATTTTAGAAAGGCAAATATTTTGTCTGCAAAACAGACAAAAGTTCCTAAGTTTCCAAATTCAGTACCTTAATTTCTTTGTTCCATGACATTTGCAAAGAGCAAATGGTAGACTTGGTAATAAGCTCTAATAATTCATCATGGTTGAAATTACATTATTTAACACCTCAGCACCAGGAAATCTAGTAAAAAAAAAGGGAACAAAACCCCTTTCAGTGCTGCTAAGAATGAGCAAAATTCATTTGGTATGTGGCAAGTATTATGCTATGATACTTACACTTTGAAATTGAATCAGCTCTTATTCTCCTGCAGAACCTTACTTGAAATTCAGATGCTTAGAAAGACGGTCAGGAGAAAAAGAGTAGCACAGATTTGTGCCTGTAATTCTACGCTTGTTCCACAAGTAGTGGTTACTAGGCAGCTGAGTTAACTATAAAATAAAAACACAATTTCCAGAAAGAGTTCTGGGTAGGATGCCTTTAAAGCTCTAGTCATATCACTGAAAGAACGGTGAAACTGAAAGCTCTCTTTAGATGCTATTAACAGCATTTTTAAAACTAAATTTTAATTTTTTTATGTCATTTCAGTTCAGTATTGACCATGAAATTACTGATGCATTGCTTGAGGAAAGTGCTGTGTCTTGGGGTAGAGGGGTAAAAAGTATATTGCTTAGGTTCTTTGTAAGAAGAGCAGTGGCCAGGTTCTGTACTCCCAGTGTGTGGCCACCAAGATGTGAACTCCATGTTGGTTTTCTTTGTTCCTTTTCAGAATTTATATACAGCCATTAGCTGAGATGGGCAGATTGTACGCATGCTGGGTGGCATATCTTCTCCTGGATCATCTGTAAATCTAGGCTTACTAGCAAAATGGCCTAGAGCATGTAAAAGGCCAACTCATGGATGAATGACAGCTGGATAAAGCTGAACCCAGATGAGTTGAGATTTGTTTTGAATTCATGCACTAGTTTTGTTTTCTACTTGGATTCTTCATCTTGGATTGATCATTCTTCAATACTAAGATTTCCCCCGTAGATACCAGAGTAATGCTCAGTTCTTCTTGTTCTTATGAGGAAAGCAATCCTCAGCTGTTTATACATGAAACTGCTGCTGGTTGGACTGCAACAATAAGCTGTGTCTGAAGTCTTGTGTGCTTTCAAAATTCTAGTGCAGAACACTGGAATGAATATTCTCAGAAACAAAAGACTTAGACTATTTTTTCACAATATTTCCTCTGTTTCTCATCTATTGACAAAACATTTTCTCAGGCATAAAGGTTAGTATCAAATCTAGGCTGCTTACAGTGGAGGGAGACTTCTCAGAAGAGGTGGAATAGAACGGAAATGGCTAAAACTTCATGATGTGTCCTCTACTTTGCCTTGGCAGCTCCAATTCATTAAAACAATGTTTTAATTGTGATCTGTTTGAGTCAATAAGCCTCAGTACCAGTAAAACACAGTGTTCATCTATTCCCCTCAGCAGTACTGCAATGCTTATTTATGACCAATCAACTGTTCTGCAGAAGGTACACTCATGCCAATTACATGTTGCCCATTGCATGAAATGCCTAATTAAAGTTTTCTGTATTAATATTAGCCTTATGGAAGTCAACCTGCTAGCAGACACTTAGTCAGAGGCATGCCAAGGCCTATGTAAGTCCCAGGTAATGTCTGAAACATATTTTTCTCTGATTCAGTTTGCATTAAGCCACTCTGTAAGCCACAAATTCAAAGAGAAAAGGTAGGTCTAAAATCATTCATATGTAGAAAAGCAAATTTTAAAGTACTTTTAGGTGGCACAGCATAATCTCTTGCTATCTTGGGTTTTATTGCTAGTTCTCCTAGATTTCCCTGTAATTTAACAATTTCATGTTTTATTGTAAATATTGTGACTTGGCTGATAGAAATACAATTGGCAATTTGCATTCAGTTACATTACAATTATGATCAATATAAAGGTAAACATGTTTGGTCTCATACCTATGAAAAGGACAGGAGTGACCCTGTGCTCTAGACAGCATTTCTGAAGGTGAGCGAGTTGAGATACATATCATTAAGGTGGCAATACGTGAAATATAGAGAAATTTTTTTATTTTTCTGTATTTTATAAGGGATAAAGAGCTATTTTTTTAAAGTTCATATTGTTTTAGACTTAAATATTACAGCTTTAAATATGGCTTATATAGCTAGAGATATAGTTCATCCTGGTAAGGCCAGAAGAACATCAGCTGAAATAATTTACCTTTGTTAAGTGAGCATATCCCATTGATTACGTACCAACAATTATGTAATACAAGGAGGGACAATTAAACTCTGTAGATTTAAACTATTTTATTATATTGAACTATATTATGTGGTTTGTGGAAAGAAAATGACACATTTAGTGTAGTAATAACAATTTTCCAACTCACAAGTCATTTAAATTGAGAAAGATCTAATAATAGTCAGCAAAAGTGGCTTTCCTAAAGCTCATACTCCATTTCAGTTTCACTGCCTGGAGCTTATGAGGGATGGCATTTCAACATCCTTTTTCATGGCCTTTTCAGGAATAAAGCTGCATCTCATTAAGATAACTAGAATATGCTGCAATGAGTAGATTATGGTCATTTCTGGGAGGCTGCAGGTATGGAGAAGATGTTCACATGTTTTCTATGCTTCTTACTGAGAAGCTGAAAAGAGGGAAACTTGGCTTTTCTTTACATTTCATTACCATCCTGACAAAAAGGCACACCTGTCTGCATCATGTGCAAAGATTATGGGCAACTTTTTAATGTTTTCATTAGTACCTTATAAATACAAGGAAAAAAAAAAAAAACCCACGAAGCTGAAGGAACTAGAAAAAAAATGAAAACCACACTGGGAGCCAGAGGTTCATTGTCCTTTATGGTGAGGTCTTGAATAGAAGTTCTAGGTTATTTGCATGACATTCCTTGGATCACAAAGTAAAGAAATAACTGGAGTGATGTTTCATGGTCCATGTTTTCAGCCAGGACTGGATGAAGTTTTTGCAACAGATGTGAAGGGGTATGGCCGGGATCCTGATGTTTTTGGATACAATCTCACATAATTTCCAGGATGGGGAGAAGGGACTCTCACTTCAGGGGGGAGGGTCATTCTTTCAGGTGGAGAAAACATGGTTTGAGGGAGCCCCCACCATGTTTACCCCTGATTTACCCCTTTGAGTTGAATAAGGGAGATGAAACACCACAGTGCAAGAGAGTAAGTTTGTACCTAACAGCAGAAGATTGGAACTGAGCTTGTAAAAATAGGTATTTGTTTATTTTGGGGGGCTTTTTGTATAATTTGTTTCTTTGTCTTACACATTTTGTTATTAATATTTTTACTGTTACTGTTCATTTTCCAATCTCATTGCTTTTTCCAATAACTTGTTCTTATCTGAACCCATGATCTTTGTCTTTTGTGCTTCCAGTTGGAGGAGGAAAGGGAAGTGGGTGGAGGTTATAGTGCGAGTACTAAATTGGAGAATACCTTTACAAAACCATGACATTCAGGCATTGAAAATCTATAGAAATCAGAAGTTGGAAATAAACAGAATTGAATTTCCAAGGAATGGCCATCAGTTTCATCATTACAATTCTGTTTAGACCTATCTGACTTGTAAGCAGGGTGGTAATTCTTTGCAGTATGTTAATTTTAAAAGGGAAAGAGAGCCAGGATTCATTTTTTATGTGGCACAAAAATGGGCCGTGGAGGAATTGTTTCCAACTGCTTGAGACTTATAAAGGAGGGGAACTTTTCCAACAATAAATTGGACTTCTTTTTATCTTTCTATAGGGAGAAACCAAGAATTTCTGAATTCTTGCTCTTTGGTACCTGCAAAGACACCAAACTCTGCTGTTCGGGTTATTGTAGCAAGGACATAGATTGTCATTATGTACAAAATATAAACTTTTGTATCCTTATCCTCTCCCTTCACAAGTCTATGGAAATATATATATATATATATATCTAAGCGTTATGCATTCACAAGATGTCTTTAGATGTTGTCTTGAAAAGAAAAGAAATCATAGATAAATCAAAACTTTTTATGAAAGCAAACACAAATTTTTCTTCCTAATACTTTAGAACTGTTCTTCTCTTGTTGAAAGACACAGGGCTGGTGAATACGAAATGACCTTTCTTTTATGAACTTCTGTAAGGGGGATTTGAAACCTAAGATAAAAATGTTACATTCAGATTCTTCATGTTAGAGGTAATCTTCACAGAGATATAGTTTACTTTTTACTTCTGAGGTAGAAGCTGTATAGTGCCTTAGAAAAATAAAATACTGCATTCACTTAACAGCATCCACTTATTCCATTCTAGAAATGCAAATTTTTCTTAAACAATATTTTTCTCACAAGCAATTGTGGCAGGAGTTACTCTAGGTAAAAACATATGCTTTTTAAAATTAATTATGAAGGGGAAACGAATGATAATATTACTTACCTGCTTTGCTAGAAGATGGCCGTCCTTAGAAAGTTAAATCACCCAATCTGATTGCAATAATTAATTTCATCATGATAGATGCAGTACTTGAATTTCATCAGACTATGCATTATGTATTGTCTAAAACACTATAAAAATTAAATATGCAGAGAATTTGATTTTTTAAAATAAATGTGTCTATATACATATTTATATCAATAAACCATACAGGAAAGAAAATTATAAAATTGTTTTCCCTTGTGAGTTGAAACAAAATGCATTAGTGTTTTTCCATTTAAGGTTTTTTTTTCTATTTTATTTTTGCTGTATGAACCCTGCTGAAGGTTGATATACCCTATTTACCCCTTTAAGCTGAAAAAGTGAAATGAAACACTACAGCAGAAGAGAATAGCTTTGTACCTAAGAACAGATGATTGGAATTGAGCTTGAAAAGATTTTCGATGCATCTTTGCCTAAATTTGTAGTTAATAAAAAACCCAAATGGTTTCAAACCCCAGATAGCCAAGATTCCACTGCAGTGATATTTTTGTCTACAGGTTTTTACAAGATACCATAGTAGCAGAAATATTTTTACTTGGCTTTATTAGCAGCTATAGTTTTTCATGTCTGGCAGAACAGCTGCCAGTTCAATTCAAGGAAATTCTGGGGTTAAAAGATCTCACTGGAGATAAAATAATGGATGCAGGGGAAGAGATAGGTTTTGTAAGGCTGTGTCTGCATTAACAAGTAGTTTAGGTTAATTGAAGTGATCTGAGAAGCATTTGTCCCTGAGGACCTGTCTGCCATATTCTAATCATCTTGGAGGTGATACAAAGTAGCTCTTGTCTCATATGCTCCTGGACTTTATTTTCCAGTTTGGTTTTATATAAAAGAAGAGCATTGAAGCCACTTCATGCCTCTCCACAATGCTCACTAAGGTGCAGTAGGTGGTAGTAAGCGCAAGGTTCAATTCTAAAGTGCTGTCCTCAAATTCTCTAAAATGCTAATACAGATGCATATTGTTTCATCTTTTAGTGTGTGCTGACTAGGCCTTGTTAATGATGCTCTGTAAAACTGGGACATGTGGGTGTTAATTTACCAGAAAAAAAAATCTGCTAATACTTTCATAATTTTATGAGAAGGCAAGGAAAACCCCATAAAATTAAAGGTTCAGTTTTTCTCTATAAAAGGTTAGTTTATCGTGCATCTTCCAAAGATAAAAATAAAGTGCTTTGAAATCTATCCTTATATTTTAAAGATTTAATGAAATTTTCAGTGGTAGTCAAAGAGAATCTATAGTCTGTTGCTCCAGTAAACCACACTAATTGTAATCTGTGTTTCCTATTGAACTCATACTTAAGTGTTGAAATAGAGAACTGTGCTATTTCTGAATGACACCAGACTTACAGAGTAACCCACACTATTTGTGCATCTGAGATCCTATTGAATGTGAGCAAAAGTGATGGGGCTGAATTTTTCTAATCAGAAATTAAGCCTAGCTGCACCCAGTCTCTCAGATCTCTGAGGACTGGCTGGAAAGTAAGATGGTTTATTTTCTGCCAAATTTCTGTACCCTAAACAAAACAGTATGCTGAATCGTCTGGACTCTTAGAATGTCATGAAACTGTTAAAGGTCTTCTACAGACAAGACATACATGTTTTAAAGGCTGATTTTTTCTCCTTTCTCCTCCTACTAGAAAGCCCCCAAAAGCTTGTGTCTTGAACTTTTTACTTCACTCTAGGCAAAGTAGCATGCCTTCTACAGCCACAGGCAAATGCCAAAAGCTGATTTTTAGATGTGAGATTATGACTAAAAGAAGTTCTGAAAAAGGAAGTCTTCTGATTTCTTGGAAAAAGCAACATCTTCCCAAGCTGAATACAAACCTTGGGCTCAGCATGCTTGAGTCAGAGCCAGTCCCATTCACTGTGATGCCTCCAGAGGCCTTGTCTATACCCAGAAAGATCAGCTGGCAATTAAAAGCAAACAAACAAAACTGCCTAATCCAAGAGTACACATTTCATACCCAGAGTATGAAAAATGTTATACATAACTTTTGTTGAAAACTGTTTCAAACTTCATTTTTTCACAGAGGCTGTCTTGGCAAGTAGACTCAGTAAAAGATGTGTTAAAGAATTATGTTTTCAAGCACAAGACAAAAGGTATATGGTGTTGTATCTACAAAACTGATAGGGTTTTTTTTTTGAAAACTTAGCAAAACATTCTCAACAAATAACAAATTAAAGCTTCATTAATATTTAAATGGATTCTTGGTTCAATGTTACCATTTAATTGGCAACATTAGTATACATTCTATTGTTTTCAATGACTGTATTAGAAACAAGACTACTACGTATACTAAAAATAAGGCATAATGTTGTTTTGTTGAACTAGGTGTTTCTTCAAAAGAAAGCTAAATTTGGTGTATTTCCAGTTTACATTAAATTCCAGCAAGCTGGCTAAGCCAGCTGGTATCCTCTGGGAGATGTGGAAATTGTGAGGTTTACCAAAACTTTGGAGTATGCTGATATCATTAGGGACTGGAACACCTCTCCCTTGAGGAGAGGCTGAGAGAGCTGGGACTGTTTAGCCACAATAGAGTGGTTGGAACTAGAATATATTTAAGGTAACTTCCATCTCTAGACTGTGAATCTCTGGTTCTATGATTCTATGATGTGTAAGAGCTGGAACTAGCCCAGGACAGAGTCAACATGCAAGGTTTGTTTGCTGCCCCTGTGTCACCAATTGTGACACAGTAGAACTTGCTGCACGCTCCAGCAGAGACTGCTGCCTGTGGCTCAAGAGCAGATCACAGGAATGCCGGCATGGATACACAGCACTCTCTGAAGAGGTTTGCTTTGCTGGTACTGCATCAGGGCACTTAGAATCATGAGCAATTGCCTTCTTTCCCTGGTTGCCTCGTTGCCTGGAATGATCATCATTTGTGGCCTGATTGCTTTGTTCTGCATTGTGCTTTTTGACACCAAACCTGCTCATGGGCAAACGAGGACTGTTAAGTTCAGGGAACCAGAAAAGATTGAATGTGGTATCTGTAATAATACAATTGCCAACCCAAATGCACCTCAAGAAGATGTTGAACATGATACAGATGATTTACTATTCAAGGTAGAGAAGGAGATCAGTCCTGACTCCAATGTGGTGAGTAGCAAGATTTTTATTATTACTATTATTATTACTATTTTATCTGTGCCATCATAATGATCAGTTTTCTTTTATTTGGTTGTTGCTGTTCCACACTCAGTTTAAAGTGGAATTTAACTCTATTTTTAATTCATCTTGATATGTAGGAAAAACAAGGGGATTCCTTTCCAGAAAGTAGTGGAAATTAATAATATTAATATAAGTTATTTGTAAAAACTATGAGCTGATATCGAGAAGTATTTAAAGATGTCATATATTGTTTATAGATTAAGCCTTTGCAAATAGTTCATTAGCTTTGAATTCAAAATTAGTATTTGTACATCTCTGAATATGAAGGCAGACCTGACAACTCAGTTTGTGTGTTTAAAGGTAGTATATTTATAGCAGATGAAAACAGTAAGTGCTAGTCTCTTGTATTTCTATATGAATATATACATATACTTACAAATTTATATAATATATGTATATTTGTATGTTAGAACATGGCTTTTTTACATATAGAAGTTAATATATTTTTAATTCTTGAGAAGACAGGTTCATCTGATCCTTCTAAGCATCCTTCCATAAATTTGCCATATTTTTCCTCCTTTTATTCTAGTTCTCTGTACACTGCTAGTTTATGGCTAGAAAAAAAAAAAAAAAGAAGTATGTAGATATTTGTATTGTCAACATTGCCAATATTAAAATAATGATACTATTTAGTTTATGGAAAAGTCTACAGCTTTTTCAATGCACATTTATTTGAATGTCATCCATCTGGCACCACAGGTATCATCTATTGGTCTGGTTCCTTCTTGCTCAGAGTTCCATATAATGGAAAGAATGCAAATCTGTAAATATTTACATATACATACATATGCACAGATGCACACACACACACATATATATGTGTGTGTGTGTGTATACACATATCTACAGTAGTATACCTCTATATTTGTATACTATACATTCATAGTATATATGTATAGTATATATGTATAGTGTATAGTATATGTGTATAGTATATATACATATACATATACATAGTAGGTGCTGGGGTCTAGCAGTGCTGGTCAATTTTTAAACATCACTGTCTAAGGACAGCAGCTGAGGCAGAAGGTATTACTTATGGCACAGAAGCCATTGTTTCATACTGGTTCCAGAGATGGTTGTACACCATGTGCATAATGAAGCTGCCTTGTCTTAATGGTCCAACAGTGTGTAAACTTTGAATGGCTATCATTTGTAGGTAATGACGTTTTCTATAATGGTGCACTGTAAAAGATAATGATGAAGTTAAATCTTTTCACTTTTAGAACCATTTGTGGTAATGTGAGTTCTTTAGACAAGCAATAGAAATACTGTTTCTGGTGCATTTGAAACTGCTGAGTACATTATGAAAATGAATAGAAGAAAATTAATCAACAACAGTAGATGGTAACTTTGCAAAACCATGTGACTTTTCTGTGTTTATATTGCACAGAACTCTGTAGATAAAAGAAAGGGAAAATAGTCTGGCATAATGAAAGTGGGAATAGCTTACTGGTACACCCTGCCTAAAGATTTTCCTGAGAACTGCAGAACCTACAAGAGTTCTTTCTGGTCTTTGTGGGTTTTTTGTATGTGTGAAACCAGATATGACAGAAATCCAGTTGTGGATTGGCTTTTTAGATGCTAGCACAGTATTAATTAAAGTAGGTAGAATATCTTTGAGCCAGTGATCAATCTAACATATTTTAGCTAAAAATAATTGAGGTAGTGAATATAACTGCTGTTACCAGTACTTACCAGGCATTTGTTCACCCTTTTAGAAATGAATGCTATTATTTCCTTTTGATTAGAACTGTAAATATGACTATGCTTTTGAGAATCAGTATTGAATTTTGGTAATGCTCTTCTTCTGGGCCATTACTATCACATTACAGAAATGAACCTGGTTTAAATTAAGACCTTAGATTTAATTAAGTTCATTTTTTTTTTCATTTATAAAGTGCCTGGAGATCTTTCCAAAAGAGCAGTTTGAGCCTCGCGGCAAGGTATGGCAAGTACAACTGATGACTGATGGAAGACAGAAGTTCAGATGAGAAAAGTTATGTTTTGACTTTCCACTACTTGCAGAGCACTTTATGGATCTTCCTGGAGATAATTTCTGGCACTTCCCAGAAGAGAGGTGATGTGAAATTTACCACCATCAGTAAGAACAAAAAGTCCAAGTAGGCAGCAAAAACTAAGCCAAGAAGGCAGCAAAAGTGAAGTTAAAAAGAGAGAACCTACCCTATTTTCAGCTTGGCAACTTGCCCTTCTACAACCTTTAGTGCAAAGAACCTTCTCTCCTTTGTCACCTCAGAACTCAGCCTTGCGGGTGTGTTTCTCGCTGCTTCATTAAAAATTCACTGTGTTTAACACTCATACTAGATGTTTGGGCTTATTTATAGCTTTTTATATTTAAATGTGATACATTCACATTGTTGGTATAATTAAAAACCAAATTCGTTATTTTAACTACGGTGCAGAGGAAACTATGGGGAAGCAAATGCTTTTATTTTATTTTTACTTTTAAGAAATAGAAATACTGATGAAAAATTAGGATTTTTCCTCTTAATGTTAACAAATCGAAGTCTCCTATTAATTGATACCTGGGCAAAAACTCTAATTTTAACAAATTAGAAGGCTGGAAATTCATCAGTGTGTGAAGTTTAACAAGGGCAAGTGTCAGATTCTGCACCTGGCATGGGGCAGCCCTGGATGTGCAAACAGACTGGGGAATGGGGTGCTGGAAAGCAGCACTTCAGGAAGGGACCTGGGGGTCCTGGTTGATGGCAAGCAGAACATGAGCCAGCAGTGCCCTGGCAGCCAGGAGGGCCAACCCTGTCCTGGGGGGCATCAGGCACAGCATAACCAGCTGGGCAAGGAAGGGGATTGTCCTGCTCTGCTCTGCACTGGGGCAGCCTCACCTCGAGTGCTGGGGGCAGTTTTGGGCACCAGAGTATAAAATAGTCAAAATGTTATTAGGGAGAACCCATAGGAGAGCAACAAAGATGGTGAAGAGTCTGAAGGGGAAGCTGTATGAGGAGTGGCTGAGGTCACTTGGATTTTGCAGTCTGGAGAAGAGGAGACTGAGAATTAGCTTTACAACTTCCTCATTAGGGGAAGCAAAGGCACTGATTTCTTCTGTCTGGTGACCAGGATCCCTCAGGATCTGAGGGAACAACATGAACCTGAGTTAGGTGTCATTTAAGTTGGATAGGAAGAAAAAGTTTCTTCACCCAAAGGGTGAAGTTCTCTCAGTTGAGCACTGGGACAGACTCCCCAGCGAACTGGTCACAGCACCAAGCCCACCAGATTTGAGAAGGATTTGGACAATGTTCCCAGGTACGTGGTGTGACCCTTGGGGTTGTCCTTTGCAGGGCCAGGATTTGAATTGTGATGATTCTTTTGAGTTCCTTCCAACTCAGCATATTCTATTCATGTAAGATACACATATGTTAGTTCCAGGTTTTTCCCACTGTAGCAGGATTGCATTTTTTTGGTGACAGATAGGGGTCCAAAGAGTGTATGAAGGCTGTTTGCTGTAGACTGGCACTATCTTTTATTCTATTACCAGGACCTTTAAAATTTTTACAAAACTACATTTTAATGTATCTTTTAAAAAGTGTTTTGTTTCTTTGAGGTTTTTTTAAGTATCACTGAAGGAATTTTACATAATTTAAAAGACACTTGTATGAGCTTTCAGATTCCAACTTTTGTGAAAAGAAAAATCCATATCAGGAATATGAAAGTATTCTTGATTAAAAATCTTAAAGATCTTCTCAGATGTCTGGGAAAGATACTATTACAGTTCTTTTTTTTTTCAGTAATCCCTGGGGAAATGCTAGTCCAGATTGACTGCTAGGTTATTGAAGTTCCTGAGCTATTAGAATAGTGTAGAATATATACTGCTCTGCAATTATATTCACATTTGTTTCCCTTTAAATTTAAAACTTTTTCAAATATTAATTATTAATTCTGAATTACTGAATGAATTAATAATGAAATAATGAATTACTTTGTTCTTCCAGAAACATTTTGGAACTCAGTGAAGATCATGTATGCAAAAGTTTAAACAAGTATTTAAAACCATTAAAATCAATACACACCATTTTTAAAAATTTTTCACTTCAGTCTCAGAGAGAAGTTAAATGAGGAATTTCACTTTGCATTCTTTCATTTCTATGCTTGATCCAAGATATCAAGCCTTCTTAAACCTGTGGTGACTACATTGTCAACACTTTACTACCACTCTCTTCTGTAGCTGGATAAATATTGCTTTGAATGTCTTCCCCCCAGTGCCCCAGCCTACTCAGTCTCAGTCATTCGCTTCTCTTCCAGCAACCTTTAGATTCCTGACAGGTGTCTCTGTATGTCATTATCTTTAAATTCCTCCTTTTGCATTTCTTTCTTTTACAATTCTTACTCTTTGCCAGAAACTGTCAAGCAAAATAAAGTGTCCAATCATAGAATCAGAAAATTGCTGTTTGGTAAAGACCTCTAAGATCATTTAGTGCAACCATTAACCTCATGCTGCCAGGTCCCCCACTAAATCATATTCCTAAGCACGACATTATTAATGTCATGACAGTTTTGCTCTTGGTATGCTGCAAAAGCTCAAAATTAATTTTGGATTTTTTGCTGGTTGGTTGGTGGTTTGTTTGTTTGTTTTAGTTTGTGGTATTTTGACTTTTTTCCCTAAGATATCTTTACTTAGGTATGCAAAAGTTTTGAGACTTTCTGAGCTGCACACAGACTTCAGTACAACACTTGTCTCAGGAATATACAATATAGTACATATAACACCTTCTTAAATCTTTTTATGTGAAGAAATGAATCCCATGCTGACTCCATAATTGCTTTTGTAAACTTAAAAGTATTTATGAGGGGACGTGGGTGGACATATGAAGAGATGAGAGGTGGTTGTCAGTGCTAGCAATGAATGATCAAAAACTCTTTTCCACTGAAAGATAAAGAAGAGGTGATACTGTCTCCTCCAGTGTGCTGTCTGACATACTGACCTGATTTGCTCATGACTAACACTGCAGCAACAGAAAATTAATCACTGGTGGCTGAATATCTTGCTCATTTATCAGGATGTGGTATGAAGAGACAGCCATTTTGGACTGTTTGCTGCCTAGAAATAATGATATCTGAGAAAAAAAATAGTAATTTTTTAGACCAATTCCAGTATAGTTATCCAATATTAAAAAAATAATGATAATTGTTGGTTAACCATGTTTGGAAATGGCCCCAGGGAAAATGTAAGCTAGTCTTTAAAGACTCTTCTTTTAAGAACAAACATTGCAATGTTTTTAAAGCAACTTACTTTGCTCTGGTAATGTGTCAATATTTCCCTCAGAGACTCATGCCTCCTCCTTTGCTTTCCTTCTCATTCATTCAATAAATGTAGAGATGAACATATCATGGTATATATATATATTATACATATATATAAATAAATAATTACATATTTAATAAAAAAAAGCCTTTCATAAGAACCTGAAAAATACCTTGATGTGGGTAATTTTGATAATTTTATGGAAGTTGCGCCTCCTTCTTCTCTGATTATGAGTGATAATTTTTGTTGTTACAATAGATTAAAATACTGAAGAGGTTGATCTAATGAAAAAGAAAGAATACTTGAATTTTAGATGGGATCTGATGTGTTAAATATCAGACAACTAATTAATAATCTAAGACCAACACTAGTAATAGAAGAGCAAGTACTGAATAAAACTAACCTGTGGTAAGAGAGAAAAACTGGGTCTATTGCTTTACTGACTTCTCAGAACTGGCACATCCAAATTTCACCTCATTTACTAGATCTGATCCACAGAAAAAGACTCTTAATCACGTGTGTATTTAATTAGAATCAAATAGTTTCAAAGAGGTTTTCAGCTTTGCAAGTTTGCAGAACATAGGACTTCGATTTCTCCTCCTCTCACAGGATTTCAAACCTTAGCATTGACTTGGCTCATATACAGTGCAAAAACTGCCCTCTTTCCCCATTGTCCCTTACCATCCTCAGTCTTGGTAGCTGAAAATTTGCCAGGATGCTAACAAACTGTGCACCTCTAAAAGGAACAGCAAGATTATTTCCAGCCTAAATGGCAAGTTTCTCCAGGAGAAAGTCACTGTTAGGGCTGTCAGAACTTTCAAGCTTCAGTTTCCTTACAAGGTGTGTATCTCATTGTTTTACAGAGGACTTTCTTCTTATAATTCTCTGGTTAATATTTTGTCTAGTTCTCAAAGAAGTTAAAAATTGAGAAAAGGGCTTTTAAATTTTTTGTTATTGTTTTAAACTTTAATAACTTTATTATTGTCAGTTGAGATTTTTTTTTTTTTGTGTTCTTTCTTACAGGAAAACAGAAAGTTTTAGATAAATTAGAATGTTAGATAAATTTTTTTACTTTGACCTTTACACTTTATTTTTAAGGCTTAAAGATGCCACAGAAAGGTACATGTTATGTTGACTCCCTTGAAGGCAGGGAGGCCCTGCAGAGAGTATCCTGTGCAGTCCAAGAGCTGGATTCAATGATCCTTGTGGGTCCCTTCCAACTCAACACATTCAACCATTCTGTGATTAACCCCTGCTACAGTGCATTATCTCTTCTATTAGACAGCTGAAGGACAAATCAGTAAATTTAACTAGCTGCAATTACACTGTCATGATATGCATTTGGGCAGTTAAAGCATTTTAGTAGGGTCACTTTATAAACTTTTTCTCATCAGACATTTTTGCTCAGTTCATTTTTTGCTCAGTTCATTAAATATCACATTATTTTACTCTTTCATGGAAAAATATCTTCATCTGAATTCACCCAAATTCATTTGTTAATGTGTTTCTTGTCAAATGAGTTGAAAAAAGTGTAGAATCTCCTTGTATAATCTCTGGAATTTGCAAATCTCTAATGGATATTAAAGATACTAAAGAACTTCAATAATGCAGCAACAGTACTGATTTTACTGCTACCACTTTTTCTTTGTCCTACTTATTTTTATTTCATTTCTCTGTATCTTTCTCTAAATCCCAGAAGGTAAGATGGTAGACGGTGCAACCTTCAGGATGCATATCTCTGAAACATTCAACGATTCAGCTTCTCTCCCACTATGGCTCTTCTGGAATAAATGAGGTGTGTTTAGGTCTTCTCAGGTCTATTAGCTCACTTTATTTTAAGGTGATTTGATAGATCTACTGCTATTCTGCCTGGGGCAGGTAGGATGTTGGTGATCCCGAAGGAATCTGGTACCCTGCAGGATTCCAGGACTCCCTGGGTATCACGAAGGCAGGACTGGACATTAGTGCACAAGAAAGTATTATCATAGGGAAATTTTATTGTTATAGTGCTCCTAACAGAGATTGTCAGTTAAAATGTTTGTGCTATTAGTTAACCCAAAACAAAACTTTGGGCTGTAGAAAACCTGACATAGGGAAAAAAACATAGGATTTTGTTCCCAGGCTTTGGTATCAGACTTGCTTATCTGCCGAGAGCACTGACAATGCTTAAAGAAAATAATTATTCCAGTTAGTTTTTTCATTCTGGAGAGAAGCATTCAGAGTTGTTAAACGTAACTTCATTTTGAAATTTGACTGTCAAACTCTGAAGTCTGAATTTTTGGTTTGTGATAACTAAGGTTGGTAAATTGCACATTAATTCAGCTTTTACAGTTATTCACACCTTCGGTAAGGATCAATAATGTTCTTAGACAAAACCTGTAATAAAACAACTTTCTAGCTTTTCAATTTTAACAAAACCTATAAGAGATTGCAATATAAATTGCAACAGAATATACAGAATAAATAGAATAAAAGTTTCCTACTGCTACTTGAATTTGTTGGATGGAATTACCCTTTGTTTGAAAAAAAAAAAAAAAGGAATGCAAAACATATCACAGCTTTCCCCATGGATACGCTTTTGGCCAGTGCCTTTTCTTTTTCAGTCACACATCAGAGTCTACCTCAGGGTTTCAGTAGCAATGACTTATAGGAGTCTTCAAAGAGGAATAGAAGATTCTTTCACTTATTGAACTGAATGGAAACTTTTTGCCAGAGTTAGAGAAGTTTTTAAAAACATCTTTCCTTCTGTAAAGTTTTAATTGTTTCTGTCCACAACACAAACATGGCTGAAAGACATCATTATGAGTAAGGTACCACTGTATAGATTTATGATTCTGTACAATGGTATTTTTAAATGGTAGTTCAAACTAATAGTGGAGTTATTTTTATTCAAATGTCTTCTTTTGGTGTGCCACACTATTATAAGTAACATTAATATTCAAACATAATGCATTATATTTAATTCTACTAGAGGGATAAATCATTATAAAGACTGAGTTCTTAAAAAGGGCTGCCACTTGTCCTGCTCTGTGCTACTGTGAGTGCATTTTCAAGTACATGGCTGTACAGTGACCCACATATCCTTGCACATGTTCACAGGGCTTCCAGTCAGGGAAAGTTATCTTTACATTGCACTTGGGGAAATTGAGCTAAAAAGCACTGTGGCACAATGAATATGGCACAGCACAATTTAATTTTGAATGTTATTCTAAGCCTTGTTACATTCACATTAAAAACCAAAAAGAAAATAACTGCCCAAAACTACCAGGAACTGTCCTCGTCCAAATAGGACAGACTGTGGACACTGTCAGCCACCATGGGAAACAACTGAAAGCAGGCATTTTAATAGGATACTGGAAGAGCTGTGCTCAAAAGTAGTTTTGGGCTGCAGTTTCATCTGGCTTGATTTTGAACATATTTTTGAGAGAAAGGAAACATTTTTTTAAGCTTGGCAGCTGTCATGGAGCTCACATGTGGCTGCTGACTGATCTGAGGAAGATAAAAATTTGTAGACATGGTACATCATTAGGAATGACAGTGAGTCAATGTGTAAGCTCTGGTTTCTAGCCACTTAACATTTGAGGCAGAATTCTTATGCCTCCCGGAAAACATAATTTATCATCCTTTTTTTTTTAAAGTTTTTTTTGCATAAAATAAGTACAAGCAAACAGTACATTGTTAGGAACAAGTCAGTTCAGAACTTAGAATTTTTAAACTCATAGAACTGAGTGATAAAAGCAAGTTAAATTAAGCAGAAAATGCTGCTGATAATTTGGGCCATGTAGACTTGGTAAAATTAATAAAGTTGAAATAATCTGAAAGCCTTTAGATTCTGAGCAGGAGCTTTATTTTCCCCATGAAAAGCCATCATTTCCCTTAAATGTAATTAACCTTATCAGATCACTTTTGGTTGTAGCTTAGTTACAGCCCTAGCATTAGCTTGCGAACATCTGGGACAATTATTCCTTCTTTTTGGCTGATCAGTGGGTAGCACAAACTGAAGGGAGGTGTTACTAAGGACTCCAAGCAGTATTGATTATATACTCTACATATGATTCCAGAAGCATGTGGGAGGACTTCATTGCCATAGTCTTCTACTGCAAAAAGCAAACAGAATTTAGATTTCATTGTTGGCAAGGGAATTAGCTGGAAATTTAGAAACTACTAGGCTGTAAGAAGGCTATTAGTAATCTAAAGTGAAATCTTGGTATTAATTTAATTAAAATATTTTATCCCACTCTTCTAATCCAAGGTGCTCCTTTATCTTAGATAATGTGCATTGTTCTGAACATGTGCCTCTCCCACATTCCTCCCTTTACAAAAAGACAATGATAAAGCTAGAAAAAGTTCAGAGAATGACCAAATGCATGGAATACTTTTCTACAACGAATAGGTTGGAAATGTAAGACCCCTTGTTTAGAAAAGAAATAATCTAAGAAACTACAAAAGGACCTGTAAAAACATCCACATAATGGCAAAGATACAGCTCAAAATTTCTTCTGGTAAAAGAGCAAGGAGCCAGATGAAACTGTTGAGAGTGTTAAGCAAAAGGAACTAAAGGAAGTGATTATGTCCATGATAGGTAGGTGAGCTACAGAGCTCCATGACATGGCATGAGGTGACTGTTAAATGGGTTAAAAAGATCCTAGGCAAATCAATGAAATCAAAAAGACTATAAAATTCAAGCATATATATTTTCACAGTAAGTGCCTGAGCTGAAAATATTGGAGCTTGTGAAAGAGCTCTGGGAAAGCATTGCTGCCCACTTGGTTGTTCCCAGTATTTTCCACTGACATCTGCTCTTGACCACCATGTTGGATAAGAAATATTAAGCAGATGGACTTTGCTTGGATGCATCAAGTAATTTCCCATTTCAAAATGTTAATCCTTTTGCAATAAGTCTTTTCGGGGCTAGAAACCGATAAAAAAACCACTACAATCATAGAATATCCAGAGCTGAAAGATCCCAAAAGGGTTGTGAGAGTCCAACTCCTGGTCCTGTGCAGGACATTGCCTAGAATCATGCCATGTGCCTGGGAGAATTGTCCAAACACTTGCACTCAGACAGGCTTGGTGCTTTGACCACTTCCCTGGGGAGCCTGTTCCACTTCCCAACACCCCCTGGGCCAAGAACCATTTCCTAATATCCAACCTAAACCTCCCCTGATACAAATTCAGGTCAATCCTTCAGGTCACTACAGAGAGAGAGAGAGCAGTGTCTGCCCCTCCTCTTGCCCTCATGAGGATGTTGTAGACAGCAATGAGATCTCACCTCAATCTCCTCTTCTACAGGATGAGCAGGCCAAGTGACCTCAGCTTCCACTCAAGGCTTTCACCACGTTTGTTGTCCTCCTTAGGATGCTCTCTAATAGTTTAATACCTTTCTGATATTTTGGTGACCACAACTGCACACAATATTCAAGGGGAGGCTGCCCCAGTGCAGAGCAGAGCAGAATCCTCTCCCCAGGACAGGGTTGGCCCTCATGGCTGCCAGGGCACTACTGGCTCATGTTCAACTTGCCATTGACCAGGACACCCAGGTCCCTTCCCAAGACTAGGAAAAAGGAAGCTCTGGGAACACTGCCTCAGTATTCCTATAAGGTTGCCAAGTTACTGTGTATACTTCATTATCTGCCTACAGAGACACTTGCACTTCTGCAAGAGAGGGGAAAATAGGTCATCAGACTTGAAATGCTAATCCAACAGCTTTCCAAAGTTCATAATTACAATTGAGTAGCAATTATTAATAATTTAATACTTCAGGTAAATTAAAGGACTGTGAACTGAGTCAGTGTCACACAATTTTTTATGCTTTATTAGTAAAGAGGAGCATGTTTAAATCAAATATATAAGTCTTAAATACGGCATTGTTTTCTGAGACAGCTTAGAACATCACTGGAAAAAGAATTGGTGAGAGAAGTTGTCCACTCATGATTATTGAAGAATCAAAACCTTCATTTCATATATCCACCTGATACCTTCTTCCCCACTTCTACCATGTGCTGTCTTTGAGCCTTAAAAGGACCAATTTTCTTTTCAGAATGTTCTCTGATTCAGAGAGTGCCTGCTAAGTCACACAACCAGCCTGGGTAACATGGTGAAAGAAATGTGGGGGTTTTTTTTCCCTTGAAAGCTTCACAGCATTCCAGAACATAGAGTATGATTCATTCTTCCCTTTGCAAATTTTAATTAGACAGACCCTTGCTATCTAATGATGAGTTTTACTCCTTCTGCTACAATTCATCTTTGCTGATGCCTTGCATTCATGGAAATCTCATTATAATCCTTCTGTGTTTCACATCTGGTTAACTGCCATGATGTAATACCCAGCTAGGCACCAGAGCTGCTCTCCACAGCCTCCTTCCTGAGTGGGATGGGGAGTAGAATCAGAAAGAAGGTACAAATTATAGGTTAAGAACAGTTTAATAATTCAGATAAAATTTAAAGAAAAAACAACAACAACAAAAAGAAACAAACAAACAAAAAAATCACAGCAACAATTATAATAAGAGGGGAGACAACAACAACAACAACAAGAGATAAATAAAGTCCAAGATACACAAGCCATGCACATACAATCACCCAGCACCGGAGACTGATGCCAGGTCCATCCCCAAGCACTGACCAATCAGTAGCTCCTGCCATTCTTCACAGTTTATGTACTAAACATGACATTCTCTGGCATGGAATATCTCTTTGGCCACTTTGGGTCATCTGTCCTGTCCATGTTCCCTCTCAGCTTCTTGCCCACCTGCTCACGGGCAGAACATGGGAAACAGAAATTCCTTGACTTAGAGTAAGCACCACTTAGCAACAACAAAGCATAAGTGTGTCATCATGAATCTCATAATAAACCCAAAACACAGCCCTGTACTAGCTGCTAGAGCAAAAACTAACTTTATTCCAGGTGAAACCAGGACATTAACTCAAAGCCACAAACAAAAAAATCATCTTTGGATGTGATTCTAAATATTGAAAATTTGGACACATTTAGCAACAATGTCATTTCAAATGAGAGCATGCAGATCAACATCTCACTGCAACAAAAAGATCTCTTCTTGAGGATGTGGAGTTGATTTCAGAAATGAAGATTTTGGCATTAAGAAGAAGCTATTCATTTCAGGCTGACTACAATAGATTGGTTCAGAATGAGCATTTATTACTTCTGGGAATAGGAAGCACATTGTATTTATGCAAGGCCTGAATGAATGCTTCTCACCACCTAAAGACAGAGCACCAAAAAAAAAAAAAAGTTAAAGCAAGAAACTCACTGTTCTTTTCCTTTTTTTTGCCAAGGATTCGTGACTGATTACAAGTAATACCTTGTTTCAGATTCTCTTGCAGCCTAGAATGCCTTCCAGGATGAAGTAAGTATATGCAAGAAGAAAGGCAGGGGGCATCATGTGCCAATCATTCTGGCTGACACCGCAACTTTATGGCCACTTCTCCCACTGCATTTTCCATTATAGGAATCTGAAAAGGCAGATGAAATATATCCAAGCATTGTGGAAATGACAACACTGGGGACATCTCTGATTCTAGTTCACTGTGAGTTTTGTGTGCATTTCTACTCCCAAGTAACTGCCTAACTAACCTGATGTAAATTAATTTTTCACCCACTAAAATGTTGGTGTAATATTGAAAGGATGACAATTCAGAGACCATATCTATCTTGTTTTCACTCAATTACCTTCTGATTAGAACTTTTCCATTCTTGCTCCTTTCATGATTAACAAATATATATTTATATTTTAGGGTATTATCTCCTGGGGAAAGAAAGAGACATTAATATTAGGAGACATTTAGGCAAAGTGAAAAATAAAAGTTATGATAATCTAGAATAAAAAGAAGAAAACATACCTGTCATGCATTGCTACATACAGGAATAGAATTGCACTGGGTACTTTTGAGTACCTGCAAATTGCAAATGATACTGAAAGTTTTACCTAGGAAACCCAGTGTGCATATACTCATGAAGGTATCCTTCTGTAGCAGCTGCTGGAATGGGTGGAAAGTATATCAGCTTTACATTCCAAATGAGATTATTTATTGGAATTTTCAGTACTGCTGTGGATCAGTTGTATGTGAAATATTTAGAACTGTTGTTTTAGGGTGTGAAATTTTTAATACAATGTATCAGTTGCCAAAGATTTTATGCTATTTCAGTGGTGATTGAACATTACTTGAGATAATAATCTCTAATTTTGAGGCAGACTTGAAGTAAATATTTCTGCAATGGTTCATTTTATTAAAGAGGAGAAAGCACAGTTGTTTGGTGTTTTTTAAAAATAGAAACATTGTTGCAGTCTTAACTAACATAACTTTAATAATGTCACCATGGTAATGCTTAAAGATTGCATTTGCTTTTATCTTGCACATTCTAATTCAGAAGTCAGCGGGGATCTCTCTAAGCTTATGAAGTTTTCTCAAGATCAGACCCGGATCTATAAGTTTGAATTAAAGCATCTGTCAATAACAACTATAATGGGTCACCTTAATTTCTTCTGCTTTCTCTTTCCTTCATCCCTTTAGAGAATTCATGAAAAATTTCACACCATCCTAGCCTTGTCAGGCTAGTACACTTAGTTATCATCTAACAAATCTGTCATGTATAAATTAGCCTGAATAGCAGCTATATAATTTAAAGAAAATTCTCTATTTAGATCAGAATTCTTATATATGATGAATTAGAATTGCATTCAGTTTCCTTAGCATAGAAAGCAATGTTAAAAGAGTGTTAAAAATAGACTACTGGAATTTATTGGTTTTACTAATCCATCTGATTATACATATAATTTCTTGCAAATGAATATTGCTAAAGTTAAATAGTAATTCAAATAAGATATAGTGATCTTTAATCTAAGATATAAAACTCCCTGCACAAACTTTGAAATGTTCTCATAAAATTTGTCAAACATTCTTCACACTTTTGGAGAACTAAAAATCTAAAATCACATCTACAGCTGGCAGTACTGACCCCTGAGACACACCAGGAGTCACAGGCCTCCAGCTAGAAACTCTGTGGCTGAACAGCACCCTCTGGAACCTGCCATTCAGCTATTTCCCAGTCCACTGCACTGTCCACTCATTCAGCCTGCACTTCCTAAATTTGCTCATGAGTATGTTGTGGGAAAGAGCATCAAAAGCCTTGTTGAAATCAAGGTTAACATTCTCCTCATCTACCAGGCAGCCATTCCAGGAGATTGCATAGGTCAAACAATATTTCCCCTTGCTGAATCCGTGTTGACTACTCCTGTTAACCAGAATGAGCAGCTGTTCCACCCCTTCACAAGGGATTGAGGTGAGGCTCACTGTCCTGTGGTTTCTAGGATCCTCCTTTCTGCCCTTTTGAAGACTGAAGTGACGTTGGCTTTCCTACAGTTCTCAGGCACCTTTGCAGTTTTACTTGACCTTTCAAACATGATGGAGAGTGGCTTATCAATAGCACCCATGCATGTGTTCCACCAGGGCCCATGGATTTGCCATTATCAAGTTTGCCTAATTGATCTCTAGCCCTATCCTATGCTACAAAGGGAACTCTTCCTTCCTCCAGAGGCTCCTGGTTTCAGTGCAGGGATTCTTGAAGTCCAGACTTAGAGGTAAAGGCTCAGACTAGGAAGGCATTCAGTAACCGCCTTCTCTCTATCCATCATCACCAGGACACCAACCTCATTCAGCAGTGGGCTGACATTTTCTCTAGCGTTCCCTTTCTTACTGATATAATTGAATAAGTCCTTCTGGTTGCCCTTGATGTCCCTTGCCAGCTTTCATTCCAAATGTATCTTAGCCTTATTTGTCACATCCCTGCATACTCTAAAAACATGCCTATAGTTTTTCAAAGTGGCTGTCCTTTTTTCCACATTCTGTACGCTTTCTTCTGTTGGAGTTTTGCCAGAAGCTTCTTGCTCATCTATGCAGGTCTCCTGACCCTGAGTTCTTACTTACAGAAATACACAGATACTGAGATTGGAGGAAGTAAAGCCTGAATATTAACTAGCTCTCTTCCAGGGCCCTTACCTGTGGAATTTCTCCAAGTAGGACCAAGAAAACAAAGTTAGCTCTCTTGAAGTCTGGGGTTATAATCCTACTTACTGTCTTCCTTCTTGCATGCACGATCCTGAACACCAAATGTCACTGGGACCAAGACTGCCTTCAACCTTCACATCCACAATTAGTCCTTATTTTTTAGTACAATGTCATATTAAATTCAGATGACCAGTAAAATATCTTACAAAGTGCAGGATTGCCGAGTGTAAATACTTGTCATGAATTACAGGTGTCTTTTGGTGATCACTGCCTCTGTGGCTAGCACTAGAGAACAGCAGAAATCTTCAAGGTTTTCTCAAAAAATAAACTCCTCTAACTGAGATTTTCTGACTTTAAGTATTTCTATCAATTGATTTTGAGTAACTGCTGCTTTTTCTATGTTGGCCAAGGTCAAGGCTTTCTGCCTGAGTATAAGAAAGTGGTGATTCTTGGAAGCTAAAAATATGAGTATAAATTTCAGAGGTACCCAGGTGACTTGCAGTTATGTTCACAGACAGTTAATCCACAGAAAAGGAGGGAAATAATTTATAGCACCACTCTCTTTCTGGGCATATCAGAAAAGCACTTGTAGATTGCACTCACAAAGGTTACCTTTAGCCTAGCAAGGTTAATTTCCCAAGGCTTCTCTAAACTCAGAGGAAGGAGATAACTTCATTTAAAATGGGACTCAGCATGGGACCCCTCATCACAAAATGACATTTTCCAGTCTTGGAGTTAGACTGAAGAAATTACTGCAGTGTAATCATGATGCACTAAGTGGGCCATGAACACAAGTATTTACAAATCTCTGATTTATTTTCACCAAAAAGACTAAATCTTATTTTAAACTATCTCTTGAAATTAAAGTTGATGTCTTTTTCACTGATTATGCAGGGGATTTTGTATGTTGTTTTCATTGAGAAGCTCTGACAGGCAATACTCAAATTTCTCCTTTAATATTGGGATTATTTGTAAAATGTAGATGCTCCAGTTTCTACTCTTCACTTCTTCTAGAAAGAATGTACTATTCCTATTATACCAAGTTCAATCATTACTTTTTCACTATAAGAACTGAAATGTTAATGGTCAGTGACTCGATCAGCCATTTGCAAAAGCAGCAGGTGCTTTGCTGAGGATGAACGCAGTAACAGCCCAGGTGCAGAGGGTGTGAGCTCTGTGGATTAACCGTGGCAAAACAACATTTGTTTAGCAGAAGCTAGGTTTTGAGGTAGGTGAGGGAAAAGGCTCACGAGAAGCAGTTCCTGCAGGGTAGGATAATGCTTTTCACCATGCCAGTGTCCCTCACACGAGTGGCCCACCTGTGAAACTCTTCCCCTGGCCCCGCACAGTCAGCTGGGGAAGGTCTTAGAACATTGACATTATTCATCCCTTCTGATGGGGCATAACTGGTTCAGCTATGAGAAGCAGCTGTAGCTATCACATTTTAGATCTGTCATACACCATCAAAGATCCCCCCAAAGTGTGCTCAAACTAAATTCTGGGGGACTGTCCATGATCCACACAGCCAGGGTGTTGCAAAAGACAGTGTAAAACTTCCCCCCAGGGGAGGTACCTGTGTGTTTTCACATGGCCTGAGTGTGTTTTCACATAGCCTGAGGATATATTAACCCATTGAAAGGCCTTGTTTTCACAGGCCTTCCCCAGGGCTGATGGATCAAGACTGCAACCACCACTTCTGACCAACAGACATGGAAATTGCACCAATCAAGTCTTGTCACTGGATCCCTGAGTGGTGATATCTTTCTATTCTTACCCTTTTCTTTCTATTTTTTTTTTTTTTTTTTTTTTTTTTTTTTTGTTTGTTTGTCTTCCTTATACATTTTCTTAAACAGGCTTTTATATTATTATATTGTTATAAATAATAGTAACTATAATGACTACGTACCTCTTTTCCATTGCTACCAAATTGTTCTAAAATTAACCCTACATGTGTACATATTTATAAACACTGATTATTTACTGTTGTTTCCCTCTAATCTGCTCCAAGGGAACTATTTACAGGAACCTGAGTCACTCTGGCCTTCAGGTGCACTTCTGTAATGGTCAGAAATAAACAGATGAAAAGAAACATAGATATCATTCTGTAAAAAGAAGACACAGTTACCCATCACATCTGTAAAAGCAGAAACCTTGCTGCTTGGAAACACACAGATGAATAAATGACTGGGGATACTTACATTGCCAGCAGCTGAATTTATTGTGAACTTTGTCAGCCAAAATGTCATTCATGTCTCAAATGGCACTGTCAATTAAATCAATTATAAAATATGCAGCAACAGTTAAAATGCTTAATTTTCAACATTTTATGTTAAGTACATTGTTAAAAATCAATGTTTCTGTCCCTTTAGAAGGACAGGTGCCTTCTGTCATTAATTCTGCTATGAAAGTTTCTTTTTTCTTCATTTGAAAGTGGCTATCCATCCAGTTCTGCAGTGACCAATCACTAGCTTGATCAGCACAAAAAATATTTTTGAAACCTTAATGTATTCTGCTCTTTCTGACAGCATAAATGTTACAAACAGTTACAATTAGAGACAACAAGAACAAAAATGGTAGCAAAACCACTGCTTACATATCCCTTCTTCTCAAATTAAGCTTATCTTGAGAAACAAGCCCAGAACATCATATCCCAAGTAAGCCCAAGCTGGGTGGCAATTATTAATTAAAAAACCATAAAGAAATAACAGAGACATCTTTATTATCTGCTATCTGTATGAAAAAGATACAGCTATGTGATTAGAGTTTGCAACAACAAACATCTGTGGACATTTGACATTAAGAGACATTTAACAAACATCTTATTAAAACTGCTTTGCTAAGATGGACAAAGGTAAAGGCATTCATAATTAAAGCAACTCTTGTCCTTAATTACCCTCTAGCTGCCTGTCTGCTAGATGTCCTGAGGGACAAGAATCTGAAGATGGGTCATGTCAGATAGGCATATTACTCAGAAGAATACATTTAAAATTCATTGTTCCCTACCTTTGTACAAACTAAAGGATATTCCAGTTTGAGCTAATTCTAGAAGACAGATATGTAGGGACACCTTTTGCTTTTTTTTGCAGCAATGTAAAGTACAGGTCAGTAAGAAATGGGCTTCTCCCATCACTGTCAAGTCGTATGGCGACTTCTACATTTAAAGCAGTGGTAAGCTCCCTAAGCAGAATAACTTTCCCCAAACTGTCATTATTTTCAAAGTGGATCTGATCTTCTTGTCAAGCACAAGAGCATTACAGATTGATGACATTTGAAATACAAATGGGAGAAAGGTTTGTGTCTGTTCTTGGGAAAAATTAACCCCTCATCACCCTCCCCCAAAGAACTAGTGAATGCCTTCCAAGTGTGCTCTACTAATCTCCCCAATTTGAGATGCACAGGGACTTAGAATACCTAAATCTAGAAGAATCAGGGATTGTTATGCTGCTGATCTCCAGGTATCCCTTTCCTGTGCCCATTAACTGGTTTGGCTAGTGTTTAACTTCCAGAAAGCCTGACTTAATGGGAAACAATCAAGACAGAAATAGGAAATCTATCACTTCCTCTGATAATTGTTTTTCCACTCATTAATCAGTATTAAAACTCTGTGTGTTTGCATAGTGGATTTGTCTGGTTTTAGCTTCCAGACACTGGGTTTTGCCTTTCTTTGTTTTATAGCTCTCCAAGTGCCATAACAGAGATTTTCTCTGTAGGACGTTGTGAAGCCACTCACATTAACTGTCATTAACTTTCTTTTGCATAAACCCTAGTGATTGAATTCTTTCTAGCTCCCTCAGGATGACATTCTCTTTAGCCTTTGACTACTTTTCTGCACCCATTGTGATTTCCCAGTAATGTTTTTGTGTAGCATGAACCCCTATTGCTACTCATTACGCTTGTGTTGATCTTTTCATTACTTAAGGAGAAGTGAAAATCACTTTGCTGTTGTTGCTTTGTAATCCCAGTTATATTTCTTCTCTTAAAACCATTTAAAGACGTGTCTAAAGCATATGTTTTTCACATTTTTTTTCAGTATCTATTCAGCATTTCATATTCTTTATGTAGTTTTGTTGGTAGCTGAAAAAACTGCATTCAGCATGATTGAACCTTGTTTATCATTGTAGGAATATTGTCCTGTCCTTTGCACTTTGTCCCTACCACTACTTATGATGTGACCACCCTTTGTGTTTCTTGCACATTTTATATGTAATAACTGTTCTGTTAATTCACTAAGTGTACTTCAAATGCAGTAGAATACCTCTGCATGGTGCTCTTCTGCCTCACTTTTAATTACTATTTCTCCACAGCTGTCAGGTACACATTTCCTAATCATCAAAGTGTTCTCACAGTGCTGTGCAGCACTAACATTTTAGGTGAAACACTGAATGATTAGCTTCATATTTAAACAAGGTGAAGCACTCACAATAGACAAAATAATTTGTTTGGAAGAGTTTGTGTTTTCAAGGCTTTTGTCTTTCCTCTTTCCCCATTGGCATAACTCTCTGAACCATCTCTTTCTTCCTCTGTTGCTTCTTGTACCTCTTTTGGCTGATCCTGGTAGCAGAGACTCACATAGGTACCAGGTTAATGATGGTAAGAGCCATTCCACCTCTGTCAGACACAAGTGCTCCTCCATTCTGTTAGTCTGATTTTTTTTTTTTTGATATCTAATGATGCAAAGAAAATAATCCCTCCTTTCCTTTAGTAAGCTTGTACTAATCATGCTTGCTTTCCTGTAAAACCAGATGAAAGAAGGTGGGCCCTCTGCTTCTCTTTGTCCCTAGGCAGTCCCCAACAACTTCTGTCCTCCTCATAAGCTTCAAAGGCTGCTTCTCTTTCACATTAAAATATTTTGTCTAGCTTCTCAATTTTCTCCTTTCACAACACTCTCATTATCTTCCTTCTTTCAGTGTCTCCCATTACCCCTTTTTCTGTGTTCTTAGATTTCTCAGTAAGCTAGACATAAATGCTTCCTTCAGCAGGATTTGCAGTAGATGGTTCTCTCTGTGTCCATACATTTACTGTTCCAAACAATGAGTCCTTCTTGATTTCTCATCTAGGAAAGTAAAAAACGAAAATCCCTACAATGAATAATGCCCTACTCCCATCAACCTCTACTAATAAATCACAATTTCCTTTTGGTGGGATTGAGGAGATGGGAGACAGCCCTGCAGATGGGAGAAATTTGTGACCACTGCATTCAGCAGGTAATTATTACCAAGCTCAAAGTCACTTTAATGCTTTTTCTTACCCATCTGAGATTAATTAGTTTATTATAGTGATCCAGGAAGGTTCCAGCAGAAGAAGAATGTATTTTTATTATCTGCTGAAGCAGATGACTTCTAATATGTCTCCTTTGTTCTCGCTCCTTCTTTCTTCACTGCTAATACCTTCAGCTAATTCTTTTCTTCTTTCACCTCAGGAAGGCTAGAGTGGGAAAAAATTGAGGGAACAGACTGCTTAGTAAACTCTGGATCAGAAAATGCAAGAGCACATTAAGGAGTTTTCTGTGTTTGCGCATATTTGGCCCTATTTCCTTCTGAAATTTCCTTTACTTGGGGCAGTCAGTGACTTCCTAAACTCACTACAAAATTTGATTTGGATCTTGGTTAAACTGAGCTAAACAAGAATTGCATTTCATGGTATTAAATTAGGGGAAACTTTGGGTGACTGACATTAGAATTAGACTTTTATACTGTACAACTTCTGATTTTCTGCTAAACTAGTTAGAAGAACTTCCTCTGAATTTCTGTAATCCTGGGAAAATCTGCAGTTGCTACTGAAACATAATTATTTTGGGAAATTTTACTTTGTGTGTTTGATGTGATATGACTCTTTTGACAGCATTATATTTCATGTTGGTTCTTTGTGACCTTACCCCAGGATACCATGAACCTACTTAACTTTAATTTAATTAACAAACATATCATTCAAAATACTGTTGTGGAAATAAAGTTTCTTTTTTCTTTTGTATTATTTTTCAATCTATAATGTTAGAGGGTCCTTTTCTGGAGTAAATAAAGATTCCTTTGCCAAGCAGGAGCAACACCAGTAATTTTGCTATTTGGATGTGTAATGCATTTGAACTGAATTCCAGTTGCCCATATTTGACTCACTGGGTCTCATGTGCAAAAATTAAATTAAAGTCAAATATTGTGTTCTTCAGACCAGCATGGATAAAAGCAGTACATGTATTCAAAGATATTAGGCTTAATATGAAACACAGATTTAATTTCTGTGCTTTTGTTCAAACTTACAATCTTGACATCTCAGACGTGCCACAAAACCTTAGATGTGCCTTTCAATACCTTTTTCCTCATCCAGTTTATTTTGGTATCTGAGAATATTTCTGTTCACTCAGAGAGCTAGTCCATTTTGACATTAATGATATTTTCATCTTTCAATTCTAAGGCCAGTAGTGTTTCTTTAAGTAGTAAGTGACATGTTTTTTTCCCGCTGGAAAAAGGCCAAGGAGAGAGTTTGCAATGTGTTTTTTCTTCTGAATCACACTTTAGATAAATGCCTAGAATATTATTAAATTTTCTGCGAAGAATAGATTTTCCTTCAAACGTTAAATTCAGTTGTTATGAACTCATTTATGATTATATCTGTCTAGCACCAAAAAAGTAAAAGCTCATACAATATGAAAATAATCTTAATCTGAAGCTTTGCTTTAAGAAAATCAGTGTCTAGAAAACTCTCTGCCCCTTTTTAAAAAAAATAAATATTCTGATACTGCATTTAAGGCAGTATTGGGAATAATATGCTCCAGACAATTAAGGACATTAAAGAAAGCCTGGTTAAAATCAGTATTATATCACTATGCAAAATTCTTCAACTATGCACCATCATTGTGTTAAAACTCTCAGTGTGTAATTCTTAAAACCAGTCCATATTCAGCCTTTGGTCTGGAGTCAAGATTGGAAATGTCTTGTAAAGCTGATTTAATATTTTTTTTAATTTTTATTTTTTTTTTGTCAAAGACTGTAGCTGAATTTGATTAAAGTATTTTTTTCCTTATATTGAGATAATAAGTCAGGTATCTCAGAGCTCTTGTATATCTCAAAGAAATCTCTTCTGATTTTTTCCACTTTGTCACAATTCGTTTTAGGTGATATATTTATGACCACAATATATCTCTTCATTTCTAAGCTGTAATTTGTCATTTTATGAAAGCATTCTTGTCCCAAATTTCATACTCAGCAAGATCAGATTATCAGAGTTATGAGATTACGGCATTAAAGCTACTTATTTTCAGAACCTGAAAGTCTCCATCCTTCATAGTTATCTTTAATTTTAAAAAATTAGGAAATTCTACTTGGACTCACTTGATATTCAAAGTAATTTCTAATAACAGGAAAAACTTTTGATGTTATTTAATTACAAAGTGCTGGCCATATAGCCTGCCCATTCTAGCCGAACTTAAATATGTTCTGCAATTTTGAAGGTTTTCTGACAACTGAGAGAAATTATTGTGTAACAGAAGATCCAGTTTTCAAGAGCAAATTTTAACTTATGTACAATGTACTTTGCTGTCTTAAGCAGATCATTACTTGGACAATTAGCTAGAAGCAAAGTAATTCTCCTTTGGCATTGATTTGTGGATAGAACGGCCTGCTCACCTCATTTGCAACCAATGACATTCTGCCGAATTTCAAGCCATTTATTTTTAACACAACCTTCTCCTAATATAATTACTATGTTGCTACTTTTAAAGTAATCAACAAGTCACAGTGAGTAATATTATTACGTATTCAGCTGTACTTAAATAAAATATGCTGGAAATATTTTCATATTTATGTACTAGGACAACAACAATTATGGGAAGTAATTTCTTAAAAAATTTTTGGTTTTTCCCCTGGTAGGATAAGGGCCATTCAGAATATACTGCTAAAATAATGGTACTTCCAAAGGTAAAGAGAAAAAAATCTAATCCTCTGTCCTGTGCCTAAGAAGACCTGGGATAACATTAACACACAGGGTTTGACTTTTCTGAGCTCTACAACAGTACACTGAGGTATGGGTGAAAAAGCTTGAGATCCATGCAACAAGCCTAGCTTCTGGTGAAAGTCTCACTGAAACTACAATTTTCCCATTAAAAATGTCAGATTCAATAAACATTTGTACTGGTATCAAAACTGTATAGAGACAATGGCAGTTCTAGGGCTGTGATTCACAAGCAGTCTGGATCCTTCTTAATTTAAACTATAAAGAGTGATACTTCAGATAAGGCTGTATACTTGCTCGCCATGTACAAATGCTGCTCAGGGGAAATACTAAAGAATAAACCAATGGCACTTGTTCCTGGCTAAGGCCCTTCCCTCAGAGGAGAGGAGGCCAGGCTCAAGCTCTTCAAATTCTATTTAGCTGTCCATGCAAGAGGCATGGTTTCAATGGAAAAAATCTTTAAACTTTAGTATCTTCACTGGTATTTCCAGATCCCTAACTTAACTGAAAATACATTTTTTAAAAGTTTTGTACTAAGAAAAATCTTCCAACTAAGCCCATTGGTGGTTTCTGCCAGAGAATGATGTGTTCATAAAGTAACTCTCCTCTTAATAAGGAGGAGGAGGGAAGAGATTTCTCCATAAATCACTATTGCCATCAATACTTTTTTTTTAAATTAAAAGCGGTATTGTGGCTCATCAGTTACTGGTGCTATTTGACCTTATGTTTGACGCAGAAAGTGGCCCAATGATCATCATACTTTATTTGCTACATCAGGAACCACTCTGCACAAGACCATGAGTCCCACTAGCAGTATATTTTGTTAATTGATTTTTGTTGTGCAAAGCAAAATATTCTCCAGTGCTATCTGCTCAGACTTTTGGCATCAGGGCAGAACCAGGGACATTTTTTTTTTTTAACAGGCTCAATAACATAATGAAATTCATGGACAGTGTTGCCATATGTCCTACGGAAGCTAGACTATGACTCACTGCAATACCTACAAAAATGTCAAAGCAATTTTCTGGAGCTCACTTGCTTTTCCCAGAAGACAGAAACTGTTCTATACACACTCTTTACATCACTTCACAAATCTAAAAATTTTCCAATGGTGTATTTTTCTCTATGACTAACATCTGTCTCAACATTTCTTCCTTATGTCTCCTCTAGGAGAAAGAGAAAAGTGTGGTCAGTGGACTGCTTCTGGGAGGCTGACTTTTTTGATGTTAGTCTAAAGTATCTCTATTCTGTTTCATGTTTCTACATTATTGGAGGCAAGGACAAAAGTATTGTTGCATGTAAGATTAAAAAGTGGTGGTATGTTTTTGTTTGATATAGATTTTCTACAGTGTTAGAAAGTATTCTGAGGAAGGAGTCTCCATATTTATAGATGTATGGTATTGTTTCAATTTATCTGACAACCCATGACTATTTTTTATCTCTTAACTTTAAACTGTCTTGGATTTGTAAGTCATCCTTTAGATGTCATGGGCGCAGATCATTGAATACTCTGATTTGTGTTTTTTTATTTTGTTGGTGAATGGATCTGTTAATTATGTCATTAATATGTTAATTATGTCAACTGTATGGCAAGGATGAAATTTTAGGAGAAAAAAGGGCAAAGAATTCACCCAACATTTATGCTCTTATTTAAACACTAGTGTTGATTTCTAAAGCACAATTAGCACTTTCCCTAATTGTGCTGTGTACTCAGTGTAAGCAAAATTAGTGCAGCGTTGACAACTTTCTTGGGGAACAAAAAACAAACAAACAAAAAAACACCCCCACTCAAAATAATCACAAATAGAAGTTTAGTTTGTTCTTACTTCTAATCTTACAAGTCCTGCTGTCTCAAAGTTATATATGAGTTGCCTTAAGTATTGTTCAGTAATTAAGCTGAGATCCAAGACAGGAATGGGAAACATAATGTTCAAGTAAGGATGATAAAAAAAAAAAAGGAAAAACATCACTGTTCTTGTAAATTCATTTTATTGACTCTTGCTTTCATTTGCCCTGTAAAACTCAAGCTAAACTTATGGACAAATCTAAAATTTTAAAGTATTAAAGTCTGTGAGTTTCTGCTCTTTATTTTAATTGAGATGATATATGGGAATTTTAAAAAGTGCTTTAACACTCTGTTTGAATGTAAATGTCAGAATGAACTGTATTGTCAGGTGATTTATAAAGCAATGTTTCAGACAGTACAATTAACCACATTTTCTTAAGATTCATGTCCAAGCCTTCTATGTCCTCACAAAGTCAAACATTCTTTGGGATCAATCATTCAAAGTAACATAACTGTGAACGTCTCTCTGCAAGTCCAAGATATTCAAAACGGTCTCAGTGAAACCAGGGAATTAATTTTCTCCAAAAATATGTTGTGTGCTAAATCATATGCTAGATGATTTATCTCTGAGGCACTACCCAGAGTAGTCAAAAACAAATACCCAAATCTAAATGGAGCTGAAACACCAGAAACTCAAGCCTACTTTATAAGGCCATCATACATTAGTGAAACTCTGAGGAAATCCAAGGAAACCAAATTCTATATCTGTTTGGAATCACTCCATTGATTAAAATAGATTACAACTTCAATAGCTAAGTCCCCTTTCTTTCTAAAGATAGATTGCTCAGGAAATCATGAAGGGTCTCTCAGATTAGAATCACTACAGCTGTAGTCAGTTGTAAAGTCTTTGCTTCAGCTCTTGCTTCCATACAGTATTATTTTTGTCTTTTTCTTGGTTAGCTTTTATCTTTGTTTTGTACAAAGCAGTTTTGCAGAGCCAGAATTAGGTTAAACCCCATTAATGACAATGTATCTAGAGCAGTTAACCAGTTGGAATGAGTTCAGTGTTGGAATACTGTATTTTACAATTATTAAGAGCTGACGTGCAAGAAATTATTCTCTATGGAACTGAGATTCTCTTGGCAACTTGCCCAGGTACTCCAGCACCTCACTACAGAAAGAAAATGCCTCAGCTTTGTATGGATGTTTCCTGGACATTGTGGGCATGAACACACTCTCCAGAATGGCACTGTATGCAAATATATTATTTCTGATGTTTTTAAAAGACATTTCTAGGGCTAGCTAACCTATCACACTCCCAGGAGAGAAATGCTTTTCTCTTATTCAGTTATCTTGAAATCACTCTTAATTCAAACTGCCTTCAAGGTAACATGCGTCACAAAAATATCAAGATTGCAATAGCTGAGTAGATAGACTTGCTACAAACATTTATGAAAGTCAGAGGTAGTGGAATGAAAATTCTCACTCCTTTATCTATGTGACTTCACAAATTCTTTTTACTTCCATTTCATCAAGGATTCTTTTCTTCTGCAGGCCTTAGATCTCTGATTGTGTCCGATTCTTGTGTCCAATGTCCTACTTCTTGAACTAGGGCAACCCTAAATTTAAAAAAAAAACTTTGTATTTTCACAACAAGAAGAACTCATTCTTGAAATCTATTCAGATACAATTAATCTTTCTCCATGAAATTTTTAAATTTCTTTCTTCTTCACAAGAATCTTTTGTCGTTCCTCCCAATTAGTGTCAGTTCTTATTCTCATAGGCTTCAGTATTTTTTAAAGCCAGATATCATGTCCTGTGTGTGACTGATGAATTACAACCTTTTGTCTCAGAAGGGATCAATTCCCTTCTTTGATAACTCAAGATGTATCTTTCAGTGTGAAATGTCTTTTCTGCTGAATCTTATATTCTATAGTTATCTGTACTTTAATGAAAATACTTGACACAGAAATCTAAATGGGTGAATGGATGTAGCTCATTAATCAATTTTAATTAAAAAACGGGCATTATGGTAGGTAGCCTTTTCAGAATGGCTTGAGGTGATTAATCTGGAAAATTTTCTTCTGAAACTACTATAAGAAGCTTTTAATCTCTGTGCCATTCCCTTTTCCCACTTACACTGACTAGTTCTGTGCTTGTGAAAAGAATATCTGGAATTCTACAGAAAAAAAACCCTAAATAAGAGATACCTGGAGATCTGGAGAAATGGGCTATTTTGGGGGAAAGGAACCTCTTTCTATTTTGGGGGAAAGGCCTCTCCCTTTGCGCAAGGGCTTTGTCCAAGGGTTCTGTCATGAAATGCGTGTAGCCAAGGTTATTCTTTCCACTTGAAAATACCAAACTTTGATACAGTTGCTGGAGCTGGGAGACTTCTTAATTTTCTTCATGACTGCTTTTTATGTCCCACATCATAACCATAATCTGTTTATCTAAGGGCTAATTGGTTTTCACTTTCTCAGCAGTAATGTATGCATTCAACACATAGACAATTTTCTACATAAATTGCTTTAGCAATATTGTGTATTGCTGAGTTACACCAGTATACTCTGAAATTCTAAATGCCTAGACAAATTGAAACTCTAAGGAAGACAAATACATACTTTGTCTAGACATTCTTCATACTTGAAAACTGAAATCGGTAACTCTGCTATATTTCATTTGCCTCTCTGTGTATTTGTTGTGTATTTGGATGGCATATGCATTCACACACAGAGATCTGCAAGCTGAGAGGCACAGTTTTTACCACTATTAACATAAAGTTTTAAAGCAGAGGAATCCCAGAGACTAGGACAAAGGATTTTTCTGAATTTGTAGTTGGAAACTGCAAATCAGTGAAACTGTTACTTGTTCAACTGTTCTTTTGGACCACAAACATAGCAGCTACCAGCTTCCTTAGGATGCACCCTTGGAGCTATGTAGGACACGGCAGGAACAGACAAGGAGAATGGTCCTTACAGTGTAGCAAGGAATTGAAGTTGGAACAGAAGAATTGAGAAGGGAGAGTAAAAGAGCATTCTGTATTCTATTTTCTACCAGATTTTGAATTCTCTCAGGTATAAGACAGAAAATTACAGTTTGAGCTTCCTCAAGTGTTTTGGGAATTGCCAGGAAAAGAGTTATTGAAGGTGAGAGGAAATGTCACTGTAGATTGAAAACTTCCTCAAAAGTAGCATCAAATATGTAGCACAAACAGGCAAATGTATCAAAACAAGAAAACCTTGGTTTAAAAAAAAAAAGGGAAAAAAGAAAGAAGAAAAAACCCCCTGAAGGATCAGAGAATAAAGGATTTGTGCTGGTGGTACAACTTTCTTTTCTGCTGCTGAACTGTATGCTTGTGAAGATGCACTGTCTTCCCCTTCAAGGAATTCACCTTCAAAAAATGCAGCACAAGTTCAAATGAGTATTTGTCTATACACTGAAAGAAAAAGGCAACATGTCCAGCAGCAATGATATGTTCATAACAGCACTCAGAAGGTTATAAAAGCATTTTATTTTCATACAATTCCTATCATGAAGCTAATGTTTTCCTGAGGGAAGGAACTTAAGCTGGATGATAGCCTTCTTGGCAGACAGTCATAAGACAAAGACTGACCCGGGGTTACTGTGAAATCCCTGAAACTTTCTGTTGAGGATATTATCCAAAGATGTCTGTGTGTACTGCTAAAAGGATAACATACATCTCAAGATTTATGTGGAGTTGTATTGCACCATTTCTCAATAACAAAATGAAATATATCGCCAATATACTAACAGCCAAAGAAGAATAAAATAAATTTGCATGGCAATGCAGAATGTGAATTGTCTCTATGGCACTAAAGATTTAGGCTCAAAAGTCTGATTAATAGTAATATTTTATGGATTCAATTTCTAGCAAATAATTTTGCTTCTTGCTGTGGCTTTGTTTGCTGCCAGGTGGTCACTTTTTTAACATGCTTGAAGAGTGAAAATAACTAAATAAGATGTTTAGATAGAAATAAACATTTTTATTAAAGAAAAAAAATATCCCTACTCTATAAAAAATGAACAGATATTACAGGAAAAAACCCAGGAAAAATTATATTTTAAAACTAAAAAAAAATTGACTTGCTAATAGAATTAAATTAATGAAAGTTAATATAATCTGTTTTAATAAAATGAAATAATCTGCAAAAATGATAATTTAAGCCTTTGTCTTGAATTCTGTTCAGCTATAATTGCCAGAGTAAAAAACTCAAACCAACTAACCAAACAAAAAATAGAAGTATTAGTATGAGTCAAGGTTCTTACACACAGTATTCTGTTTCTGGAGTGTTTGTGAATATCAATCTGTTATTCCACAATTAAATAGTCCTGTCTTTTTAATGGTCTATTACGTTTCATTATCATTTAATTTTGTTGTCTCTTTTATACTGAATTATTTTTCCTCCAGTGATCTATAAAAATGTATCTGCATTACTCATAGATTTTATTATTTTTTTAAAACTTCCTTGTGTTTAACTCTTGTTTACACACAAAAACACTAAAGGTTTTGTCTGAGCTACAGAAATTAACTTTAAATCCTAATTTTATAAAGTCGTGGCCTTACCAGATTTAATCAAATTTGTTAAACAATTGCAAAATCTTGTACATCTCCAAATTATTTTTTAGATTTCTTAATCTTCCAATCATTTTCCTGTTATTTTCACACTAGAAAATGTGCTTTTCATTAAAAGCTGTGTTTACTTGCGGAGAGAAAAAAGTATTGTAACTTCCTGTTACTTGGTAAATGTGGAAGAAAAACATCTTTGAAAGACTATTCTGGAAATTTAGCTTTCTTACTAAGAAAGGTGGTTTTTTTTGCTGCCATCACTGTTGCTGTGGTCATGCCATATGAAATACTCCTTTGCTCCTGGATATACAAAGTTGTAAGTTCAGAAGAAGACAAATTCATTTTTATAACTATGTCTGGTCATCAAAGTCTTTGCTGGAGGCAGTTAACTCTGTGGGGATAAAGTCTGTTGCCATATTGTGTCTTTTCTCAAGTGCTACCAGGAAACTGCTCCATACCACTGTAGGGTATCCCATCCTGGCTTCGTTCAGTTCACCTGGAAAATCTCTCCTCTCACCTCAATCACCCAAGTGAAAATCTCCCCTTTTACACCCATTTACCTTGGATGCATTATACAATTCTGGTGCCTGTCTAGTGTACAAAACTACTGGAAAGTAACATTCATGTGCCCATTACCAGATAAAAATCTTGTTGAAGGAATTATTTGAACTGTAAAGCAAGAGGAGCTGCATGGAAACCATGTGCCAAGCACCAAGGTTCATATCACAGTAGTTGTTGTCATCTCTTGTTCCTTTACAAGAATTTAAATATATTGATGGCACTAGCACCACATGTGAATAACTTATGTTGATTGCTCCTTGCTGAAGCTTCTGGAATGGGCAAAATTTCCGGGAGACTTGGTTTTACAATTTGCAAGTTGTCATTTGGAGTTTTCTTCTGAATGTAAGAAATAGAGGATGGTAAAAAAAGGGAAAAAAGTAGTCCCACTTTAAATTAATGTCTCAAGGATCAGAAGAGCTCTTAAAAAATGTGAAGATTGACTATTGTTGTTTTTCCACTTTTTGCCTTGACTAGCGTTCTGTTGCCTTTAATATTTTCCCAGCTGTAAGGTGAGGTAACTCCTCCTCAGGCCCATGTTATCCATAGCACCTCGGGTTACATCTCAGTGATTCCTCCTGACAACATGCATTAACTCTTTGGTGATGTAAACCTTCCTTGAACATGTTTGATCTTTCCTGCTGCATCTTTTCTGGTGCACCGTGCTGCTCATGCTCCATGTGTTAAATAACCCATCACCTTTTGGTGCTGATTGTTCACAGCTGCATTGCTTAATTACAGCCTGTGCTGCTACAGGTTCAAAGCTAAAAACAACAGGGAATAAATTGTCTGATAGCAATTTTGGCCAACTAATGGCCAAACCTGTAGCTAAATTAAATTTCTCCAACAAAAGCAAATAAGTAAACAAATAATCTAACAAAGCCTATCAAATGTAATAATGATAGAATGGGAACTTAATTAGCTTCTGTGTTATAATCATGATGCCAGACTGGATCACACTGATTATTTATTTATAAACCTTTCAGCTATAGTATAGAAAAGCAAATACTACTAGCCTCAGTTCTTGTGACCCAGAAGAAGAATCCAGACCAGAAGTATCCAAGAGCATGAGTGTATTTTCAACACAGTTCTTCATGGACAAGAGCTTCAATTTTCACAGGAGTTCTTGACTTTATGTAGAAGACTGGTATGGAATCTAGTGGAAGAGGAAAAAAGTCACTGTTCCCTAATGACTCCCTGTACAAAAGGTTTTGTATCCCCACTCTGTCTATTTGCAGAATAGCATAATACTAGCCCATAATGCACTGCATAGTTGCTGTGAAAAATGTTTACTGCTTAGAACAACAAGTACCTTCTTGCAATTTTGGTGTTGAGCATGATTCCCTGTCAAAGATTTGCTACAATTCTTTTGTTTGGTTATTAGGCAGATTGTTGGGCTGCCTTTCCAATCTACTCTTGAAGCTCACTAGATATTTTCTGCAAACTAAATGCACCTTTAAATAATTTGAAGCATGAGACTACTGTATGTTCTCGCAGCTCGACTTGCTAGGAAATGGCAAAAAAAAAAAAAAAAAAGACTGACAATATGTTGCTGTTACAAAAAGGGTTCATTCAGGTAATGCCAGTTTCTCTGGAAGATCTACACCTGCATAATTTTCAATAATTTACGGGAGTGGTGTCTAGGAAGATGCTAGGGGTTGAATTCTTTGCAGGAGTTTTATTCAGCACCTATAAATTAAAGTTTCTAGTATACTGCCTCCTTGATTATAAAAGCACACCTCTGCTTTCTCCCAACAGAGATCCTTTTGTTTCTCTGTAAAGTTTCTCTGTCTGGGTCCTGTTGAATTTCACCACTCCTCCTGTTGCTCTGTCCAATCTCTACCTCACATTCCCTTCCTTTCCATCAAGACAAAAAGGACACAATTATTTTCCCATCAATAAGGAGCCCTGAGCAGAGTGATTATTGATCATAACTGGAGTATCAGTTTGTTTGTTTTGTGGAGTTGTTCTGACAGGTGTTTAGATGATTTGTCAGAAAAAAGAGTATTCATTTGCGTGTAGAGGTGTGATAATTTCAGCTGTAACAGCTTCACAGTGTCCATGAGAATTTGTAACTTTTGCATCTGTTCCTCAAATCCTTCCTAGACTCAGATGGTTTCCATACAAATGTTTGCCACTTCAAAGCTAAGATCATGTTTAGATGTTTTTCCTGTTCACATTCTTAGTTAAGATACAGCAAAAGAGTCTAATAAATAAATGCAGCCAGGATGGGGAGTTTTAATCATTTATTGATTGTATGAAGTGAGCTATTTTTCATTGCAATTCTGTGTGCATAAAGCTTTTCTTTAGCAGAGAATGATACTCCTGACAGAGAAATCATTCATTGTTAACTAAACAGTACTTGCAAACTTTAAAATTTGCTTGTTGGGGAATCCTTTCCCATGAAGTATTTCTTAATATGTGTGATTTTTCAACAGTCATTATTCTGGTTTTGTTGTTTGCCTTTAAAAAAAACCCATGAAAATATATCGTACTTTAACTTCCAACAAATAATATTATCTAAATATAATTATAAATTATTGATATTATAATGTGACCATTTTTATTATCTATTTGACGATTGAACATCTTTTACACTCAGTAGTATATGTTGTACAATGTCATTATCCACATTAAGTTTTGATACTTAATATGAAAATAAAATCTCAGTTTCTCTCTATAGGCACCTCTGAAATGAACAGTTTGCTTCACGTTACCAAGGAAACAGATTTTTGCAAAGATATAAGGCCACTTTGATGTCATTGTAAACCACTAAAGTAGAAATCTTTAGTGTTTGTCAGCCTCTTGAGAGTAAGCAGTTTGCTCTAATCAAAATGAATATAAAATTATTCTGAGCATGTAGAAATGCAGTATTCTTGAAGCAAGCATGCTCACTAGTAAGCACACATCTTTTTTTCGACAATGATTCAGGACCAAAAGAAATCTGATTACACTTTATTGAAAGATACGTAGACATGTAACCCTGCATACTCCTCAGCAGTTTTGTTCTTGAAATTTAAATTGGCACAAGTATAACAAGTTGAAAATATATTATTCAATTCAGCTGCATATTGTGAGTTGCTCAAGGGGATAAAACATGTTTATTTTTGAAACTCACTAACAATAAAATGATTGGAACATGGTGGTGGGGGGGACCCCCAATGAATAACTCCTGCTGTTCAGGCTACACTGTGAATTCAGAGAACAAACCAAATCCCTTTGTGTGAAATGGCCCCACAGGCATTTCTGCTTAGGGGATGAAATTACTGACTAAGTCACAAAAATAGTAGAAAATAACTATAGGGGAAAAAATAAGTCTCATTTGAAATATAAAACCCCATCTCTGTGAATATGGAAGGTCAAGTCCTGCTTATCTGTCATTCAGAAGTTAAATACAATAATAATAAATCTCAGACAAAGACAGATAGCTGTTTAATGCTTTTCAAAATTATTCTCTCCAGGAGCTAGAAAGAAGTACCTATACAAATATGTTAAAGCAAAACTTTGTCACTGGAAATATAGTCAATAGAAATTAAGGAAAATGTGAAAGATTAGAATTACACTTTGACATTTCATTGAGACAGAATCTTTTCACTTGACTATGTTGCTCTCAATGGAAACAGCTGGATTCATGATAAGGGAAAGGGGGAAGAGAACAACAAAGCTGGAAAGTACTTTTGGGGAATGGGTGAGGAAAAAGGAAAGTAAGAGAAAGAACATGGAAACAAATTGCAAGGGAGAGAGTGGAAACAATGAGGCTGTAAATGACATACCCTGAGACCATCAGCTACAGAAATCTGGGAGACAGGGCATGCATCCACAGAGGAGACACAAACAGGAGCCAAGCACTATAGCTGTGGAGTCAGCTAAAGAGACCAGCAAGAAGTGGTGGGAGTGGAGAGCCCTTGCTCACCAATGGCTCACTGTACATGGTTGGCTTTTTGTTGTCATGTGCTCTCTTCACTTTCCAGCTTCCTGGTTATTTGTTGGACATTGTGTAAAGACAGGACACTTAAACACTTATCACTTCGTTAAGTACATTCTGCTAAATAAACACCAGATTCCCTATGTTTGTTTAGTGGACTGTAGGCTTTTGGTTAAGAAGTGCATTTCATCCCTTCAACACCACCAGGAATGGGATCATTGTAGGCATTATTATCACAGTCTGACCTTGCAGATAGCTTAATGTCAGCCCCAATACTGCTTAAATTCCTTAACTTTCCATGAAAACACTATTAACAACATTTACTACTTCATTTACGCATACTCCAAAAGCACAAGAATGTTATTGATATGCCCTCATGGTAAGGATAAATCATTATGTGTGTATATCTATATATATATATGTATAATTCCTTTATATTCTTTCAATTATTATAACCTCCTGAAAAGTCCAAATAAATGACTTGTTAATATCGGATTAATTTCTTTTTTGTCATCTGGAACAGCTATCATTTTCTAAAGGTATAATATAAACAACAAAGCCATGAACCTACAAGACAGATCTATGAATTTCATATTAGCCATATACAATTGCACCTGTATGCAGCTTTTCTATGAGACAGAGGAAAGAAACTACTGCCACTCTGTTTGGTACTGATAAAATAGCATCATAAATACCATGTATCTGCTAAGTCCAGTTCAAGAGGTATGAAAACTTATGCTAATATATATAGAAAAATTGCTTTTGTTAGCTGATAAAAAAACAGTGCTCCAAGGATATATATTCTTTATATAAAAACTGAGAGTGAGAGATAAATGGCAAAGAAGGAGAATAAATATTCTCTAGGTCAATGGCAACATAAAAATAGGAAGGAACTGTTGATTTAAAAAGATCTTAAGCTGTAAATCAGAAGGATGTTCCAATTATGAAAGAAAAAAATTTCTAAGCTAGCTTTCCTACAATGATAGTGGGAGAAAATAGATTATGATTTTTACAGTGTATCTTTGATATTTTTCTTACTTGGATTTTGTACATCTGAAAGAAATGCTCTTTGATCTGTGAAATCACTTGCAGCTTTTAATTCTTATTTAATATAAGAATCTGATTGGAAGGTGTGCCAGAAAATCGATGGGTGATCAATACCAGTTGTGTAAGAAATGCAATCTGTATAAATGCACACACAAAGTCTGCAATATCTGCTCCCTATGCTGCTGCCTAAGCATCAGAAATATATAAACTGATCAGGATACATGGAAATATAAATTCTGTCTTGTAAAATCACATGAACACCATGAGATTAATATGTACTAATATTAAATACATGAATATTGGCTGGGGCTTACCCCAGTTTTAGCTGTTTAAAAATTAGGTATCCAAGCTAAGTCATGGCTCTCTTTGAGATCTGTGCAGTCAGCCCTGGCAGCATATACATGCCACCTGCCTTATACACTTATTTTATAGTGAGGTTAATTATTTTCTCTTTATCATAACCACTGCCTTAGTTGGCTGGCTTAAATTAAGCTTGTAATTTTAATTACTGTCATAAATCTGCAATTTCCCTTCGGAAGATGTAAAAGGAATTTTTGCAAATCCTACACAGAATTTAGTGGCAATAGTTTATTTTTAGTAACGGTTACTCTACTAGGTGTTTAGTTAATATGCTGTGGGGCACAGTGAACCAGATGAAAGAAAATATCTGTAGAGAATTAGAGATTCCAGCTGTACGGGATAATGAGGGGACTGACCTACAACTCCGCACTACCTGGTGCAGGCAGCAGGTTGGCAACATCCAGGGATCAGCTGAAAACTTCCTGCTAATGAAGATGCATAAATCCCTAAACAGCTTCACCCAGGTCAGCAGGCAGCTGACCACCTGCTTTGACGAGTCAAGCCCCTTGTGACATGAAGGGTATCACGTGCATCTGGGGAACATGCTGTTGGGAGAACTGTTGTTGGAAGAAGTTGCCCCAGTTGGAATGACAACATATATCTGAAGTTATATTTTTCACCTAATGCTGGGAGAAGGAGGTCACAGTGCAAGGAGCAATTCTTACAGCTCTGCCTCTATTCTGACAATAAAAATATTGCCAGCCAGAGATGATACCTGTGCACAAAACTATGATACAAGCAATTTCATAATGGTATGACATAAAGGTTCTTTTCCTCTTGGCTAACACAGTCAGTGTATTCTATAGGGGAATACTGGTGATAATAAAGGGAAAACAGCACTTGATAGGCCTTGTTTGCAGAAGAATTCCAGTCATATATGTGTCAATCACCAAGCAGTACTTTTTGTTAAATATGCATTGCAAACAGCATTCACCTTGCAGCCTGCACAGAGGTAAGTCCTGACTCTACCACACCATCCGCTGCAAGGAAATTCCAGAATTCAAAAGCATTTCTTAACCACCAAGACTAAAGTCTGTGAATTTTAAATACAGAAAACAATGACAATGCCAAGGTTCCTGCAGATTTAATGACTCCATTATTCTCTATCTAGTAGTGTACTTTGCTTTTAATGTTATTGGGGTATGAAATACTTTTAACAGATAAGTTGTTCCACAAGACAGGCTTTCCTAGCTGGGAAAAAAACAAAGCAAAGAGTCTCAGTAATGTACCAGCAGGGCATCATGCCAGCATTTTTGAATCTTTCAGGGGAAAAAAAAAAAAAACCCAACAAAAAAAACAAAGAAGAAGAAGAAAGAGAAAAATATAAGGGGAGAATGGCAAAATTATACCGGAAGTAGGAAGTAATATGCATTATATTAACCAAGCAAACTTTGTGCTGAAAGATTCATGTACAGAATGTCATGCAGAATAAATCACATGACATTAAGAAATGGAATAACTGAGAGGATAAGTTTTTAAAAGGATTAGTAATACTAGGAAACTTGAATAGAGTAATAATAAAAATGCAGTGTCTTTTGCATGAAGATTTTTGTGCCAACAAGAATTTCTGATACAAAACTCATCATAGGAAAGCCTCTTCATACCAATATCACATAAAAGAGGGAATTTAATGTGACTAGTGACAAAGTTGAAACTGCTGGTACAATGAAGACCAGAAAAGGAAAAATGTAATCATGAAAATCCAGTGACATACAGTGCGAACAGAGTATAAATGATATATAAATGGAGATAAACTAGCCTGGAACAAAGATAAGCAAAAAAGACACAGCAGGTTCTTAAGACAGTTATATGGTTTCATCTTCTTCTATTGAAGGAGTAGAAAGCAATAAGATTGAAAAAAATGAACCAAACAAGAAAATTTTCTTAAAAGATAGGCTTTGAAAATTATTAATTTTATAGAGCAACATTCTGGAGAAACAAATTACTATATATGAGGACTAAGTATACCACTTCCAATCACACATTTTTATTTTGAGGAAGCTGGAAAATATATTCTTGCATGTCAAAGATGTCTGCATCTTTATTCAGCAATATGCCCACTGCACCTGGAGAATGTTGTGAATATTTTAAGAATGAGAATGAATTAAAGACAACTCACATGCCTTGTTATCCAAAATGAGATAACAGAAACCTTGGGTACATATTGCAACATATTTCAATTATTTTTGAAACTTTTCCTAGGGCATGGTCTATTTCTGCTGTAGTATATGAAGCAACAGATTCCTATAACAAAAAACCCAGCTTTGCCTAGCCTGAAGCCTTCTCATTTCAGATGAGCTCTCATCAACATCTGTAGGTAAGCTTAGACTTGTGAGGATGCTCAGGATGTAATAAACAATGGAGAAATGAGGAATTGAGCCTACGGAACGGCAGCTGATTTTATCTGTCTCCACGGTGTTTCAACTGCATAAAAAATTCTCAATCTTCTTGAAAGATTAGATGTTTCAGCAACAAAGGTCAGGCTTTTATTAAAATCACGTATAATTCACAGTCCAATTGAATTGAAAAAACTACAACTTACCTTGAAAAAATTAATAATTGAGCTATTGAGAATGCTTGGATAATTCAGGAAGAGTTCACCAAGTAATAAAAATAGAGACACCTCTAAGTCAAGTCTGGTAAAGATGGCTTTCTTTCAGTGCAAGTTATTTCACAAAGGTCAGCATTTGACAAGGATTTGAAGTAAAAGACTAAAATCTTAATAGCCTCATATCATAACCCACTGTGGTAGAAGGTACATATTCCAAATTTTCAGAAGTGCAGTCCATTACTTAGCCTGCAGAGAGATCACTGATTTGAGCACAGAAAGATACTAAACTATTAGAGAATGTCCAAAGGAGACCAACAAAAATGGTGAAGGGCCTTGAGGGAAAACTGTATGAGGAGCAGCTGAGGCCACTTGGTCTGTTTAGCCTGGAGAAGAGGAGACGGAGGGGAGACCTCCCTGAAGTTACAGCTTCCACATGAGGTGAAGAGGAAGGCAGGCACTGATGTCTTCTCTGTGGTGACCAGTCATGGTACCTGAGATAATGGTTTCACTTTGTGTCAGGGGAGGTTTAGGTCAGATATTACATAAAGGTTCTTGCCCCAGGGGGTGTTGGGCATTGGAACAGGCTCCCCAAGGAAGTGGCCAAAGCACCAAGCCTGCCTGAGTGCAAGAAGTGTTTGGACAGTTCTCTCAGGCACACGGTGTGATTCTTGGAGCTGGTCCTGTGCAGGGCCAGGAGCTGGACTTGAAGATCCTTGTGGGTCCCTTCTAACTCAGCTTACTCTGTGACCTCAAGGTTTGTCAATTCGACAGTTTGCTCCTGCTTGGGCTCCCTGTTTGTGTGCTGGCCCAATATTCTGCCACATCTAGGACTAGAGAGAGAGCCTCTCACTCACAGTCAGCTCTGCTGTCTCAGTGCAGCTTGACCTCAGGTCCCAGGTCCCAGCCTGGAGGAAGCAGCTGCCTCTTGTTGCTCCCTGCGCTGTAACGCATCAGTACACCTGAATTAAAACAAGAATACCCCCACAAAACAAAAAGAAAAAACAAAACAAAGCAAACAAAAACAAAAAGCCAAACCAGAAAAACTCCAAAGAAATCAGTAAGGTCAGATTACTGTGTTAGGTTATTATTATATGAATGGCAGATGACTAAAAATGAATAGGGTCATCAGGAGGGTTTTCCCATAAGTGAATACTAGCTTTGTGGCTTGTTGTTTGTTTGTTTGTTTGTTTGGGGTTTTTTTTTGTTGTTGTTATTGTTTTTTCTGACACACTCAGAATGTCTGGCATTGTGTTTTAAATTACTGCAGTGAGTGAAAGTGCAAATAGCTGAAACACAGATTCATCAGAAAAGCCACAGTAGAAGGTGAATTAAACTAAAGATTTTGTGCAAGTGCATTTTCTGGGCATTTTTCCTGGTAGGCAGTGTAGTGGCGGTTTGTTTTCACTTATCTTATTGCTCATCAATTCTCATGTTTCTCGCAAGAAGACAAGTGAATTGTAGCTGATTTATAGATCTTTAGAGAGGCCTGAAGGTGCAACCTTTAATTTTCTTTTCAGGTTCAGACATTGGCTTACAGCTTTGAAATGGTTACTGCTGCTGCCTAAAAGATTTAAAACAAATATGCTGACTCCCTAGATAAGTCCACTGTTGTTCTGAAGCACATTGTTTCTGTGTCAAACTGTTATCTGTTATTAGAGTAATAGGAGGAAATGGAAAAAAATAGTTGCAAATTTTGGAAGCTGTCACATTCATGCCATCATTAATTTTGATTTATTTACTTTTATTCCGGAAGCATCTCTGTAAACGGTAGGAAGGAGAAGTCAGAAAAATGTCAGGTCCTATCAAAAAAAGAGAGAAGATAATTAAACAGGAGGAAGGAGATGAAAACAGCAATTTAAATGCCAGTACAAGTGACAAGCTTGTTAACCTGCTCAGTCCATGACAAATAAGAACAATTGAGATGGGTGTAGCAGTGGAGGTGGAAGAAACTCAATCAAGTTTAAAAAAAAAATACAGAGAATAAATCTTTACCACTGCAAGTAATACAGGAGCTCTTCTGTGCTCTGTCTACCAATGTGACTGCAATACATACGTGCACCCTTGGATGAAACACTTCAGACAGCAGTGTTTAATGGTAGTCTAATCCAGCTTTCTGGAGATGTCTTGTTTTTTTCAGCTTGGTTTTTTTCAGTTCTGGGTTTAAATAGGCTGTACTCCTTACAATGTTCAAACTAGCTGATTGAAAAGTAATTTTAGGATTTGACTACTGAACTGTTGTAACAGAAAAATATTTACTAAAAGGATTCCTATTAGGAGCATTTGCAAGAAACTTCCCTTTTAAACTTTAGAAGTGTCAGACAAATATTAACTGCTGCTTATACACAAAGTAGTACACAAGTGGGAAGAAGAAGCAGAAAACTTTCTTCTACCTCATTAGTAGAAGTGCACCTTAGAAGTGCACCTTTTTTACTGTCTGTCTTTTCAAAAATTATAAGTGAGCTGAAAAAACATTTCTAAAGTGTCTGTGAACATGTCTCTGTGAATGGCAAGGCCAAAATTATAAGAACTATTTAACAGTTAGTATTAAAGTTAAGCATCAGAAAAAGGTAAAATGTGCCTGTATTATAGCTCAATAGGAATGTGCTAAGGGCGACTGCTGAATTTGGTTTTCCATTACAAAGAATATAAAAATTTCAGACCTAGTACTGTCCCCAAAACATTTGCCTCAATATGAGCCTTTCCATTAATTTCAGTAGGAATTGGATCTAGCTTTCTACCCTCTAGGCTAAGCAATGATACCAGTCAGTCTTTAAAACCATGATTTATTCTAAAAGCAGCCTGCAGAATGTCACCAATGAAGCATTCTTTGTGCTCAAAATAGGGTGTCTTTTCAGAATATACAGAATTTGCAGTCAGAATCAGCATTGGACTCATGCTTGTATTAATGCTTCTCACTTCTAAAGATGTCAGCTCTTAATTGGCCAGAGCATGCCACTGGAATGGGCAGCCAGACTCCCTGGTTGTAAGTTAGGAGAACATCTGTCTTTTCAACTTGCTTTGGCAAAGGAAAGATGCACAATTTTTTGTTATTCCAAAAGCCCTTGAAGCATGAAGAACATGAAGTTCCAGTGAACTGGAACTTCTTCCTTCCACTGATGCTGTGAATAGTTGATTTATTTTCTTTTCTTATCTTTTTTCCTCTATCATTCCCTGATCTTTTTTTTTCCCGTCTGTGGCAGTTTTAGTGAAGCTTTTTTCACAGAATCACAGCACAAGCTGATTAGGAAGGGACCCTCAAGAAGCACTGAATCCAGCTCTTAGCACTACACAGCACTGTCCCCAAGAGACACATCAAGTGCCTGAGGATATTGTCCAAACACCTCTTAACTCTGTCCAGTCTTGGTGCTGCGACCATTTTCCTGGGAGTCCAGTGCCCAACCACCCTCTGGGGAAAAACATTTTTTTAATATCCAGCCCAAACCTCCCCTGACATAAATGCAGGCCATTCCCTTGAGTCCTGTCACTGGTCACTACAGAGAGGGATCAGAGCCATCCCCTCCTTTTCACCTCATGAGAAAGTTGCAGCGGCAATGAGGTCTCTCTTCTTCTACAGCATGAATAGACCAAGTGACCACAGCTGTTCCTCATGTGGCTTCCCTTCAGGTTCTTCTCCATCTTTGCTGCCCTCCTTTGGATGCTCTCTAATAGTTTAATGCCTTTCTTATACCTTGGCATCCAAAACTGCCCTGAGGACCTAAGCTGAGTCTGCCCCACTGCAGAGCAAAGTGGGATAATCCTCTCTCTTGCCTGGATGGCAGTGCTGTGCCTGATACCTCTCAGTTGGCTCTCCTGGCTGCCAGGGCACTGCTGACTCACATTCAACTTGCTATTGACCAGAACTCCCAGGTCCCCTTCACAGCCCTGCTCTCCAACCTCTCATTCCCCAGTCTGTCTGTAGATCCAGCATTGCCCCACCTCAGGTACAGAACCCAGCACCTTCCCTTGCTGAACTTCGTATGGTTGGTGATTCTAATTTGTCAGTCCTCTCATTTGTTGAAGTCTCTCTGCAGGTACTTTCTTCCTTCAAAGGGAACCTACAACTCTCCCAAATTTTTATCATCTTTGCATTTGATCTATTATCCCTTCCAGTCCTGTGTCCAGGTTGTTTATAAAGACCTTGAAGAGCACAGGGTTTGCTGAACCCCACTAGTGACTGGTCTTCATCCTTATGTTATTTAAATGTTAAAATTAAGATTTTAATAAAGTTAAAAATACTTTTTACTGCACAAATTATGCTGGCATGCATGTATGACATATTGAAATTACCATTCAAGCAAGATGTTTGTATGTTGCTGTGTGTGATGCTTTAAAACCACACAGTATTTGTCAGCTTTTAACATTTAGAGCTAAATAGATGTAGTGAAAAACAGTACTTAAGCCAAAAGCAGAATGCAGATGGCTCTTCAGCAAAGACCAGCCTAATTTTGGTGAGTTTTTATAACAAAGGATAAACAGAAGGATTGAAGAGAGCAGAGGAGGATGAAGTAAGATGGTCAGATGTGCAATAAACCTGAAGAAAGAAAACTGTAGGGGAGCATGGAAAAGAGCAACTAGTTGCATTGAGGTAGAGGCAATGCCACCCAAACTGCTGGAAATCCTGATCACTTCCAAAAGATATTTTGGACTGTGTTTTAGCTGCTTATCATCCTCCCAGTTTCAACACTGGGCTGGTCTCAACATTGACTGCCTGCACTGCCAAGGAGTAGTGGCCCCTCTGAAACCTAGAGATCAAGAACAAATCCCTGAGCAAACAGGGATGGCCAGAAAAGCCCTTCACCTTTCTTCCAGCATAATTTGGATGTTTCCAGACCTTCTGAAGGTCATTTTATACACACTGTTTTTCACTAAATGTCTAAAGGTGGGAACAAACACCATGTACTTCCAGCTGAGTGTGAGATGGGGTATTTCAGGTGCAGCAATACCTTTGAAATGTAGACCTCCAGAAGCAACCAAGGACAGTGTTCTTTATGGTATAATGATATTACATGTGACATGTCTTTGACAGACCTCTTTTACGTGCTTTTAGCCTATGGCAATATGTTATGGAGAGAAGAATTCACTGACATATCCAGGAAAAGAAATCCAATGCATAAAAAATTGGAATGACAAGGTTGACAAGGTTATTTTGTAGTTTTTTTTGCATTATAATAATAACTAACAAACTGGTATGCTGCATCTGAAACTTAGGATAAGCGATGCCTTTTTCTCTCATATTCTCTTTAGTATGTTTGGATATTTGCTTTAGAATATTTCTCCTCTTCTCCCAGTAGAGTAAAATCAAGCATTTTGTAGTTTGTTCACTAAATACCCCTCTCTGCAATGTTGCATTTTTTGTCCCCTGTTATTGTTGGCAGGCTTTTCTGTTTGGTTTAGCTTTTAGATTGCTTGTTTATGTTACCGTCTTGCCTTCTAAATTCAGGAGGGGAAAGTACCACAGCAGCACCTTCCAGGGCTTTTTCTCTAGCAAGAAAGGTTCTTTGTTTTTGTACCTACACCCTTCTCCTCCTATGAGCCCATTGCAGTCACTACCTCTGCTTTCTCTGTCTTCCACTTCTGACACCTGAGTCAATCTTTCCTAAACAATACTTGACTAAAAATGGAGGCATACATGATCAGATCCTTCCCTAACTAGGTTTAATAAGTGAAGAGGGTTTGTGACCCCTTGAGGATGTTGACAATTGTTGTGATTAGATCTTTGGTTTTTTATTCTTGATAAGAACTTCCTTTTTTTCTCCCTTTTTGTTTGTTTGTTTTTAATATACAATATAAAATCTTAAAATGGATCAGCCTACATAAAACCACTATGAATGGATATTATTCACTGAATTCTATGGGCCATTTAAATAAGCCTGCTTAAAACATTGCTAAAAATGTAAAGTAAGAAAGTTACTAGGGAAAAAAAAATCAGTTTCTGAAATCACACGCACAGAACCACAGGCTCCAAAGATTGCTTCTTTTTTTCTTTTTAACAGTATATGAAAAATCTCTTCTATGCAACATAGTATGGAACTAACAAACTCATAACAAGCTTCTGAAGCACTAACACATATGCCCATATCTGTCTTGTGCCTGTAATATTTTGTAAACAACTGTGTTTGTTGTTTTCTGTTCCTTCTTTGATCTTGTAAAATCCACCACAGAGATATGAATATGTTCAACAAAATCTAAGAATATTTCTTTTCTAGTCATGGCAGTCACATTGTATCATTAGAAATTTGTTTCCCCACTAATGATGAGTCATTTCAAGTGATGCATTCTCGATAAGGGAATCAAATACACTTATGACAGATTTTGCAGTTCAGAGGTAAGAACAATAATTTCTCAAGGCATCATGAAACATCTGTACAATGCAACTGCACACACAAAGAAAACAAACAAGGAGGATATTTTAAATAAAATGATAAAAATTCTTGATCATTGTCAGAAAAATCTATATCTGTTTAAAAACAACCTGCATTTATTTTATGTGAAAAATACACAGACAATACAGTGTATCTGCACTACAATATCTGATAGCTTAAAATATTTCATACTCTTTGTTCTCACATATGGTATGTCTTAACTTGTTTTTCAGTCAAAAAAGGAGTTTTCTTTATATGAGATGGTTTCCTGATCTAAATGTGTTAGGTTTTTTTTTTTCAAAACATGCACTACTGGTACAAATGGTAACACTAGTAAAGACATCTGGAAATTCACCTTTCTCTTATGCATAGGGTTCTATGTATAGATAATACTACAAAGGTAGAAGGAAGCAAGCTGGCTGTTCAGCCTAACTGGAAATGATTCAGGCTGTATGACCTCCTGCAGAAACCTTGGGCTGAGCCTGCAATCTCTGCAGGAGTTCATGTCTCCCACAGCCTGCTGAGGAGCTGATAGGATGCAACCAGAGAAGGGAAGTGAGGTTGAAGCACTAAGAGGAAGACTATGGGAAGCAATCAGGTTATTGCTCTTCCTGGACTTGTGGAAACACCAGGGTCTCTCTAGCAGGAATTGTAACTGGAATTCATGAGGTGTTTGTTTATTCTGACTAAGCACAGATTATTAACACTGTGTGTCTGTGTAGCAGACTGTATTATTTAAGGGTGAATGCTGGAGAAATTTCAAAGACTAGATAAAATGCTAGAAAGACTAAGATAGTTTAGGTATATCTCAGCATAGTCTCCAAATGAAAGCCTAATTATTGATCTATATTTCCTAATCTAACTTTCATTAATTCTTTCTATTTAGAAGCTAGATTTATATTGAACTACTCCACCAGTTTTCAACAAACAATAACACATTTTCAGTCCTATCAAGCAGGAAAGTTTGATTCAAACTTTAGATTAAATTCTTAGGATGCATATGAATTTTTTGGTGCAAATTGAACAACTATGCTTCTCGATAGTAAGGTTAGTCTTGAGGCACCTTACCTGATTTTATTGCAATTGCCTGATGCTGAACAGTGTTTTACAAAGAAAAAAAAAAGAAAAGAAAGAAAAGAAAAGTTAGTGAAAATCTTCCACTTTTTTTTTTTTTTTTTTTAATGTGATGTTTTTGAACCTTCCTCTTTGAGAGTTCTCCAGATTCTTTGTCTAGTTTGAATGGTTTCTGCAATGCAGCACTGGAAGCATTGGTAATTTTATGTGAAGTAATTATTAAAAAAGAGTTCTATGTGACTCTTCTATACAGCGAAAAATAGTGTGAAGTAATCAATGGAGACATGAGTACTGAAGGGCAGCTCCCATCTCTGAGACAGAAGGTTGTGAGAAATTAAGAACATAATAAAGACAATTATTTAGAAATTAAAGTCTAGTGTCTACAAGCTTTTTTATATAGTATTATGTCTCAGAAATTTCTAGCAGTTTAGAAGATGTCTATTTTTCATCAGTACATTTATTTTAAAAATCAGAAACAACTCAAATTTTAACTGGAATTCAAGCAGAATATGCCAGTGTTGGTCTGATGCTTTTAACTTTGGTTTAAATGCTCCTGATTTGAGGAATGGAAATAGATGACAATGGTGAACGGGATTTTGATTAAGCCACTGGAGCTTTTCACCTTACAAGAATATAGTTATTCCTGAAGGAGCAGGTAGGATTCAAATAGTATGAGCACCACAAATTCCCTCCTAAGGTCTGGTGAGCATCTTCAGACATGGAGAAAAAAAACCCCCACAACTTATATTATTCTTCAAGGGAGATTTCATAAGATAGAGTTTAGCAGTAGTGTTTTAATCCACCTTCTGTATGCAGAACTAGCTCCTTCTGATATAGTGGTTTCCAGTAACAAGATATTCCTAATTTTGCCTTTACATCAGATGTTGTCAGCCTGAGGTAACTGCATGAGGGGGAAGAATTACACTGAATAGAGATCAAATATGATGGTGGGGTTAACTTCTAAAAATTTATGTGGAGGAAAAGGTGGGTCTACTTTCACTGAAAATTATTAACTTAAAGAAAAACTGATTACAGAATGAGGTAAAGACATGGGTGATGGCAGCCAAGAGAGTTTAAAGCATACATCAATCATGTAATACTGATTATTCAGCTGTAAATATTTTGTTCCCATATACAGAATTGCAATGTGGGGGAAACTGTCTGTAATGAAGAAATTTCTCTAGCGAGTAATCTCTAGATTATACTAAACAGTGTGTTTATGCAATGGGGCTGCAAGAAGCCTCTGGGAGCTCTTACCAACCTTCGTACACATTCATGCTCTCCTAAGGATGTCATCACCTTGGGCTGTTATCCAGCAGTTTGTGTGAGAATAACTTTGTGCTCTACTGAAGCAAGAAGCACTACAGAAACAGCAGAAATGTTTGGCAAAACTATGCTGGAACATCCAAAGGGTGAAAGCTGTGAAAATTGGACAGGTTTGCTAAATAGGTCTCCTCCTGTCTGAGTCAGAAAATCTGCCAACTGCCACAGCATATATGGCACAGACACTTCAAAGATATTAATACAGTTAATTTCTCACTAAGCATGGAGATACTTGCAATTTGCCCAAATGAAAATGATGGTAGGAAAATGTTTAACCTTCATCTATGGTTTAGCAGCAGCTTTGGGTATCTGCTTTGATTTAGCAATGATCTAGCTCAATGCTTCCTAAGTTAGTAGTATCTAAACCTTACACACAAGCTTTTAATTATCTTGTGGCAATATTTTTTTACACTGGTATTATAAACAAAAGGAGGTTTATAAAAGCATGAGAATGTTTGGACAAGCTTGGGTAACTTCCATAGTATCTATGACTGATTTAAGAGCATTTAAAATAGGAAGTAGATTTTAAATTTAGTAAAGTTATAACTTAGTAAAGTTAACAAAGGACATATAGTTTGTGTTAATGTCATAATTTTGCAGTATATTTGTTAATATTACATATAAGTAGAGAAAATATTAGGCATGTTATGGTATTTTGAATGAAACAATGTAAGATGAAGCTACATGGAGATCACATAACTTTTGAAATGTAAAAATTTAATAATTCTCAAATTGAGTCACCCCTAATGCTTGCATGTAAGCAAGGAAGTGCCTATATGGAGCAATTATACAGACATTACCAAGACCCTCTCCAGGGACTCAACTTGCTGAGGTGCATTTCTAAAGTGCCTGTACCAGCAATAACCATGTTTTTGTCTTAAACTCTCAGGCTGGTGGTACTCAAACACAAACTGGTGAATACAAATACATACTGAAGAAGATTAAGGACTCTTTGTGCAATATCCTGTCACATTCAACCACCGTGAGGGGTGGTCCCCATGCCAGGTAACACCTAAGAAGCTAATTAGGAACAGGATGAAGTCAAGAACTGGTGGGACAGGAAGATGATGCAGCCCTGGTAGACCCTGTCAGTAGTGACAGAGCAAGGACATCTATCCTCAGAGAGATCCATAAAGAAAACAAGGAAAAAAACTCTTATGAATTGTTCTACAAAACCTGTAGTGCCTGTGCAGTATGGGGAATAAACACACTGAGTTAAAGACCTGTCTGCAGTCTCAGGGCTACGGATTTTTTGGGATCACAAAGGTGTTGTGGGATGACTCCCATGACCAGAGTGTTAGAATTCAATAAACTCCTACAATGAAATGGCTCAACTGGTAAATGAGGGGAGAGCAATGGATATTGATTACCTAAACTGCTGCTCACAGACAAGTTGTAAAAGAATTGGCTGGAGAAGGAGAGTGAGGTGATTGAAAATTACCTGAATATCTGAGTCCAGAGAGTGGTGGCACAAAGACTAGCAGGAGGCCAGGTTGTGGTGTATCCAGGGGTCAGTGCTGGGTTCAGTCCTATTTAAATTCTTCATTATGGGCCTGCTGATGGCACAGAGCTGGAATTAAAGGATGATAAGCCAGAGGGTCATGCTGCCATCCAGTGGGACCCTTACAGGCTGGGAGAAATGGGCTGAAAAGAACCTCCTGTGCTTCAACCAGAAGTGTGAAGTCCTGCAGCTGATAGGAAACAATGCCAGACACCAACAAATTCTAGAGGTCACACAGCTGGGAATCAGCTTCACAGAAAATATACTGGGGGTCCTGGTGGACAGCAGGCTTCACACCATCCAGCAATGTACCCTTACCACAAAAAAGGTGGAAGATGTTTTGGGCTGCATTAAAAAGAGAGTTGTCAGCAGGTTGAGAGTGGTGATCCTTCCTTCCCCTCTACTGAGCACTGGTGAGGCCACAGCTGGAATTCTGTGTTCAATTCTTGCCTCCCTAGTACAGGAGAGACATGGACGGGTTAGAAAGAATCCAGCAAAAGACCACAAAAATTATGGAAAAGCTACATCATCCTTCTTTTGAGGAAAGATGAGAGGGATACTGGAGAGGAGAAGCCTCAGAGGGGAACTTAGTATTATACATAGATAACCTGATAGGAGGATGCAAAGAGGACACAGCTAAGCTCTTTTCAGTGTTCCAGTGGTAGGACAACAGGCAAATACACAGGATGTTCCTATTAAACATCAGGAAGCACTTTTTTTACTCTGAGCTTGACTGAGCACATGCACAGACTGCCCAGCAGATTGTGGAGTCTCTGCCCTTGGAGAGCTTCAAAAGCCACCTGAATGTGGGCAATCATACTTAGGTGGTCCTGCTTGAGCAAGGGCGTTTGACTCCTCAGATCTCCTGACTTCAGCCAGTCTGTGATTCTGTGATAATACTGTGTCATCATAATTTCTATGATAGTGTGTGAGCTTTATGAGAGTGGAATATCTGAAAATAAAATAGGATCATTCAAATAGATTATAATGAACCAGTGATTGAGATGATTATAAATAGCATACTGGGAAGTTAAAGCAGTTTTTCTGTAAATGAGGTCTCTGAGGGACTTGGATGTTGCGAAGACAGATTTGTTGTGTGCATCATAAATACTCAAGTTCTACTTTGTAAGAAACTAATAGATTTTTGTAATAAAAACTGTTTAACATATGGCTTGTTTTTTAGATCATGAAGGACACAGTATTTTGTCTACTATTTCATTAATTTTTTTGTTGTTTGGCGTGACGAAACCCCTTACAAAATATATTCAATTGCTATCTCTTTATCTAGCAGGTACTAAAAGAAAAAAATTAGTCCTTCAGACTCACTGTAGGTAGTTATACCTCTATTCATCATACATTCACTCAAACACTGCAGTTTTTTGTATTATAATGATCCTGTCTTTATAAATGCTTTGATATGCAGAGAAATACGTAACTACTGGTGTCTGAGCTACTATCCACTGATATGCTCAAACTCTGTAGAATTTCTTATTTATACTGAGACCACTTTATATCTCTCTGACAGCGTGAAGTGGGCACATCACATTTGTATTCATTTTCAGTCTTCTTATCACTGCCAAGCTGTTGAAAAGTTCCCTTAGTTTTGATCCACGCTCAAAAGTCCTGCCAGGCATAAAAAATACTAAATGGGAATCAGGCACAGTGCAGATACCACCCTTTAATATTGGGCTGAATTTTTAGATAAAAAAAAGTATTGCAAGTAGAAGTGGATTTCCTTGTGAACTGCCTTACTTGAGGGATGAAGTATGTATGTTGTGGTGGCAAGTTTGGGTGGGTGCTGTGCAATATAGTCTTGAGGGCTTTGTATTACATTTGAAGCTTTGTTCTCTGTGAAATTTCTAGAAGAGTACTGAAACAAAATTGGTGAACATTGAACTACACAGGCGGGGTGGGCTTCTAACCTTGCGTATTTTATCTAGAAAGATATGGCTATATTACTTTGGCCTTTTAGAAATACTTTATTAAATACTTGCTGTAAGAAGAAAATTTTCCTAGGGATATTATCTTCTATAAAAAGTGAGTTACAATATATTGCACAGAACAATAGGGCTCAGGCTTGTGAATAAACCTTATAAACATACATAGCTATAACCCTAAACCCTATAAACCAACGCCATAAAAAGGGAAGTGTGTCTGAATTTTTGAAGACAATTAGATATTTTATATTCCCTAAGTTGGAGCAGGATCCACGTTTCAAGTCATGAAAAGAAGGCTTGCTTAGAAAATATTGTAGCACTGTGAACTTTCACAGCAATTAAAAGTTGCACATTAGTAAACAAATTTGGAGGCAAGGAATCTAATTTTCATAAGAATTTTATTCATAAAATGATAAGGGGCAGAAGATAAAAAAGAAGAATGTTATATTATTCAATAGGTATTTAAGCAAACTTGGATGCTCATCTCGGTAACAAAATGAAAATGCTCTAAAAAGGAAAAAAAACCCAAACCAAACCAGCTATATGATTTTGTCCTAGATCTTCCCACATCTATTAATTTCACTGGTATAGGTGTCCGTATTCCCATTCATAATGAGATTTTAGCTTGTGCAAACATTCTGGTATTGCTAGACTTGTTTGTCTGCTTTTTATTATCTGTTCAGCTATATGAAATTTCTGCTTCAAAGCAAATACGCTTTATGCTCTCTCCATAACATTCTTCAGCATGTAGAAGAAATACATGTGAATGATTGATTATTTGAGGATCAAATATATGTCCCATTGTATGATTTCTAACCAGTTTTTAAGAGACTGAGTGCTTTTTGATGTTTGTGTTACTTAGAGCTCTGGGCAACACCTGTCACTGTTGTTCATAAGATGAATGGTTGTAACTGCTATTATGTCTGCTCTGTGCAGTTCCAGAGAGCCACTAATATAAATGTTGTATGGTTTATTGCTTCATGGAAAAATGAGCCTCTTAATGCAGCATGGCTCTGGTTATTCTTCATTACCTGAAATACTGTGGAAGAGCTTGTATGTCTAATGAGAATTATAGATTCAGCGCAGAGTGTACAAAATATAATTATCACTGTTTCCAGACTTAAAAGGGTCTTATTCATCATGTGCAAAAAATATTCAAGGAAAATTAAGAAACTTTGTTCCTACGTATTACACTGACTGCATAGAAAAATGCATAATTAATTAAGGAAACCTAAATCTTCTCATTTCCATAGGTCTTTTTTTGAACAGTTTGTTTGACTGTGAATGAACATGAAGCTCGGTGTGACAGAACCTTGTATCTATGCACAGCTATTGTCTACTTTCCTCCTGTCTCTGTCTATAGCCGTGTACAATGGATGACAACAGATACAACTTTGTCTTCCATTTTGCAGTAATGTGGTACTGTATGAAGACTGTAGATCAGAATCTAAATATCTTCTAAACATATATAGACTGCAGAACACTAGGAAAAATTGTATAATATTTTGCCACGGTTTAAGTGGAGTGGTTGGTGTTTAAACCTGGCTTTTCCTCCATAAAAAATTAATTAATTCAGAAATATGACTGTCTATATTTATGTATGTGCCTTACAACAGGACCACTTCTCAGATGAGAAAAAGTAACAGTTCTAGTTAGCATTATGGACTCCTATCATAGACATTTTAGGAAAAATCAAAAGGACTTACTAATCTTTATATATTTTAATGGTAAAATGGTACAAGCAAAAAATGGAAAAAAACCTCATAGATATTCCTAGAGCTTTAACATGTTTTTGTTTTAATTACGCACCAATCTTGGGTTGAATGTAACACAAATTTCTATGTATTCCATCATGGGCAGTAGATTTTCAGAAATACTAGAACAAAAAGACCTTGAAATGTTTAGCTGGGTTTTACAGTTCAGCTTTAATGTTGCCTTTTTTCACTTAAGTTAAACTCAGTCTTTGAAATACATTCTTGAAATTTGATTGAGCTAATATCTGAAATTAAAAGCTGTGTAAACTCTACATAATGCCAAAACATGTGACTGTAAGTTTACTGAGATAAACTTCCAACTTTCCTTTACTACAGTAAAAGTGGCAGGAGCAGGAGGAGCTTTACTACATGATGCTAAGTGTCTCAAGTTTCTCACAGATTTAAAGATAATTTTCCTCTGATTTGTATGAAAGAGATAGGCAAACAGAATAAAAGTGTCTTTACATGCAGGGACTCTGGTAAATGAGAGAAAGATTTTCTGCCCATTAGCCAAAGGAACCCAATATCTGGGACAGGAAAAGACCAGATGCCGGTCTAAAAATTATTGACATAGAAATTGGTAGATTAATTAATAATAGCAACAACAACAATAAAGCTTAGATCTTACAACATATATTAATATTTATATTTACACTGGAGATAAGACTCAGATCTATCTTTCATTCATCTTTTACTCCAAAGAGTGAAACACCCACTGATTTTATTGCGATGCTTCCTCCTGTTTCCTGCCAAATGATCAGTGAATTATTCCATGGAATGATGTATAGCTTATTGGCAAGGTTATTGTGAGACCTACTCAGAATATTCTTTAACATGGCAATTGATTTGCTGTCCATGTAGATAAGTTCTAAATACCTCCAGTGTCATGCATCAGCTGCCTCATTGCAGTGACAAAAGTTAGGTGACACATAGGATAATTTAATAATTAATAAGAGCAGTATGAATTTTAAGGAACTGAAAACAAATAAATATAACTATGCTGAATTAAGGAATTCCTGTGTGAATATGCTTTGAAGCTCTTCTCATCCCAGATATGCAGTACACGGTACAGATTTATGAAAAACCTTGTGATCCATTACAGTCTGTCAGTAACATCAATAATATGTTTACAGACCTTTTGCCCTTAAATACGTTATGGTCGAAATTTCACGGATGATATAAAAAGCAACTTTTTTTTCTATATATTGTTTTTATAATGCCATTAGCTAGAATTAAGCTATTTTTAAAGATTAGAAAGGTGTTCTCTGGCCAAAATAATATTGAATACAGTGGAGCTAAGAATACTCTGCATTAACCCCATTGAAGCCAGTAAATTTCCTTCTACATATACCAGCTAAGAAACAACTACTGCAACAGAAGAGATTAACAGGGATGATTGTATTATTTTTAAATGGATGTAGGGTTTATAGTGAAACTAATAGAGTGCTAAATCACTCAATCAAATAGCATTTCTTTCTATTTAGATTTATGAAACATACAAGCATGGGTAGCTGTCTAGGTTTTCAAAATCAACAACAGAAGAGTAATCAGGGATATACTGCGGGAGGGAGAGGGAGTGACAAAACAAAACCAAACCTTAGAGGTTTGTTACTCAGATCTATTCATTTATCCCTAATTACCACAGAACCCTGTTCACTGCTGTTGCTGATACTTGCATCACAAAGCACTATAGAAGGCATTTATATAACAGCCTTATAAATGAGAATTTCGAAGTGAAATTGGCTCTCTTTTCCCTCCTGTAAGCAGAAAAAAAATGCAAATTCAGATGATAAATCTATAGAATGAAGTCACTTTACAGATGTGTTAAATCAAATTAAGAGCACTTTTATAATACTGAGCAAATGGCAGCTGTACAAAATGACTCATTTGTAAGCCTCATCTATTACAGTTAATTTTGCTGACTTCAAGTGCTTAATTTACATTTATTAAACTAGCTAAATAATGTTGGAGGCGGTACGAATGGTATGTTTGTTCATTGCAGAATTTATCATGTAGCTTAGGATACAAGTGTTTTGGCTACTTCATCATTTCCTTCGTCCTTTCCTTTCCTTCATCATTTCCAGCTTTAATCAATGAAATGGAATTAATAAAAGGTATTTTCAGACTTATTTTAGAGCTGCAATCTACTTTTTAAAGGACAATCAGATTGTGATAAAAATATCTCAATGAATAACAAAAAAATTAGTGAAAGTTCAAGGCTGTCTTTACTCTTTTGCTTTCTGACAACTCAAAAATGATGTCAGCTTCTTGACCCTATCTCTTTCTTTTGAGCATTCCCAATAGAATTAAAAAGTTTCACACCACCAGTACTGTTTGTATGGCTGATGTTGAAACTAGGAGGACACATAATCTTTCAGGTTCTTTTTTCATAATGATGCAAGAATATATTCATAATTTAGGATGATATATTTCATGGTTAGTTTTGGACTTGGCAGGGAGCCAACCATAGCAGGTAAGGTAGCAGGTAAGCTTCTCCTCTACTAGATTAAAATTAATTTTGGTGCCAGAGTCTGCTGGGAATACTCAGGTGCTAGCATTTTATTGACCTTTGTGGAAAAGGAAATGTTTTTTTCTGATGTGCCACTAGACCTGGTTTTCAGGATTAGTTGGAGTGTATAAATTGAAGAAAACTGCATTAAAAAAAATAAAGAAAAAAAAATAGTGCTCTTAATATATATACACAAAGTCCCGTCACAGATTTTTCTCTGCAAGAGATTTTCCAGCAAAAATACAGAGATTTAGTCATTGCTTGGCAGACGGGAAAATAAAGGCATCCACTGAAGACAGGACAAATTACCTAGACGTATTTGGGTAATGCCATGGGATAGTTACTACTTTTTTGAGGTCACTTTTGTAAATTTACTACCAGAACATTTTATATAAGAACACAGAAATACCCAGAGGTATTTTATGCGGTTAGTAGATCTCAGTGTTTCGGTTTCCAAAGTTATTTTTCATTCTTTCCCTAATTCCTACTATTTTCCTTCCTCAGTGACTGCCACCAAGCACTTAGCTACTGTGTGACCATGCTCCTGCCACAGCTTCAAGATTACTCATAAAGGGTGACTTCAGAAACCATAATGTGTGAGATTAACATTATTTTTTACTAATTTTTAACACTTTTCTTGTTTTAGATTTCATCAGCCATCTTAATTCCTTCAACAAAATGGCTGTCAGGCATTAGAATAGGCTGACCAAGGAAGTGATGGAGTCTCCTACCCTGGAGTTATGTAAAAGATGTAGAGATGTGGCCCTTAGAGTCATGGTTTAGTTGTGGGTTTAGTTATGCCAGGTTAATGGTTGGACTTGATGATCTTAAAGGTCTTTTCCAACCAGAATTCTTCTATAATATTTATCCCACAGTTTGTCTCAGAAGGACCTACTGCAATTATGTAATTAATTCTTGCCTCAACTACAATTTTCATATTGTTATTATAACACTAATATATCTATATACGTATTTAAACATTAATAAATTTTGTGCCACCATCAAATTTTAGGCTTACTCCTTGCTTCTCCAGACCATTTTTGGATGCTTTAAGCAGCACAGGACTCAGCAGGCGCTCGTCTCCATCCCCACTGCTGGCTTCCTTTTTAAAGTATTCCACCCACTACAACTGACTGTTTGCTTCCACTCTCTTAGAATACTTTTATTTATACTAGGACCTTTTTTACGCCATGGCTGATTTCTTTTCCTCAAGACCCGTGGTAGGTTGTGCAAAGCAGATTGCCCTCATACTTGCTGAACACTTCAGTGAAGGACAAGAGGTTGGTAGAACAGCAATTTTCTTTGAAGAACTTTTACTGGCTCTAGCAAAGAAACTTGTAATAATCGAGTTCACTAATTCTGTACTTTTTATTGAAATGGCAATAGTCGAAGTGAAATGAATGTGAGTTTACTAATAATCAACATGAAAACCTCCTGTGTGGTGTTAATCTTAGTGGCTCTTAGTGTAGTAACTGACAAAACGTTAGAAATGTACAGGAGTTTAGAGGAACACCAGCAAGTTACATACTGACAGTGCAAGCTGACATGTCATCAGTCACTCTGATTTAAATAGTACAGCAAGAAAGCACCACAGACAAGAAATGTCAAAAGTATGTCCAACTGAAACTTTTAATTTTATTTAGTTTTATGACAGGCTTAACCACAACCAACTGACTCAGACAAGTACTTCTGTAAAACTGGTGAAATACTGGTAGAAAGAACTGTGGAGTGAGATGGCAAAACTGCTTTTCTTTCTCCTGCAGAAGAAATCTGAAACTTACATTTATATTGCAATAATATATTATTTCTTTGTGTATTCTTCTTATCCAATCTACTTGCTTAATGCATGGCTACTTGATGAACTTTAAATTATTTGTAGTTTGCTCTCATGAGTGCTTTGTATCTATGGGATTAATTTTGAGTTTCTTTCTTGGTCTCTAACTATCTGTAGAGGATTCAACAAGCAATCTACATGCATGTCAGTAAAATGGAGTTCTTGTGAGTAAGAATATCCAAGACATTTATTGAGTCAATATTGGGTGAAGGAATGAGAAAATATAAGATTTTATTAATATTTGCATTTCTCTCTCAATTATTATTTGTGAGTCCTACTTATCAAATTGTAGTATTCCTTGCTAGGACTAATATTCTGAATCCTGGTAAATTATTTATAGTACAGTAAGTCTCTCATGTATCCTGACTGAACATTTTAAGGGCATCCTGAATATAAGTACAAAATAACATTACTGCTTATGTTGACAAACCTATACCTGAAGTTATACCAAACAATTTGAAATCTCTCAATTAGTGTTTTTCTCAACTTTAGAATGTTTATGTTACTGACATGAATGTATTTTCATCAATATATTAAAAACAAGGAAACAAAAATTTGAAGACAAGTGTATTTTCTTCAAGAAAATCTGTACTATGCGGTGATTTTTTCTAAAACTTAGTCAAGTGTTTATTTTGACTTTGATTTCACAAGTATCTCAGTGTCTTTGCACAACCCTGATGATGCCACAAGTAGTTTTAATAGACGAGGGAAAAAGTAATTGGGGGTTTCATAACACATTTTGAGCTGTGAGTTTCAAGAACTGTACAGAAGACCAACTCCACTAAAAGCTAACTTAAAGTGCCACTCAAAATTCTGAGTTTTCTTTCAGGGGTGCTGCTGGAGTTCACTACCCACAAAAATAATGGTACAGCCAGGCATACACACATACAACAAAGCCAAAGAAAGAAAGTAAAGAAAAGAAAACAAAATAAAGAGAAAGATTATGTAATATTTCCAAGAAATGTGGATGCCATATTTTTACAAAGATGCATCTACATGCTATATTTGATTCATTTATTTTGAAAAACATCTCTCTGGAATTTGTGTGGTATAAAAAGGGTGTAGCACTGCTGGTTTCAGATAGCAATAAGAGGAAAAAAAAAGGAAAGATAAAATCTCAGACAAGAGAGAAAGAAATATTTTCAATGTTTGTGTTAAATAACAATTTAAAAAGTCATCTAAAATATAAAAAAATGGTTAAATCTCTACAGAACAGATATACTGTAATCAAAATTCCGATCTGTGCCAAAACTATTTTATTAGGATAAATGCCAGTTAATGGTGTGACTTTTATTTTAAATTTAGTATAATTATATCTGAGTGTTTTTATATAAATGTTCTCTTTTTGTCTTTTAATTAGAAAATGTGTATTTATAATCATACCTTCCTTCATGAAAAGATTAAGGTACTTGTGACTTTGCATTGCTGCTGGGTTTTCACCAGGAGCCGTCAACACACATAAGCTGACACATTGATTATATCACCATGGTTAGTAACAGTAAACCCTGGCTTGTGATGAGGAGTTCCTCATCCTACTCCTACATGTACAACCAAATGAAGGGACTGCTGCAGTAGTGCAGAGCTCCACAGCCTGTCAGGCTCTGCCTGATCATGGTCCCCTACACATGCACTATTGCATTCAGGCCAAGACTAAAAAAACAGGTCACAGAATTATGAAATGCGTATTGTAAATCTGAAATTTAAGGCCTGTAAAAAGCTTTGAAGATGCTTGAAGTAATGAGTCATATCAGTAACAACCAACCAAAGAGCAGAAAAAAAAAAACCTTTTAGCCCCAGGGAGGGCAAATGGTGAAGCAAGAAGCCAGTAGGGCAATTCAAACATGTAAATGGAGAGTTTTAAAATCAGGGAATCACAGAATGGTTTGGGATGGAAGGGACATGAAAGATCATGAGGTTCCAAGCCCCCTGCTATAGGCAGGGACACCTGCCACTAGACCAGGTTGCTCAAAGCCTCATCCAGCCTGGCCTTGAACACTTCTAGGGATTGAGCATCCATAACTTTGGGCAACCTGTGCCCCTGCCTCACCACCCTCTGAATAAAGAATTTCTTCCTAATATCTAAACTAATCCTGTCCTCTTTCAGATTTAAACCATTACCCCTTATCCTGTCACTACCTGCCTGTATAAAATGTCCCTTTCCCTTCTTTTTATAAGACCCCTCAAGATATTAAAAGGCCTCAATGAGGTCTCTCTGAAGCCTTCTCTTATCCAGGCAGATCAGCTCCAACTCTCTCAGCCTGCCTTCATAGGAGAGATGCCCCAGCCCTCTGATTATCTTTATGAGTTCCTCTGCACCTGCTCTAACAGGTCTTCATCTTGTGCTGAGGACAGCAGAGCTGGACACACAACTTCAGGTGCAATCTCACGAGGGCAAATGACAGGTGGGATCTGTTTCGCTGGAAGGCTGATGCTTTTCTTGCTCCTGTGTTGATGTGAAGTTGAAATGTCCATTCTCTAGAGGTGATAAAAATCTTCCTCATAAAAAGACAAAGAGGGATAGCGCTGAATAGAAAGGAAATAAAATTCAAAGATTTCAAGGAGAAGGGGAAGATGGAATGTGAGAGGGCAGAAGAGTAGACTCCTGGGAGGAGTCTGGGATGAGGGTGAGGTGGGGTCTGGACCCATTGTGCACATCAGCTCAGACACTGCATTGACATCTGCATGAGGCAACATGAGGAGATCTCTCAGCTGTTTAAAGTAGAAGACCATGGGGTCTAAAGGAATGTGAATCATCTGTATTTCTGAATATCTAGTAACATTGACAAGAACATTATTGTGTATTGACCAGGCATTAGAAGGTTTTTTAAAATGGGGGTGTAAATGATACAAAAAGTTAGCATTATATCTTTAGCAAAGAAAAATCATGTAATCTTCTTCAAGTCAAGACCGTTAGAGAAAGATTGTTTGAGTGTTTTAAACATTTACAGAAAGAAGTTTCTCAGCCAGGCAGGGAAGCCTGAAGACTTGTCAAGAACTATAGGCATACATTTCCTGAGGTATGTCCAAGTTAGACACTTGGACATAATTTCTGTAAGAAAATGTGGCCCAAAATTGCTCATAAGAACATCATTTTAGACCACTAAAAATTCAAGGGTATCTAATTTAATCTAATTATTTCGTCATTATCTAAGATTTGATGTTTACTACTGGTTTGTGCTGATTCTTATTTGACCTGTTAGCACATGAATGAAAGTTGCCTTATTCTTGTCTCAGGAATGTGATTTTTGTTTTGTTAAAAGAATTAAGAGGAAATTTTGCATACGTGTAAAATAATATTTATAAGGCAGAAATTTCTTGCAGAATAAATGGAACTGGAAGGGTGAGAGAGAGAGAGGCAGAATTTGGAGTTCTAATTTGAGTTAACAAAAAATACCAGCCAACTTCAGTGCAACGAAAATCTGTCCTTTCAAAAAAGATACAGACATTTCATTGTGAATATTGAAACTTTATTTTATTCTTTGAAAATGGGATTGGGAAAAAAAATCTAGAACACATTTTCATTTCAAACAACAATCTTTTTATTCCCCTTTTAAATGCAGTTTTTGTTACTAAAATTAGCTGCTATTGACAACTTGGGAAACTAGTGTGTGTACCTGGTAAAAGTAGATTTTAAGGTACTTTTTTAACAGCTACCTTTAAAGATCTTAGCTATGATTCTTGCAAGGTAAGCCTTTGTAATGCTTACTAAGTGAGCAGGAGTCAGCCACTGTGCGTAGTCGAGAGATCTATCATCCTCCCTAGAGGCAGTTTCTGACTCTAAACAGCAAATCTTGTTGTCTAAATCCTCTATAAAATGTAAAAATTTAGCAGTATGAATTTAATTCACTATATCTGCTGTTTCTTAAGAGAGAGAGAGGAAATAAAAAGAATGTAAATGTTTCCAGGCTGTCCATCAGCTCCATGGCTCTTGCAGTGTTTTTAGGGTCAATGCTTTTTGTTTTAAGAAGGAAGTTGACCTATTCTTAACATTTAGTAAGTGCCAGATATTTTCATTATTTCTGCCAAGTAAGCTGACGCAGTGTATGAACTCTTATAGTCGTTTTCCAGCCAGGAATAGATTGGTAGCATTTAACTTTTTTGTAGGAATTAACCTTTCTTGATTTTGGTTCTGCACACTACAGGGAAAACATAAAAAGGCTGAGCAGAAGTAAGAGGGTGGGGAGAACATAACCCCAGGCCTCTGTGGGAGATTTGAACAAAAACACACTTTTGGTGGTTGTTGTAGTGCATACAGAATGCAGATAATTGGTTTTGAGTTGCAGCTGTTAGTGAAAAGGCATTATTTTTATTATTGATATTATTATATATATATATATATTTATATATATTTTTAATATAATGTGTAGTAACATAGACACAAAAAAAATCTCCTAAATGGTTTATTAAACACATCCTCAGTTAAATGTCTATTTTAAAAAATACTTTTCTTCTGTTGAAACCACATTATTAGTTTTCATTTCATTTCATCTGTTTCATTTGGATCCATCCTACACCTGTTCAAGTTCAGAGATAGCTCACCTTCTCTCTTGAGGCTGTGCTCAAAAGACAGTGGAGTGCAGATGGAAAGCAAACACTTGGCTCTGCAGGCCTTTCGTGAAAGCATGTAAGAAAAAAATGCTGAGACTGACTTTTAAAAGCTTAAAACAAAGAGTGCACTAAGTATTCACTTGGATTGGCGTGAATGAATTCCTGACTGAATTCCTGAATGGAGGAGATGACCTAAGAGGGGATTAATTAACAAAAAATGTTATTAATTTGATATTTAAGTCGCTTAGTCACTGTAAAAATCATAAATTCAGAATATTTTTTCTATAGAGTCAGTTTTGTAGCATTCAACTCTGATCATACTATTATAAAAATAAGCACATATTTGAATAAATCCAAATTTTTCATTGTTTTTTGGGATTCAGTAAGAGCTTTCATTCTTGTTTACTCCACTCCACATATTTAGTCATAAGTTAATTTTGAAAATATCTAAATTCAATTATTCTTTGAAATTTTTTGCAACTAAATTAAGTAAATTGACCTGTGTACTGTGAAAAAAACCCAGTTTAATTAATTGAGTTTGAATTGTATTTGATTTATATTATAAGTGTTGATTCTATGCTGTTAGATATTTTTATAGTTCAGAATCATGTATTATTAACCCTGTTACAATCGCTGTGAAGAGTGTTGCTACTGAAATGAAGATGCTGACTTTGGTGTCATAATTTTCATGTCTAGAAGCAGCATTGTAAGGTTCAGTAATATTTATGAACATAAACAGATTGCAAAAAAAAAGTAAGGCATAATTTAAATGAATAATTCTATTCTGTGCCTTGTAAGTGAAGCTGTGTCAGTTACAGTCAGCAGAAGGTTTAACCTGATTATAACACAGCTTTTCTGGGGATGACTGAGATACAGCATCACTTTGTTTTCAAAGATTGAACTTCTATGTCCTCACCAACACTATGAAGAGAAAAAAGAGGAAGAACAAATTTGAAGTAGTTGTCCTTTCTTTTAGTGTGTAGGGGAGCTCTGTTTTGCCTAGCAGACCAACATATCTCTTCAAGTCATACCATAGTGTCTACTTCAGTGTGTATTTCTTTTTGAAATTTGAAGCCTTTTGACATGACTTCCTGATGCTGAGCTCATTGTCCTAAATCAGACATAGCAAAGTCAAAAAAAAAACAAAGCTTGCTGCCAATTTTTTCCATCAATATTTTTTTCTTGTTTAATTTTTTTTTTTGTTATTTAAAGATAGCGACTACAGCAATTTCACATTATTTTGAAGTAATATGAATTTAGAGTTCTAAGTTAGCTAAACAATTCTATAAATTCTGCCTGTGCTTGTATTTTACATTTAGGTTAAGGCCGTGTACAACTAATGAGGGAAACTTGTTTTTTGGTGAAAGTTCTGGAGCACCATTTGCTTTTGTTTTCTGCTCTGCAACAAGAGTCCTGGTTTTTCACACAATTATAGAAAAAGATAGCAGCTTACCTCCTGAATTAAGATGTGCCTACTGAACAATAGTAGAGAGATGTCCTCATGCTGGGAAGTGTTCACTGTAGATCCCTTTTCAAATGTTTTTTTTTGGAAATCACTTTTCCTTGAAAACAGATAAATGCCACAGTTTATCCCTTTTTATGGGATCACCTGGCATTCTGCAATACAGAATGCATGCATACTTGTCTAAGATTGCTTTATAAGATGCTACCTCCTTTCCTCCAGGCTAAACAACTCCAGCTCCCCGAGACGTTCCTTGTGAGTCTCATGGTCCAGACACTTCATCAGCTTAGTTGCTCTCCTTTGATCTGAAATTACTCAAACTATGAATGTAAACCAACTGAAAATGTACACGAGCCATGATGAGCTCTACATCAGCCATTATGTACAAGAAAAAGATACATAGATCACCCTGTGTAGCTTTCTAAATGTTAATTCAAAATTACGCTGAGTAATCTGAAATAATTGAAAGACTGAAAGTATCAGAAAAATTCATTGGAAGCACTAAATGTTTTAAACACATAGACAGGTTAGAAAGGTTGGATAGATTAGATACTTGAATCTGCTAAAGAAAAAAAAAAATCAAGTGAGTGCATGGAGAATATGTGAATCACAAACAGCAAGGAGAAGGTAGGGTGATTAATAACTCTGATAGCTCAAGAGCAAGTGAGTTCAAAATCAAATTATTATGTATCAGGCTTAAACCAGTAATAAGATGAAGCATTTTTCACCTGATGTGTCATTAAAATTTTTTGCCAGAGAATGTTGTGAAGCTCAAAAATATGAACTCAAAAAGGGATTAAACAAACCCATAGGCAGGATCCATCAGGCATTAAACAGCTATAAAATATGATGCTTTGAATAAAGCCTCTAGCTCATGTCAAAAACTGAGGAAAAACATACCCCAGGAAAACATACCTAAGGAAAACTCTCTGTTTTCTATTTCCCACTCATTCCTTATCAAGTGCCTAAAGATTTCTGGTACATAATGAGAATATTTCTGTTAAAACTTTACATATAAGCAGTTGCTGAGTTAACTATATCTGCAGAGAAAAAGATAACTGAAGAGCCAGAAGTGGCGTGATGAGGAAGAGCAGTGACAATAATTTTGCCAATTTGATCCCATTCTGCAGGAGGTGGAAGACAGAAAAGCCACAGCTTTTATTCTGGGGCTTTCTGTTTAGGGCCTCCAGTGTACATGCTAGACTCTTCAGGTATAAAGTTACCACCTCTCAGGAATGAGGTTTTCTGACACTGGCCAGGAGTGAATAGAGCTGCCCCCTGAACAGATAACATGGATTTTAAGAAAGTCCTTTCTTGAAATAGTATTTACACATAGTGACATTATTTGCTTTATAAGGTTAGTACTGCTTACAAGACCTTACAGCTTCCCAAGAACACTGCCTATTGAGGAGCAAGACCATGCCTCTTCTTCCAGTTGATGTATCATATCCTCCCATTTCATGGTTATCTCCATGAATTTTGCCAAGCCAATCTAGTTATCTGCTTTGTTAATGGGTTTCCTTCTGGCAGCAATGAAGAATAATAATGCATAGTACCACTAAATTGGATTTTGTCCATGGAATGTAATACTTTTTGAGACCTTTTCAAAGAAAATACATAAGATTCTGGACAAATAATGAAAACCCAGTTGCATATTGTATTTCTTAGGCTTGCTATCCCCCTCAAGTCAATCATGATCAAGATATGAATTTGAGCTGAGCTCTCTGATTTCTTGAGGATCAAAGTATCACCTACTTGCAGCAAACCAATCATTTTAGCCTTATTTTTTGTACATGGCAGACCTTCTGAATGACTTTGTTTCTCTAACCATGTTGGGAAAGTTCCTCTTCAAATATGAGAATACAGCTACTGCATTTGAGGGTTTTTTCAATGTATGCATTTTTTTAAGTCTCCTATGTGGTCTCTTGCTCTCATCTTTTTTTAATAGATCCTTCCTGATATATCTGAAGATTTATACACTTGTGCATATACAATACTTGCAAAAGTATTTTTACAAGTAATGGCATGGTAGTCACAGGAATTTTAAAAGTTCAGAATTACAGTCATGCCTAGAAGTCAGAAGTTGAGTTCTTCTCAATAGCAGGCAGTAAATACCCAACAGAGGTTACAGAGCCTTTTGTGCCTTTAATAACAAGGTATCTCACTCAGTCCTTTGTGCATTCCACAGCCCACTACCCTGGTTTTACTGGTGTGGGGTTTTTTTTTTTTTTTTTTTTTTAATTTCATAATTAAAAAAAAATATAGTAAGAATTTATATTACATGGAAATATGAAGTGAAACTCTCTTCGGATTGAGCATGACTGTGTTAAGTTTCCTGGCTCCTCAAAGTATCAGGTACAGCTAGGATTCTGGGATTTTTCTTTTAGGAAAGTCAAGAAATACTCCAGAGTTATTATTTTGCCTTTCTTCAAGGAGCCAAAGTTACAAAAGAAAATGTTTTCATGCCACAATCTCCGTATAGCTGCTTTTCAACCTATTTAAACAGAGAAAATTTGTTTTAGATCTCAACCCTGTGAAGGCATGCACATCCAACTTTGAACTTGTGAACAGTATCATTAGGTTCAGACAAAGCCATTCTCATGCATTTCTTTTTGACAGCCACTGTGATATTAATAAATGTTCCTGTGTGTAGACTTACAAAGAAGACATCAAAGAACTTGCACAACACAGTATGAATAGGCACAGTATTTTTGGCAACCATGTAACCAGTATTCATTTCCAAAGCAGTAAAAATATAGATACGGATAGATTTGAAATTCTTGGCTTTGTATAGTGTCTGTAAATTCAAGTGTACCGCCAAAATTAATTAATTTTCTGAAATCAAAAGTGTTTTCTTTCATTTAAACAAAGTGAAAATTGCAATTATCTCACTATCAATTACACAGTTTTTAAGTACACCTGGAAATTGATTTCATCTAGTTGATTTAACAAATTAAAGAATTACCTCTGTGATATCTACCCTTCTCTATCTATTAATAATATATCATCTGAGTCTATGAAGTGTAGTTTGACAGGAAATTATATTATGCTGGCTATCCTGGTGCTCCAAAAGCAAATAAAGCAAGCAGAAAGAAGTGTCTTTGCTATGTAAGTGCAGCTGCGAGGTTTAGTTTTACATTATATTTTTTCTGTAGCAGTTGTAGAAAATCATTAGTCTGTGATGCATAGTGATGCAAAGCTACTGCATTTAAGGGACTAATTTTAATTCATACTGAAATCTGTTAATTGTTTTCAAAGTGGTGATTTAGTAATCAGTAGAGTGAAATCTGATATGGTTCATTATAATTTCAAATCACCTATATGAACCTGGATTGTTCCCCTCTAGAAAACAGGAAGTTTTAGTGTCAGCCAAATGAATCAGTGTGTACATAGATTAATCAGATATTTTGTGCTATCATTTACCGATTTACACAAGATTTTTGGAAAGCTGCTTACATCTAAGGTAAAGAAAGGAGACTCAACACTGAAAATACAAAACATCTCCCTTTCTTTTCTGGAATGTACTTACACACACATTTAATGTTATTTTTAATGTTAATTGATATTTTTGTTTTGTTGGTTTTTAAAATCCTTATTGGAATAATAAGTCTAAAAATGTTGAAATTCATGAAGTTTTCAGAATAAGAGCATTATGATGAAGGAGCAAAGGATAATTTCAGGGAGATTTTTCCCTGCATGTGCACTGTAGGATTCAGTAAACAATTTCCATTTCTGAAATTCTCATTATGGTGTTTTATACTTTGAGGAAATGCTAACTGCTAACCATAATGTATGAAATAAGGTAAGTCTGAAACAAACTCAGAAATTACAGGAAGAAAATATTTAATCAGAGTTTCTCATTAAGCTTAGAAGCTAGTAAAAAAACCCAATATCTAGCATTTTGTCAGTTGAGCAAAAAGCTAATTAAGAATTAGCATTGTCTTTAAAGTCAGAAATTATTGCAGCTTCCATTGCTTAAAGATTATATGTTCTCTTCCCACGCTACATTCTGAATTGTATCTTGTTAAAGTTAGCTGAATTCTGATACTCTCAAACAATAATTTTTTGTATAGACTGATGTATAGAGGAGTTAGCATCTTGTTTCAGCACTATGCAAAAGATCACTGATTTCCAATCAGTATTAATTTAGGGAGCTCCATTTGGAGTTGTCAACGTTTAAACCCCCAAGACAACTCAACCCCACAGAGCTGCTCTCTCCATCCCCCAGTGCAGAGGGGGAGAGATTAGCAAGGGTAAAGTGAGAAAACTTGTGGGTTGAAATATACGCAGTTTGATAGGTAAAGCAAAAGCCACATACCCAAACAAAGAAATTTGTTTATTTCTTCTTGTTGGCAGGCAGAGGTTTAACCTTTTTCAGGAAAGCAGATCTTCTTCACATGTCATGTTTTTTTGGGAAGACAAAGGCCAAAACTCCCATTTTCTTCCCAGATATTTTATTACTGAACACAATGCCATATTTTGTGGCATTTGGGTTCAGCTTTCCTGTTTGTGTCACCTGTGCACCCCCAGTCCACTTACTGTCAGGGAAATCTGATAAAGCAAAAAGGTTCTGATGCTGTGTAAGCAATGTTCAGCAACACAGAAAACATCCCTACGTTTCCATGACTGGTTTGCTCACAGTTCCAAAACATATCCCAGACAAAAAAACAGTACAGAATTCGGTGATTTGTGGTATATTCCTTTGCTGAAAGCCCTCTGCAAGGGCTTACAATTCAGTTATTGTATAATCATAATGCTTGCTGCTGAGGGACATGGTTTATTGGTGGGCTTATTGGTAGTGCTTGGTTAGCACTTGGACTAAGAGATCTTCTCCAGCCTAAAGGATTCCATAATTCTATGTTTTTTTGTCTTTTTTTTTTTTTTTTTTTTTTTACTCAACCTCTATGACACCAATTAATGTAAATCTGCATCTACACAATTTTCAGGCAGGCAACTAATTGGCTCTTAATCAACTACACTAGGAAGAGCCTACATGTTACTCTGGATGGAAAATTTCATGCAGCACAGTACATTTTTTCCTAGAGCTGTGTGTGTAAAGGCAGAAATGTTTGAAAATCATCCTCAAATGCCAATAGAGAAAATGGTAAATAAATAAAGACCTTACAGCAGAAAACTGAAGAGTAAATAGTTCTGTTTTTCCTTGATAAATGCTGGAAAAAATGCCAGCAAGTATTATCTAAAATTGAGAGTGTTTAATAATGACCACAGGTGTCTATGAAAGAGAGCAATCATTTTAATTGTAATAAGAGGAATTTGGATTTTCCTTGTTTTACATGAAACACATTTAGTTAGGATTATCTCAGTAAAAACACACATTTTTAAATAAATGCAAAATATGTGTATGTGGATATTTCTGCACACAAATATGTATTTACATATGTAGTTACCTCTGTCTGTAGTTACCCGAATAACTTTGGCTTAATATGATTACCTCTATGGGACTTAATTCATATTTTTATGTGGCTTGATATTCTGATATTCTTCTAACTTTGAAGAGCTGCTCTTTCTTTTTTCTTTTTTTTCCTGTTTTACTTTTTTTTTTTCTTTTCTTTTTTTTTTGGTGGGTTTTTTAAATGTTTTTGTTGTTATTTTTGTCTTTGAAAATACCTATTTAATATAGATAGGAGACTGGCTCAAAAGCACATTTCAATAATTTTACTGTTTCTATATCAAATTCTGAAGAAAACAGATGGATTCCCTGATAGGAAAAAAAATTAATTTTTGAATTTTGAGAATTTTCTCCACTAGACATGGAATTGCAAGAGGTCTTTCAACTTGTTATTTAGTCTATTCTTACAATAAAAAAGTCTAAGAGGACTATTTTGCTTTGTATTTGGTATTCTAAAACTGTAGGTCTCTGCAGGACTTATGATTAGCTGATGCCAAGAAACTTCATTCTGATCTCAGTCTCCCATTCTCTGGTCCCACACTCCAGGAGGGATGGATCCAGGCTATTTAGGCCCTACTAGAGATATGTACATAGGCATAGTTTTTAACTTAAGTATGATATTTTTAACATCATACTAAAGTTAAAAAATATGCCTATGTCTCTAAGTATGTCAGGAGAAATTTCAGAAACATTTTTAATTAGCAAATGTCATAAATATTCATACATTAACAACACATCCACGTAACTCAGCAGAAATAGAAGTGTATATGCCAGTATAAGATAAAATATGCATGCATATCCAGTGTAAGTCACGCACATATGTTATTATCAATAACTAAAATCTATTGGTTGTTGGACAATAAGTGGAAATAGAAAACAGGTCTTTATGGCTCATAGTTTTTGCTATATCAAGTGACAAAATCATAATTCCAGTTCTTGTGTTCTCTACTGTATGCTGGAGACTGTAACAAAAAGTAAAAATAAATTTTTATAAAGATACTGACACAAACTTTGCAATAGTACCTCACAGTCTCAGATGAATTTGTCTTCCAGTATTACTGTGAAGCAGGGAAGTCAATTTATCTTCTTTTCACAGACAGGGACCTGAGGCACAGAGAGGCTAAAGCCCAGATTCAGACAATTTGAATGCCAGCTAAATCTCAAAGTCTTGTGTTTCCATTGGCTAGGTGCCTCTGGTGCAGTGTCCAAGGTCATATAGGATGTCTGTGGCAAAACTGACAACTGAATCGAATTTTTTTCTCATCCAAAGTAGGGCTCTAAATCACAGGACAATTGTATTTTAGGGATATCTTTATATCACCTAGAATCAAGGGGTAGCTTTCATCCATCTGGCTTATGTCTGTTCCTCAGAATTACTTTCACATCTTGTAAGGTCCCAGATATGCAGGAAAAGTTTAGCTTAGGAATTTTTAAGTTACAAATATCACCATGCATTCAGTGTCCGTGCAGTGAATTGATCTCAACTAACAGAATACAGTGACACTCACATTTCAATTCCAAGGGAAAACCATCCTGTTTGCACTAAATTTGCATTTTCCAAATGCTCCCCTCTATAGCGTGCGGTTGATCAATCTGAAGGAGCTTCTAAAAAAAAACCCCAAAACCTTCCAAGCAGGAAAAATCTAAGTATATTTGAAGGAAAAAATTCAAATCCATATTCTTCTTCAAATAAAAAAAATACCATGTCTGTACACAACTTTTGAACAGTTTAATCTCCACAACAACAGATTTTGGGGAAAAGAGGAATGAACTAAATCAAAATGCCAGAGTGCAGGTTAGCCAATAACATGAGAAAAACTACAATGGTTTTTGGTTTTAATTAGAACTGACATGCCTGATTAGCCCCCCTGAAACCCATGCTTCTAATTCCTTGAAGTAAGACAAGTAAATTCAAGTAGAAACATTGACATTCATGTATAGAAAAGAATGTAAAGTAAACAGCAGATAAGCTGGGAATTTGAAGTCGTTAATGCATATGTGCTGTGATTGTATCTACTTTCAAACTAATTTTCTTTTAAATTTCATTTAGGTTCATTTTCCTGGAGTTTCAGCCACACATGATGGAATGTATTTTCAAGCAGCCATGCTTTGCCTAAACTCACTAACAGATGCATATAAGAGTGAACAGCAAATGTTCAGTTATGTGGCTGTGTGGCAATGACATTATTGGGAATTTCCATTACTGCAGCTCAGAAATGGATCCAAGTATTTCATTCAGACTGTGTGATACAGATCTGACCCCAGCACAAAACAGTAATACAGATGCTGGAGATGGGAAATGCTGTCTCTTGGAGCAGACCTAGGAAAAATTGTTTTTGGGGTCCACCTCTCTACATAGCAGTTCTCTACTCAATTTGCAGTCCCCTGTATTAGGCTCCTCAGTATCTCTTCTCTCTGAAAAGACTGGCTAATGCTCAGAACCTTGATATTAGATTCCAAGAGATAAGTACTTATCAAGTGTTAGAGGACCCAGTGTGGAGGTTTATGAGCCTATTCCATGTTTAACTATGAACCCTCAGTTCTAGAAGACACCCTTATCAGAGATGGTGATCTCATATATGTATATCTGTATATCTGTATATATGTACATATGCATATATGTATACTGTTGCTGGGTTTCACTGCTGGCTTTTCAAGCAGTTGTTCTTACTAGTCCCACTTATCAGAATTCATGGTGGCTAGGAACTTAATTTTAGCTCACTTTCCTTTCATCTGTAATTTAGATTGTTAAAGATGTCATGAGCAAATTACTCCTGCCTTGAATGTCTTTCAAATAATCTCAGTCTTTGTGATACTGGCTCCCTGTGGTTCATCCTCATGCAAGCAAACATGTTTCTCAAAAATGTTATGATGCACTTCTAACAAATATACCATGTATTTTCTAACAGGAAGCAGAAGCACATTTTTAAACCATTCAGCAACCCTGTTTTGTTTATCATTAACAGCTACAGCTCAGGCAGTCTCTGGTGACATTGTAAGAAGTGACAACTTAGCAGTCAGGCAAGGTGGAGGACTACTGTCTAGCCAAGATGAATTTCATTTGCTGTTCACTGCCCCAAAGTGAAGCAGACAGCACAGTAAAGCTTTTCTAACTCTGTTTGTTAGCTCAATCCTAATCCTCCAGGGTGTCTTGCATCCCACAGTCTTAGCTGTAGTTCCCACAAATTCCTTTCCCTTAGCCGAACATGGGTGCCTCATCTCTGAAATTGGCTTACATAAAGAGAAGAGAACTGGGTTAGCACCTGTTTGACTGGCTTTGGACCCTGATCAGGTATAGGTAATTGTCTTCACTTTAATTCATATTCTGAAATACATTCAAAAAATTAAAAATATTCATGGAATATAGGCTTGTATAGGATGTTAGAATTCTTTGGTCTTTCTGCTTGCTTTGAAGTAGAAATATTTTTAATGAATTGGCTCATTCAAAAGACAGAAATCAGAACCATTTGATCTCTATTTTGTATGCTCCCAAACTTAGAATTGTGTCTTACACTGTGCTTCTGACGACCATTTTCGACAAAGTTGATTATTCTCTATATCCATGCAAATAAAGGAGCAAATGTCAGCTTGTACACTGAAGCAGGGATTGCCACTATGAGTATCAGCTTAAATTCAAAAGCCAAATATGAAGATGTCAGTAAAGGGAACAGCTGGATGATATTTTAATACATAAAATCAGTAACCACATATAATACATATTTATTTTTTTCTTCTTACCTTTGGATATTGGAAGAAGAGATCTCTTCTTGCCTCCTCTTCATCTTCACAGAGCTTTCCTATTCTCAACAATTAAAATTCCTTCTCCTACACCTGCAATAAAATATAGGGGAACTCATTTTTTTCATCTCAAGGACAAACTGGATTTGCTTGATGGGTAGTTTTATATTTCATGTAAAAATTGTTAAAATGTAGATTTATTAATTTTATTAGTAGTTTTAATATTTTATAATATCATTTTCATATTATATCCCCTTCATGCATGCATGGGAAAATCTGTTATGAGAGACCCAGCTCTCCATCCCATCTGTTCTCCCACAGCTTCACTGACAAACTAATTCTTCTTACTACTTTTGAATGTCATATTTTTTCTTTAAAAAAAAACAACACAAATGTTTTATCACCTTGCATAGAATTTCTGTTTTGAAAAACAAAAGAATTCTCAAAAGAAATTTCTCATCTCACCTCTTTTGAAACCTCGAAATTTCTACCCCAAAACATTCATTTTAATTAAATGGTGGGTTGGATGAAATACTTTTGCACAAAACTCTCCCTAACTCCGTGTCTCATCCTAGTTACAGTTTAAATTCCTGAAACATGTGAATGGCATTAGAAAGTAGTTGGATCTTCACATTTTATAATTTCCATATGATACTGCTTATTTTCAAGAAATGTTATGTGAGTAATAAACTGAAAAATGTTATGTGAGTTAACTGAAAAACTCTCTACGAGAAAATGTTCTGTAACATTTTAGGGTGTTTTGAAGATTATATTCTGGTTTTTAATGGATTAATTTCTGTAACATAATAGCTAATAGCTAAATACCATATCATGTATAATATATAAATACTGATAACATGGAACATGCTGAAATGGAACATATCTTATTCCTGGCTTCTCTTAATATCAGACCTGTGGGGGCAATATCTTCATTATCATGACAGAGGACCTCACCACTGTTTTGGGAGGTTTGATGTGTCCCGTCACTTAAAGTAAGCTCAAAAATAACTGAGATTGTTCTTTCTCCCCTCAAGAACTAGGCAATGGTGATGACTTTTCTTCAATTCTTTTTATGTCCTAACATGAGGTTTCTATTCTGTGTAACTGCAGAAGCTCTTATGTATAGAAGACAATGATGATTAGTAGATGAAAACAAAAATCTTGTAAATCCTTGTAAGTGGGGCTATGAATAATAAAATATGATGTAGTTCTTTAATTAATAATGTTGAGTTTTTGACATAAGAGCACAGCTCAAAATTTAATGTAGCACAAACTGTGGGACTAGAAGTAGAGTATGACTAAGAATCTAATGTGCAATTAATTTAATTAAAGGGTTCATCCAAAGAAAATTTCTACTAGTTATAAACAATTACAACTTACATTCACAAGCAAAGCATTCTTTAATTTTTTTAAAGTTGGCAGATAATAAATCTCCCATCTTTATTGCACTTAGACCAAATACAGCTGGAAATACCACTGCTGGTATTAAACAATTTACTGAGTAGTTGTTTCCTGAAGGGCCATGCATTTCACAGGTGCTTTAAATTAACATCCTGCTTTCCAAAACTTGCAGGAGAGCACTTGTTCTTCTTGCTACTATATGTGGCATCATCCAAAGGCTCAAAAAGCCAAAAATAAAAATAATCAGGTTATGGTAATACAAGCTAGTTCTTAGTTCTCAAGAGAGAAAATTGGCTCATATGCAGCTGCAGTCTACTGCAGCTACCAGAGTTACCTTATTTAAAGTTGCTGTGCTGCTCCATCTGATGCATTTCTGTTTGTGATGCAGCCACAGCTAATAGCATGATTATTCCAGTTCAGCAAGAGGGAAAATATCTTATGCCTTACAGCTTTTGCCATTTGGGATGCCTGTTTATAGAGGATGGCAATGCATGGGAAGTGCTAGTTGCTATAATGATTGTCAGATGTATTCAGTGTTATCCCTTTATATTTTCTGAGTTATATTGCCCTCTTTCTTGCTGTACTCTTTCCACTCCAAAAGTTGAAATGTGAAGTGAATTACAAGAGGCACCTCAGATAAGAAAATACCAACTCTATGTAATTTGACCCATGGATGTTGCTCTTTTTCTAATTCAAGTATTACCGTCTAGAGGCAGCAATATACACCTTTAGGAACCTGAAAGTTTAATGGTAGAGGCATGAATAAACCAAAATAAACTAATGTGACAGCATTATAAAGCTGAATATTTGGTGGATTCAGACTTCCTTTCCTAGGTTTTAGAAAGATGGGCAGCTTACAATGGAAATTTTACATCTTTGAAGAACTTTGATAATGGAGTCACATATCAATGACAGTGTATTAATGAACTGTGCTTTAAACGTTAATAAGTGACAACTCAATTCAAAGAGAAAAACCTGAACTCATTCTTTCTATTTTTATTACTGTGTGCAATGACTGCTTATAATGTTGAAGAAATGAACACTCAACTCCATTTTTAGCTATTAACCACATTTATTAAGAACCATTAACTTAGACTGATGGAATTTTATTTCAAGAACAGGACAGCACAGATAACTTGGCTTGTCTTATGCTTTTTTTGGCACGCTTTTTATAGGTTTTCTTTTTTCCACTCACCCTCATACCTATTGCATTCTCTTGGATTCATAGTGATGATGGTTTAACCTAATGTGAAAAATAAGTTTCAGAAGAATTCCTTTGGCCACGTCTAGAAAGAAAGTTGTGGTATTTTCAGTGACTTTCAAAGCTACTTGACACATGAGCAATATCAAAGAATGTTTTTATTGCTGTGGTGGGTTGATCTTGGCTAAGGGGAGAAGCTCCCATCCAGACACTCAGTCATTCAGGATGGGGTAGAAACCATTACAGAAAAGCTCTTGGGTCGAGAAAAGGAAAGAGAGTCAAAATTAATTGAATTAATACTAGTTAAAATAGATTTAGCTAGTAACGAACCAAGGCAAAAAAAAAAAAAAAAAAAAAATACAACCCCAAAATCCAACAAAATAAAAAATCAATACCTTTCCCCCTGTCTTTTCCCAGCCTCACCAATGTAAGGAGGGGCGCCACCAGAACTGCCACCTTGGTCTTACAGTGGGCAGAATTTCACCCGTTTAATATATTGATTGACAGAGTCCTTTGGAAATAAGTCTTGCAGGAAAAAATGAGTCCAGGAAGGGTTCCTTTAAGAAGGAAATCTTGTGGATACAGGAGAAGCCTGTCACCCTGCTGCGCTGTAACACAAGCTGGTGGGAAAAGAGACCAGCCTGGTTTAACAGAGAGCTTCTGTTAAACTTCTGGAACCAAAGGGAAAAAAAAAAAACAAAACAGTCTTTTGCCTTGGAAGGAGTGAAGGCAGCTCAGGAGGATGCAGGTATTTTGTGAGGTTATGTAAGGAGAAAATTAGAATGGCCAAATCCAAACTGGAACTTAATTTGGCCACTGCATTCGAAGAAAATAAGAGAAGTTTCTATAAATACATTGACAGCAAAAGCAGGGCTAAGGAGAGTCTCCACCCTTTGCCCTTTGGTGGATGTAGAATGCAGCCAAGCATCAGAGAATAAAAACAAGGCTGAGGTGCCTTCTTTGCTTCAGTCTTTAATGCCAAAACCAGCTGTCCTCAGGAGCACCCAGTTCACAGCAGAGGAAGTTGGGATGGTAAGCTGAGTAAAGCCCCCACAATGCAGGAGGAAGTGGTTAGTGGCCTTTTACGCCAATTACATGCTCACAAGTGACCTCAGTTGGGATGCACATGAGAGTAATGAGGGAGCTGATGAAAGGGCTTGCCAGTCCACTTTCCATCATTTACCAGCAGTCCTGGTTAAATGGACAAGTGCCAGCAAGACATTTCAGAATAAACATACAAGGCACCATTCCTCAGTGATGACAGCTATACACATTTTCCCTTGCTGCCTTCAGCTGAATTGCTCTTGACCAGCCCCATCGAGGAAGAGGATGGCCAAGCTTCCCAGGCCTGAGCATACAGACCTATATGCCCATGATAAAATCTTCCAGTGATATGAATACAGTAAGCTATTTAGGTTGTTCATAAGCCTATTTTAGATTACAGTATCAGTTTCTTCAGTAATTGCACTGTGATGTAACTCTTGGCCAGTATTTTTGGTCCCCACATGTGAACAGCAAAAGCAGAACAGAAAGAGATCTTTTGTTACTAAGAAATGATCTTCTGTTCTTTAGTTACTCAAATTTAGGGCCACTCCAATTTTGCTTAGCTCTTGGCCCCAGCCTGGGTGGGGTTGAAAGAACAAATGAGACAAGGAACAGGAGTGACCCAGGTGATCTAGGATAATGGCTGAAGCTCTGTTTCTCTCAGGTTTTGTAGGAGAAGAAACTAATCACTTTAACTGGATACTTCTTCTGCTAAGATTGTCTGTGTCTGAAGTATCCCCAGAGTGCCTTCATCTGCTTATTTAGGATGCGAATTCTTTTCCACTAAATTTAGTTGCCCAAATCTCAGTATATAATGTTAATTTCTCTATGTTTCTACCTACCTCTTGCACAATATATCACGTGTGTAATAAGTATTTCTGGAGCGTAAGACAGGGTCATAAATTGAGATGGATCATGGTCTGGAGGTATTTCTCTCTTGCTTCATAAACTGTTGAAGATAAGATGATGACTCTATCTATCACTGACTGTACACAGAATTTACAGGAAATAATGTATGCCTCTATTACATTAAGTTCCAGTTCACCTAGTTCTCTCTGGAAATACCCACATTCTGTCTAGAAGGTTAATTGTTGGAGAACTCACACAGAAAGACAGGGAAGTAGATTCTAAACACTCCTCACTATGAGGGGAGGAAGAGACTGAATCCATAATTGGCTTTTTCCAGGAAACACCATTAGGTAGCCTAGGTATCTGTGTACACCATCAGCCTTATTGTTCCTAAGAATGCAAGATGAAATGCTTCAGGGAAGCAACAAGAGGGACTGTGAATTTTGCATATCTGCTATAGCACAGAAGAGGGAGATTACATGCTGCTTTTGTTCCATAACAAAAATGGGAACAAAAGATAACTTTTAACAATTTAAGTAATATAATGTACTATGGACACATATGAAAGCCTTCTGGAATCCCACTGCTGTTACAGCTGCCTGTGCCAGACTGTCTGCATGATATTTCTTGCCCGTTATGCATGATACAGAGAAGAGGCAGTGGAATAGGAGATTAATTCACCTGGAACAACCATAATCTACCTGATAAGCTGCTTCTATGCCTTGATCTTAGCTACAATAAATACTTATTCCACCTAGACAATCAGGAATCCACTATGGAAAAATAAGATTATTACCACCCAGCACCACAGCAGTTTTGTCTACATTTGACTAAGAACAGAGGATGAAAAACAAAAGAGTGCCAAGGAACTCTGGTCCATAGGAAAGACACCACTGCACAAACTGAAGGAGCTTTTGAGTAAGTCCTGGACTGTCCAATATCTTTAAGTGCTTAGATGCTTCTGAAGAGTTCAGTCTGAACGAGATATGCCATGTATTTATGTCCTACACAAAACATCTGAAAAGAAAAAACCAAAACCATTCAGATAAGTATTTTTGAAATTATTTTTGATATTTGTAAAACAAAATAGTTATAATTAATAATTATGATCATGTAATTAATAAGAACCTAGCATTAGTAAAATTTTAGAATTACAAAGATGCAAAAAAACCCTGAGCTTTTTAATTTATAACAGAAATTTTTACATAGTCACAGAAGAGGCTTTTAGTCAAAGTTGTGTTTTTCCTTTATTACCTTTGCAATCAGCCATCTAATCTGTTCTTCCTATAGGGACCAAAATTTTCTTGATTTTTCTATCCTAATTTTCAAATACAATTAATTTAATTCATAAAATTTCTAAGAAAATGTATTTTTTATTTTTCAAGTTCTTTTTGTCAACGAGTGAAAATTAATTTTAAATGTCTGAAGAGCATATAGAAACCCATACCTATAACATTCAGTTCTAGATCAGAACACATCTTCAAATGGATTTAAATGCATAGAAAAACATACCTCAAAATTGCTTTATGTCACACAGAATGCGGCTTGCATATATTAGTTTTCTTAAACCAGAGTTAAAATGCACTTTCTGTTACATATAGAAACATCCAAAGTTAGTAAAGCGATGTGTCCTGTACAAAGTATGTTATAAAATATCTTACCATTTTGGATATCAGTTTGTAAGATACTCCTGAAAATTTAGATTTATAAAGAATAAAAATTCATTTTCTCCAATCTGCAGGCCATACAAAGGATTAATTATGAATTATTTTGCTATTTTGTATTTGATTTGATTTTCTGACTGATCTGTTGCAAATGTCTTGTGTCATTTTGTTACTCCATCACATCATGTTAGGGGTCAGCATAACAGAACATGACTGATTCAATGGAAAACTTCAAAAAGATAATGCAAGCGAAAAATGTGGTTAAAGACACTGTGGTTTGCTTTAGAAAACTGTTCAGAGTGTCTTCATGTTAGATTTTTTTCCCTCAATCCACATAACAACTCCATGGTTGATTATAGTAATTTTGCATGCATTTGTCATATTGTAGGCTCATGTTTTTACGAATTCAGAAAAGGAAAATCTGAAAAATTGAATTTCTGTACTAAAATCTATAACACCTTTTCTACTATCATCTATGTAATATTTATTAATAGATACAAAATGTCTTCTGTATAGGCAAACAGGGAAGAAATAATGTTTCAGTCACTATAACTATTACTATTAAGAAATGTTTATATGATTCAGATATTTATCAAACAGTCTCTCAATAACTGGTTTGAATTGGGAAAAGAATCCTACTGACATAAATATTTTTCCCCAATAACTTCATATAGATAGAATATCTTCTAAAACCATTCTACCAGAATTTTGTAGCTGAGGGATTAAAATATTTAAAAGCTGTCTATCGGAATTGCATAGATATTTCTGTCATTGCAGCAATTGCAAATACAGCAACAAAGTTAATTTTTTATGTACTTTGTGTACATGACCAGATCCTCATTGCTGAATCACTTGTCAGAAATAAAAATTTGCCCTTGGAGCAGAGGCAAAACTGATAACACCCAAAAGTCTCATTAGCTGCTGAAGCTCAGTATTCAATGCCGTTGATATTTGTAATTCCCAGTTCCCCTGCTTTTCAGCCTTGTAGCTGTCTGAAGACTTCAACTCTTTAAAGACATAACAATTTTATTTAAGAGTACATTTAAGTCTGTGCTTAAATCAAGTTGTCCTGACACCCCCATTTTAAACCTGATTCATTTGTTGTAACGTGTTTCAACGCTGATGCACACACACAGAGAACTGTTCTATGTTCAGTGAGAAATGTTCTGTCCTGTCAGGTGGTGCTTGAACCAACAGGATGCACTGATTTTCTATGGGTGCTATTATGTTGTCTGTGATTTTTACCTCACATGCCACAAGCATACTTCAGGCCTAATTTATAGGCTAACATAAGCAATTCCATACCTCAGGATTCCCAATCCTCCCTGAGCATTTAGGCTCACATTCACAAAGTATTGCGGCTTTATTATTTTGTGCACTTTAGCACTGTCTCCAGGAGGAGAGTTCATGAGCCAGAACGAGTTGCTTTACTTTCTTTCCTAAGCAAAATGGGAAAATTCACCATCTAAAAATCTTCATTTCCTAGGGCTGAAGAGTCTGTGTGTGGCAATACCTAAGCCAGGAAAGAGTGCCTAATAGATTTTCTTTACCTCTTCCACTTGTGAAAAACTGATGCATGAATCTGAGATTTCAGTCCCAGCTGCCCTCCTGGGTGGAGATTCTTATGGTGGGCTGAGTAGGGAGCTGACTATGCTGCTTCCCTTTGAAGTCACTCCAAATCAGAGGTGTGTTAAATTCCTTTCTCACAGGGAGGGAGTTCAAACCAATATTTCTTTACCTTCCAGGATAGCACATGGGGCTGTGCTGGGGTTCTTCTTCCAAGTATTCAACTATCAGTGACAATTTTCTGAGATGGAAAAAGTAGTGAATTTTTATGATGAGGAAGACATGTCCATGTCTTCTTTATTCTTGTCAGATCTCAAGTCAGTATGAAGCTACTGTAAAAAGCAAAGTATTTCCTGTCATATCAGACAGTTATCTAAGCTTGGGATGTAGACATTTAGGATTGTTCAGCATCTTCCTACTATGGTGTGAGTAGTACACAATGTAGATATTTAAATTGCACCAAACTGAAATGATTTAAGTCTTTCCAGCTACAAAAAATTCAATACCAGTTTCAAACAATTCAATACAGTTACTAACACTTTTCTCCAGCATTAAGGAAAGCTGACAGTATTCTATTTTTCCCTATTCCAAAACAAGCAAACTAAGTGAAAATGCCATCCAGTGAATGGATCTCCTAGTGTCCTGGCCCACAACAACCTTCAAGCCACATCAAGAAATTATCTGGAAAAATACCTGACATAAAACAACTCCAAGCCTGGAACTGTGGCATAAATTTAACAGTACCATCAATCCTAGTCCAAATGTGCAGGTATGCTGTCAGGTGCCAGTGAATCTGATCCCTGATTCACTACTTGCTATGGGCATTGTCCTTGTAAATCTGAGGCATTTTTTTAAAGTCGGAAGAAAACAAGATAGAAGAGGGGCAAAAAGTGACAACAGAGAAACATGAGAGTACAGAATAAATCAGAGCTCCTGAGTCACCAGCAGTGCCCTGAAGTAAGTGGTAAATTTTTCTGACTGGTTATCCATGCCTGAGAGAAATTACCAGGAATTACACAAAAGCTTGAGGTAAATCAGTGGGATTTTTGAGCACACAACAACTTGGATTTAATAATACATAACATGACTACAAAGTTAAATCCTTTTAAAATGTCAAACCTATTTTAGTCTGTGATGGAAGAAGTATTATATACTGGTTTTAAATTATGCTTTATTATCTGAGTGGAAAATCAATGTGCTAAGAGACTAAAATAATAATGGTTATTTTTTCAGTGCCTTTAAATATGGGTCTGTCAAAAATTGGCACTATAAAAGCATGTGAGCAAATTTAAATATTCAGCTGCTTTAGATAAATAGGAGTGGAATAAAGAACATTAAAGTAGAAATATATATATACAAATCCACATTAATATAGAGATCATAGTGATCATATTATTGATGCGATCAAATTTAAAAATTACTTCTAGCAGTTGAAAAAGGACTGTATTAATAATTTTCTATATTACTTGTAATATGTGGCGTTGTGGTAAACAAATTAATGCCCTGTAGTGAAACCTTGTCTATACAGAAAAGACATTCACTAATTTCTCCATTTAAAGATTTACTTGCCATTGAAATAAATCTGGAAATGTGTTGTGGCATTGCAAGAAAGGTGGTAGTAAAAACATTTTAAAACAATCTATTTCTTCTACGGGAGGGTATTCTAGCTGAAGAAGAAAAATAAAACCAAAATGCAAATGGATGTTGAAATGTAGTTTGGAATGAACAGAAGATGATTTACATTAGTTAAAGTACTTGGCTAAGATGAAAAAAATTAATGAAGGTGATCAATTACTGTCAAGTATCTTGACCATTGTAAAGCCTGTGAAATCCAATGTTGATTTTTAACCTTGCGCCATTTAAATCAATTTATTCTTCTATATGCTAACATGGAGCCTAACCTTCCCACTGACTTCAGTAAGCTTCAGACACTATAAAATGAATTTACAAGTTTCCATTTGATTGATTCTGTGACATCTTTATGTCTGTTTAAGTATATTGGTGCTACTCAGCCAGTAATAGTGCAGTGATAGGAGAGGATACAGGAATGAATAAAGTTTTCTGAACTCTGAAAAGATGATTTACTGCTAATCAAGCCATGCTTGGTCTAATTCCTCTTATTTTTTCTGCTATTAATGGTCATACTGTAGTAAGAATAGATGGGGAACAGTTAGCATTTCACACATATTTCTTAGGTATGAGTCAATTAATTGGTAAAAGTAGATCTGGGTTTACTTCAGCAGCAAACAGGTAGAAAATGTTCTATATTAATAAAACCAAGGAAAGATCCTCACAAGGTAAAAATCTAACTAACTGTATGTTTTCCTTGGGTTGCTTTGAGGAATGTGTTTGGCAGATATAACACTTTGCTTTCAGAGACATTAAAAAAAATTCTTTCTTGGCAGCTTTTCATAACCAAGTCTCAAAAACTTGATTTTCATATTAAATAAGTAACCTATTTATCATTATGGCATTCCACTTCTAAGAAAATCAATTAGTAAACAATTACATCTCTTCAGGTTACAGCAAGTGAACCAATACCATATAAAAGAACTTTCTTAAATGCCTTTCCAGACTACTGTCATTACAGGTTCTAACAAAATTTTCAGAACAACAAATTGAAAGTGCCACAGGGCTTTAATGGTGGTTAAACACTGGAACAAGTTGCCCAGAGAGGTAATGAAATTTCCATCCTTGGAGACATTCAAGTCTATACTAGAAATGGCCTTGAGCAACTTCATCTAATAACATCTGTTTTGAGCAAGGAGAAGGATTAGATGATCTCTGAAGGTTCTTTTCAGTTTAAGTGATAGGTTATTTTATGGTTCTGGTGTAACCTTAAAGGTCTAGAATAGAAATGCAAAGTATGAGCTACAAGAAGTTTTGCAGGACTATAGAGTGGTATTGAGAGGAACCACATGACTTGAAAGTCAGAGAAAGTCTTAGGAAGACTTTTTGTCATGTTATGCTATTCAAGGCAGTCCAGAAAGCCAAATAATAATTTTTAAAAAGCCTTATGGGCTGTGATTTAGTTAAACCTTAGTTTAGCTTATATTATTATGTGGATACTATTCTTCTACAACATCGATATTTGAAGGAGACCTTTTTCTGTTTTAGTGTAAATGGTTGCTGTGGAATAGCAACACTGATGTATTTATTAATCACAATATGCACAAATAAAAATTTGTTGACATAGATTCCTGATCACAGGGCTGATATTAGTCTCATTGCTATATGGCTTGTAATTTCTTTATGTCCTTAGACTAAACACTAGTTAACTTAAATGTAACAGAAGAAAAGGATCTTTTTATGTGATGCTCAGAAAAAGAATTTCTAAAAATGATAATTCAGTGTATCCTGTAATGGTTCACTGCAAGTTATCGCTTGAAGAATATCAATATAAAGAATATTCAGGAACATAATCTTAGGTTTCATCATCTATTTATGATACTGCATTCAAATTTTCCTTTACTGTTCCTAGTATATTGCTTTATTTGGGAATAAGCATGCTTTTCTGTTATTAATATGTCTTTTTTTTTGGCATTTCTTCCTAACATGTTTTTTTAATGAAGTAATAGAATGGCTTACCATAAGTAAATGATGGATTAAATCCTGTCCTCCCACCTCCCCCCATCTTTGTCCTTCTCTGCCTTACAGATTTTTTAAAATTTAGTTGCTTTGGTGGATGGATGTCATACACTACACTGTTACACTTGCCATATTGTTAGTAGTATTTAATAATGAGATAATGTTTTGCAAGAAATAGTTTAATGAACAGTCTTTAAAATGTAAAAAGTATTTACTTCAACATTTTTTGGCTCAAAGGCTTCTTTGAGTTGATTAATCCAAAGTACTGACCTGTGGTACCTGTTCAGTTGATTTTAGCTATTAACATTGCAGGGTGGTGAACAAGTCAGAGGAGCCAATCTGCTGAAGTATGAGCACTAGTGAGATTCCTAAACAAAGTGCTACTCCTAATTTTTTTCATCCTGCTAATCATACAAAAAGTATAGAATGCCCTGAGTTGTAAGGAACCTTTAAGATCATTTGTTCCAATCCCTCTGCCATGGGCAGGGACGCCTTTCACTAGACCAGGTTGCTCAGAGCCATATCTGATCTGGCTTGGAATGCTTCCAGGGATGGAGCATCCACAGCTCCTCTGGGCAACCTGTTCCAGTGCTTCACCAACCTCACAGTAAAAAATTTCTTCCTAATCTCTAATCGAAACCTATTCTCTTTCAATTCTCCCTTCTCAAGCCATTCCCCCTTGTCCTTTCACTACATGCCCTTGTAAATAGTCTCACCCCATCTTTCTTCATTTCAGGTACTGGAGTGCACAATCAGGTCATTCCCAAAGCCTTCTCTTCTTCAGAATGAACAACCCCAACCCTCTCAGCCTTTCCTCATGGAAGAGGTGCTCTATCCCTCTAATCATTCTGGTGGCCCCCTCTGGAATCACTCCCACCGATCAATGTCCGTCTGGTGCTGGAGACCCCAGAGCTGAACCCAGTACTCAAGGTGGGGTCTCACCACAGCAGTACAGAGGAGAAGAACGAGTTTGATTATTGTGTTACCGTATAACATCCCTCACTAAGCTGTTCCTGATGGCTTGGAAAGTGATAATATTTTAAGCCTTAATACCAAAGCCAAATAAACAGAATTACTTCTTAAAAACAGCCAGTCTTTTCTTATGCTTTCAAGTTAATTAAAAAGACTGGTTAATCATAAGGAAGGAATTTCTGTCTTTCTGACTTTAACAGTTCCAACTTTGTAACAAAGTGCTGAAGTAAGAAAACACTTTTCTTGTTTCTTTTGCCTTCAGCATCTTTTCATAGACATAGAAGGAAGCTGTCCCTGTTCCAAGTGCCAGATAGGCAAAAGGAACTAGGTCCAATTTCTTGACCAGAGAATCTATTCTATCAAAATTCCTAGAGGAATTGTAAGGAAAGCTGAACATACATACTTGTAAGAAAAATAGCTTCTTCCAGGGAGCAAGATCAGTTGTTCTGCACATTGGCTAGAGATTTCAACACAGTGTGTTGAAACTGTGAAATTCAGTAATTTCACAGAAATTTTATAAAAAAGAGATTCTTGGATCTGAGTGATGGCCCCCTGGAATTACTGAACATATCACTACAGTTTTAAACAGCATATCTTTAGGAACTTTCCTGGCAAGACAACCTTTAACCTTCATCAGTGCTGGCATTATGAATTTCTATCACGGGTTTTCCATCTCTAATGAAGTTGAACACTTTCAATATTGGGAAAACTGACCTGTGAAACACTGTGAATTTTACAGTGTTTGAAGCATTATAGAATGGTTATTTTTGTATAAAGGAGGAGGATGTTGAGGTAATCATCTGTTCAGCTCTATTAAGCTTCTATTTCCATGCACCTTAGCTTACCAGAGACATAGTTGCTAAAAATACAGCTAATGCCAATCACCATGGTTTCATGGAAAAGAGGTCTTTTCAGATAAAACTGTTACCATTTTTAAAACAAAATGTTAGTTTCACTTAATAAAGGCTGCTAGGATCATAGTGCATATTTCAATTGTTTATCACATGGTATTTTGATTTGAGACCTTGCATTATAAGAAATGAACTATATATCAAACAGAAAAATTACTCTGAGAGACCTCATAAAGTAAACATTCTCTAGTTGTACATGTTTCTAGCAGATATTTCTTGGTTTGCTTCAGTTTAAAATCTTTTTCAACAGTCTTGTTGGGCCACAAAAATAAAACAGGCTAGAGGACAAATCTCACAAGTTAGAAAGCTCAATGTCTTAAAGACAAAACTCAATTTATTAATACTCTATTAGTAATGTATTAAAGAGGAAAATGAGATATGACTTGACTGATACTTATATATACCTACAGTTATAAGAAAAAGCTGAGAGGTGCTTTTCAACCTTGAAGAAAACCAATAATAAGAGTCAGTGAATAAATACAGAAGTTAGGCAGATTCAGTGAATGAATACAGAAGTTAGATTTGGCATTGGAAGTAAATACTCTGGGGTAATTAAAGATTAGAACATCTACTATGAGAAAACCTGCAAGACCACTTGCATAAATGGTGTGACAAGAAGCACAGTGACACATTATGGCCTTGAAATCTGCACAGGTGTAGATTTTCTGATGAAACACAACAAAAAAATTGTTATTTTCAGAATATATGCATGTGTCGTATTGTTTATTGTATTTAAATCTACAGTGAATTTCTTAATAGCCATATTTATTTGAGATTAAAGAGATACAGGGTTTACTACACATACCAAATGTCCTATCTGTAATACTTATAAATATTTCTTAAACATTCTCCCTCCATTTCCTTTTAGGTGCTCTGTGCCAGTAATGCCAACATTTTGATGCTTCAGGTTACGTGATGTTTTCTGATTTGATTTCTGAGATTATTTAGCTTTGCTACGTGATATGGTTTGTATTGTAGCTGTTGTCAAAGATTGGGACACACCACAGAACTTCAATTCTTTCTTAAATAGTTAGTGAGAGGCCTGATGCCAGCCATGGGTATAGCCTTTCTGCCACTCCTAAAAGGGGCACTTTTAGGCCACTGCCTTCAAAGTATCAATTGAAGTGGCATAGTCACTCCAGTCTGCCTTATCTTTCTCCAGGGGGTTTGTTTCCCAGTTAAATGCCCTGGCAAGGAGATACATGTCTTAGACTGAATAGCATGTGAGACATACCCTCAGTCTTTCCTGAAACTCTCCCCAGAACATATTATGGTGGACAAGTTATTTTTAATTTTTTGGCCTTTCCATTAACTAGCATTGATTCCAGAGGAGAATATATCATTTAAGCAGATCCTCTTCTGATCACACAGATACTTTCGTCTCTTTTCTGGTCCTCTCCAAAATCAAGACACCTCTCCTGTGTATGTCCTTCGAAGTCATTGAATTATGGTTTGGTTCTAATTTAATGGGTGCCATCTGATATAATTTCTTTGGGTTTTCATTTGTTTTTGAAAACTTATCAGGTTTCTGAATATTCTGCATTTGTATTCTACATTTATATTCTACATACATACATAATGTACTCTACATTTAGAATACACAGCAGAAAGCATGTGGCATTTCCAAAACTGGTGGACACCCCTATGTAAGTTTCTCTGCTGTGCATATTGCATGCAATGACATAGGGTGCATTGTAGCCCAGTGCATCCTCTACTCTTTGAAGGATTTCTTGCCTTCTTTATTTGTCAAAAGCCAAAAGCAGACAACACTGCAGAATAAAATGTTTTCTTTTTGTGCCTGTAATCCACGTAGAAGGAAAGACAAAATAATTCCCTAAAAAATATCTCTAAAAAAAATAAAAACAAACCAGAACAAACAGTACCTCCAAAGTTTATAATATTGAAAATGAAAACACAGAGACATATTTGGATGCTTAGGAGAATGGTAACTGTCAGTATAAATTTCATATCAGAATTTTTAACTAGGGATTTTTATGAAGACACTGCTCTATACTTTGCTGATAATTTCATACCTACTCACATTGCACTGAATATGCAAAACACAGGGACAAACTGCTGTTTCAGTACATATAATTGATGTGTATGAAAAGGATGCTTCTGCAAGCACAGTGCTTGAATGATTCCTTTGGAGGCTGCCAGAGAAGGATCTGGAACTGGGAAGTTTTCTGTAAGGGCTCTGGGACTGGTATGTCAGATTCATGAGCTTTGTAGAAAAGACAGTATTGCAAGAGATGCTCATTTGGATCTGAATTTACAGTGACAAAAAACATTGAGATAGCCTGCTTCGTATAAAGAACTGCTTTCACAGTGGCAGCATTATTTCTTTCAAAGAAGGTAATGCTTTCTTTGGCGATAAAAACATTAATTGTTGACATATTTCCTGTTTCCTGAGTGTTTCCTAACTACTGGAAAAGCAATTTTCCTTCTCATGTATTCTAAACCCATGCCCTGCGTTGACACATTGCAACGTGTTGCTGTTTTTACAAAAGTGCAGCATTTGCAAAGGTTGGCAGGAAACCTTACATTTGGGAGAGCAGAGCATCTCTCTGCTATATTGATCAGAAAACAATGTGCCCTGCTCCACATCCTCCCTGAACTGCTGCAAGTCTGACTGCCTTGTGCTTGGTTTGTGACTGGACCATTGGATGAACACCACAGGCCCTTCCTTACAGCTGCAGTAGGCCAGAGAAGAACTGAGTGTAGCCAGAACCAGGAGGGTGCAGGTAGGGAAGGGACATCAGGCACCCGCACTTTTCCACTGGCAATTACAACCTGTGCAATGCTGATGTGCCTTGAGTGTGTAACCATGAAACCACAGAAGATTTTGTGGTGAGCTGGAAGCATTCATGAAAAAAACATAAATACTGTGATTTAATTATAAAACATTTTTCAAGACAAATTATGATTCCTACAGAACTGTAAATGTTTTTTTACACAAATGAGAATAGAGTAGTGTTGGAATACCATATGGAAATATTTTATTAACTTGGAAGCATTTCAGTGTAATTCTCTCCTGGATGTAATATTGCAGTTCAACTCCATGTTTAGTAGTCTCGAAGGGTTTGATTATGCAGGAGGACAGGCATTTTCTCATCCTGATTCTTTTTAATAGGAGTTAAGGGTACTTATAACTTTCTACTACCAAGTGATTTAGAAACACTCAGGATCTCCTAATATTGGTTTACTGTATATGGCATTAAATCTTATAGGCATAGAATTGAGTATTCTAAAATGCACTGACTCTCTTCCCAGTGTTTTCTAGATACACCAGAAAGGTAAGCACCATATAGAGAATATCTTTTTAGATAAAAATTGCAATAACACAGAAAGAAATAAATTCCCTTAATAGATGTAGGTTGGAAATTAAAAGAAAGTCATTAAACCATGGAGGGCATGGCGCAATTAAGTAGGATTTGATATAGTAAAAGATTTTAGATGCAACCTTCATCTTTATAAAGCTTATTATAATCTAGAGGTACTTGCAATGACTAGAATTGAAGTCAGTGACCCAGAAACCTCTTTGTCTGAGTTATTTTCAGTCCCATGGAAATTTCTAAAATGTTCTCAAGACAAAAGTAGTCTTACTGTGTTTCAAGTGATGCGGCTTATGTCAATGAAGAACAATCAATTTTCATTGCGAGAATATTCTGTATAATTGCATCTTTATTCTAATCTGTATGCCATTTCTTTTTTGTTCCTTCTGGTTTATGCAGTGTACAAAAAATTTGGTCATAAATGCTTGTAATGTTTCAGCTCATGCTTAAAGGCATATGAAATGTTGAGGATCATAATTTCCTTGTAGTTGTATGATTAGATTTTTAACTAATTTTGTTGACTTAATATGGCATGTTGCATACAAACAATACCCATTTTACATATTTAAATCAGTTATTCAAAATAGATTTTATTTTCATAAAATAAAATGAAAACAGTGAATGTTTTATAGCCTGGATATCATAAATTAAGCATTTTGCTATGAATTTCTGTTGCTAAATAATGAAAGTCTGATTAATTATAGTATAAACCAGATGACCTCTTTATGCTGAGTAATTTGGCTTTAGGTGTAATAAAGCAACAGCTTCTTTTGGTTTTTACTGTCTATTCTCTCCTTTTCATGTTTTGTTTCAGAAGGAATATGATAGCAAAGAAAACACATAACATAAAAAGAAAAAAAATCTGTAGCAAAAGGAGTCCCAAGTGTAGGATGGAGTTATAGAGCAAAATCAAAAATAGATGCCAGCAGTGTGAGAAAAGGGTCCTTATCTGACTACAGTAACATTCTGGCTGAAGTCTTCCCTTAGGCTGTGTAGGAGTCTTGAACCTTGATTTTCAGTGTACAGATGCATCGTCTTTATTAGCAACTGCTATCATTAGATTTAGGCTATTGTATAAAACAGTCAAACAGTTATGGATTTGGAAAATAACAGGCCTTATGAAAAAGTGTGCATTTCTTTCTTTTAAAATGGACATGGCTGGGATTTGCTCTTGTGTCCACTGTATTATTATTTTTAAACTACTGGCTGTTTTGCAGTGGAGTATTTTGTTTTATCCCATGAAAATTTAAAGAAAAAAAATATTGCTGCATAGTTAGCACGTAATGAATATCAATTCTGGATATCTTGAAATATCACCTGTAGAGGTCTAAACATTTGAATTAAAGGCTATCTCCAAGGGAACTGTTCTGCAAAATACCCAGAATAAATTTTCAGAACTTTAGGCAATGTAGTGTTGATTTACACACGCATAAAACACAAATTTAAAACAGAGGAAGGTCTAAAACTACATTTAATTGCTTGTCCTTCATCATGGCGGAAAATTTCTCTTTAGAAAACTGACTGCAAAAGATGAAAGGTAAATAAGAATAATGACAGGCATCAGGACACTTCACAATATTTTAGGTATGGGTACTTTCTCAGGCCATCTTAAATTTCTCTTTGGAAAGCTGCACTGCCTAACAGGGAAATGACAGAAGAAATTACTGATGGGTGAAAAAGATTGACTCTGTTCCCTGTAAGCTCTTATCTTTAAAAATAAAGTTTTTCATGATGATTAAGAATGAAAAGAATATAATTGAAAGCTCCAAGGAAATTGGAAAACTAATAAAAGTAAAGTATTATAAAAATACTGAAAACATAAAGAAAATAGTTTTGAAGATAACATTTCTAAAATAAATTATAAAATTAGAGGAATACATGAAGCAAAATACAATCATCTCTAAAGCAGAAAGTAAAAATACTGACTACGAATAATCTGAAATTTTAGGTATTTCAAATATAGAAATTTAATATTTAGATGCTGAGGAATCCATCTTTTTCATTGTAAATAATTTTTTTCTGGAAACATTGTTACAGGAAATCCTCCTATAATAAAGCATAGCAATGTCTGAAGTTGCCTTGAAACTACCACAGAAAGAATGATATTTTGATGTGAGGAGACATAGACATGACTCTTTTATAGTATGGAAGCTTTTCTGAGGAAAGCATTTTACTTCCCAGCATTACCAAGTATGTTACTTTTGATTAAGACAGGAAAGAATAATTTTCAAATCCACTGTTTTTCCTGATAAAGGAGCTTATTTCTTTTGCCACGGGCTTACAGGCACTCATCATGAATTGCAGGACTTGGTGATCTTGCAAGAAGACATGGCTGCATGACTCAGCTCCTACTTCTAGCTCTTGCTGCATAGGAAAGAGGCCTAAAGCTCTCTTTGGATGACTAATGTTCAATAATCCTTTCAGCATGATACCACCACAAATTCCAACAGCCTAAAAGACTGAAATGGGGCATAACATTGAAGTATTGAGACATAACGTTGAAGTATTACAAAAAACATCTCTTTCCTTGATTGGCAGCTTGGTTTCTGATTCATGACAAGGAACTACTGAAACCAAAGATCTTCTGAAGGAATTTGTTGATTTTAACTCATATAATTCTACATATCTCTCTGAATAAAGGGGCTATGCTTTTTCTTCTTGTCTGGGATCATGACAGCTGCTCATTTTCTTTCAATCATGATAGCAAAGAGAAAACTAAAATTCTATCATTTCTTTTGGGAAAAGCTGTAGTTTTAATGCCTTGTTCCTCTGTTTATGATTCAGTGAAGACAATGCAAAAATTGGAGTATATGAATTTTAAAGTGCTATTTAAAACAATAATGGACAAATTAAATATTGAAATTTATACAGTCATTTGGCTAACAGTAGTTTTGTTAAAAAATGGCGTCCTTTGATTCCTGAAAAAGTGCTTACTTATACAGCATATCAGTCAAAAGAAACATATTCTCATTTATGCATAACAATAAAACACATAATAGAGGTTTGACCATAATGTTTATTATGCTACAGCTTTTAATTGTGGCTCAATCAAATTGGCCTCAGAACTGAACTGAAATACTTTTGATTTACTCTAACTGCAGTGATAACCAATACATCCAAATGTAGCTGCACATTTTATTTGAGTTTTGTTTCTTTTCCCTATATTTAATGTCTTCCACTTTTTCAATTTAGAGAATCAGCTGGTTTTCCATCTGCCTTCTATCTCTCTTATTCACATATTGTTGGGCAGGATTAACTTAAAATGCATGAAGGGGTATGTCTTCCCAGAATTTTGACTCCATTTTCCAATTACAATCACCTGCAACTTACAATCATCTTTTTGACCTGCGACCATCTCTTTTTGTCTTGTGCAACTACTCAGTGATTCATGCAGCTCTATGTTATTTATGCATGCAGCTCTACATTAACAGTGACAGACAACCTGCTTGTTCAGGATGGCATTTCTCTTCTAGGCTGCCAACGACTTATGGAAAAGAAAATATAGGTGTTCTCCTCTTTTGCACATGTGTTTCTTGTTAGCTGACCCGTAGAAAAATGTTCTGAAGTGATCCAACATGGCCAGAATAATTTCCTATTTGATTTAATTGGTCTGTGGCTTAGTTGACATCATCTCTGTTACCACTTTGCTCTTCTGATTTTACAGAGAGAAATTCTTGCCCACATTCCTTCAACTTTGCATTTCTCTCCCATGGTGTTCCTTTCAGAAGTTGAAGAAGTAATCAATTGTGTGTAAGAGCATAATCTACTGTAAGTAGCACAAATTTTTCTCTTCTGCACTAGACCATGAGTAAAATATTAAATTCTTGCTCTTGTGTAATCTCCCCTCTGTCTGCCTCAGAGCAGGTACTGAATTACTTTATGATCAAACTTGACTCATCCTCATGTGCCCTCCATGGGCCTGCTTCTATAGGCAGATGTGACAAATACAGCACTTCAGGCTTCTGAGATTTCTGTCTGATCCCATATAAACAATTTAGCTAACTGTCACACACAGCTTATCTTCAGTTTAGCTTGTGGGAAACCTTTTTTGACTGTCATGTTTGGAGACCTGGCAAAAACTAGAGCAAGAACTGTCCTTCTAGTTGCACTTGTAAAACTGGTCAGTGCATTTCTGTATTTCCTGGAGCTTTCTGTCAAAGCTGTAAAGCTGTTCATGGTGATGGATTCTGCCTCCTGTTCTACAGATCCTTCTGTGTTGTAGTAAAGTCATACTCTATGTTCCTAACCCTAAATGACGTTGCTAAGTAGTCTTGACTTCACCCCATAACACTGGATTCCCAATAGCATTTGATTTTTTTGCTCAGTGTACTCAACAATGGCTTCCTTGCAGTTTAAGGCTTTTTTTCAGCCTCCTTGTGCCTTAAGGCAAGGCTAGGAGAGCTATTTCCAGGATATAGGCATTGACCTTTTCTTTGTGGATGCATTTCCCGCCTGCATATGTTCAAGTTCTATGGCAAATGCAAACATGGTCAGGCTTTGTGCTAGTGCAGTTTGAAACACTAGAAGAGAGCACTGTTCAAAGTAATTCTGGCTCCACTGCAGTCGTGTCATATTTAAGGACCTTGCTCTGAACCTGTGATTTTTTTATTCTCTAAAAATTAATAATTTGTCCTGACTTTTCCTTTCTGCATAATTCTTTCCTAACTATCAAAAATATTTTTTTCCCTCTGATGGAAAGCTGTTGTAGCTTGGGCTGACAAACTTAAAACATTATTTCTGCTTTGTAAAAAATACCAAAGGAAAAAAAAATCATGTCTGTTTTTTTTGTTATCCTTATTCAGTTTTGTTGGAATATTACAATGGTATGGCATGGGAATTTAAACATATGATGCCTTCTAAAAGATGTGTCAGAGACTGGCAAGGGGCAGGATGGCCCATGTACAGACATGCAAAAACAAAATCAATGATTTATTTCTTGGGCAAATTGAGTAATATATTCTTAAGACTGATAATGCTCCCAATACTTCAATGTTCTTGAGTTGGTAGGTTTTCAGAATCCTTCATGGGTTTTCTTACCACTACAGAAGTACCATCCTTATGTGGTAGGCACAACAGCCAGAGAGCTCTAAATGCACTAATGGCAATTTTCAAGCAGCAATAAAGGAAGTCCATCCTTAACCTCAATTTTCTTTGTACAGGTCAATTTCTTTGAATAACATGTTATGCATGTATTTCCAACTGTTTATACTTTCCCAACAAAGCAAGTATTTTTATTAACTTGACTGAACACACAATGATCTTCAAAAACTCCTTTGTTAAAATGTAATTTGTTTCATGAAAACTACTGTATATTTTTGTGCATATCTATAAAGGATTGAATTAAAGACTTCATGAGTTCATTAATTTGTGGACCTATCTGATCAGCTTTCATCATGTAGGAGTTTGGTAGATTTGATTTATATCATGGAAGTCTGAACCTGAAGTTTTCACAATGTAGAGAACACTGAAAAACTTAATTTCACTAGCCTATGCATCCTTGTATTATGATAATTAGGCACCTCTGGAAGACAGAAGAGCACAAGCACAGCTTTGCTCTTAATTCTGGTACCAAATTTTATGCTGCCTTTTGATAATCTGGTTTTAATACTTGCTTTAAGGCTTTTTATTCCACTTTTATTGGTTGTCTACTTATTCTGTGCTTCATCACTGAGAGAAAGCCTCTAGCATTTTCTCTTGGTATATGCAATATATAGTGGTGACAATGTTGTTTCTAAAGTATTATAGGCTTGTATTACAGGTGACATTTATTCAACATGTCGTCCCTTCTTTTTCCTTTTCCTGTAAGTTGCACCAGGAATGGTATGGACCCTTTGGGTTTTCAGTTTTCTGAGACAGGACATCACAACCATTACACACAATATATTGTTGTTTTCATATAGCAATTTACACATACAAATCCACCTTCCCTTATTCCCAGAGGCATCATATTAAAGTTTCTCCTAGCAAGATAAATAAACTTGGCTTTTCCCTCTCTTTTTTTAATGCTTTCTAGCTCAAGTGCTTTGTTGAAGGGAAACAGGTTCAAAATGCAGCTAGGATTAGAACAAGAATTGGTTTACAGCTGTTTCTTGTGACTTGTACCTGCTGGCAGAAGAACTGATGCCTCTGTACACATTCTCTAAAGAGTGCAGACAGAAGAAGATGGCCCTTGACTGCACCTATCTCTTCCTAAGACCACAGACCTATGCAGCTATTGGAAAAGTGTGAAAAATTTAAGCAATGAAAGGACAGTTGCTGCCCCAAAATTTCTGTGCACCCTGAGAACTATATTAAGTTATTCAGTCCCACATCTGCCACACTGTCAACTTTTCAAGAGGGCTTTGGTTAATTCTGTATAGCAAAATGACACCAAATATAGAAAAATATTGTGTTTCCTTGTGAAACAATAACATATATTTAGCATCATTGTCTATCTTAATCTTCTTTTTGAAATAAGAGAACAACCCTTCCCCCTGGCTCCTGGATGTCAGGATGGAATCGGCTCTCAGACACCACCCATTCTTTCTCCTTGAAATCTGCCGAGGGAAATAGTAGTAGCTGGTATGAAGGTGTATTTTCAGTGCTCCTTTGAGCAGTGTTTTTGTAGCTGGAGATGTAAGGTGTCTGTGTTGTGCGTGTACAGCAGCAGATATTTATTAAAAGTACCGTAGTGTTTTAAATACCTCACCTCCTTTTCAGGGCACCAGCACTGGTTGTCATGGAAACAGCTGAGAACTAGAAATTGGCAGTGGAAATTGCCTCATCTGCTAGTGACTGTGTCCATGTCTAGTCCTGCTTCCATGGAAACACAAGTCAGAGCAGCAAAAGCAAGGTAGTGGTTTCCAAAAGCTGCCTTAAAAATAACCCTGAGCTTAGTGTTGTTTTGTTTGTGGTCATCTCCTCACCAACTCTGCTTAAGTAGAGCTCTAGAAGTCTGCAGTATTTACAAGTTTAACAGATGAAATAAAAACAAGGCATAAAAAAATAAAGGCATATGTTCTCTTTGATTTCCTTTACTGGCATAATATGTTTTTGGGAGAGAGATGGGTGAACAAACCTTGGCCTGCATAGCTACATTAGCAACTGATTGTCAGAATTACCTTTGATTAATTAAGTGCCCTTTCTGATAATTATTGTTCATACTGAGCATGTTAGAAGCTGAGGCATGGTTTATCTGGTTAACTGGACCTCATTAATTCTCCATTACTACCGAGGCATTACATTTCACAGAAAAAAAAAATAGATTCAGGTAACATTTTTCATTTTCAAAATAATTATCTGCAAAAAAGAAAAAACAACAAAAAAAAAAAAAAAAAAAAAAAAAAAAAAAAAAAAAAAAAAAAAAAAAAAAAAAAAAAAAAAGCCCAAGTACTTTTCTATGGATTTCATACTCTTTTTTTCCCTCTGAAAAATTGTAATCTATCCTCTTTACAAATTTCTAGGTTTTTCATCTGGCTCTAGTGCTTCTGCTTTGCAGTAGACTTGATGGACTCGATATACTTAGAAGTCAAGAGGTTGATAGTAGCTTTCTGAGAAATGATGCTCGCTTTTGAAAAGGTTGAATGGGTTGCCACAAGTTTAGTTCAACCTGTTACCCTGTTGGACTTTTTTCCCAGGTATAATGTTTTGTTTCAGACAGATGAGGGGCCATTTTTTATCTTCCACTGCTCAAGCAAATCTTGCATTTGTTGTGATTCTTGATGTCTGGAGAAAGTGTGGCAGCATTATAGATTATACTTGAATGGAGTAACTTTTTCAGCATTGCTTTGAGGACGTCAGTAACTTACATCAGTAGATATAAAATGCTCCAGAATTCAGGTGCTGCATCTGATTAATAAGCCATTAATTCTGAGGAAATTTGTGTCTCAGTTGTTCTTGCTGAAAAGAAATAGATAGCATTTGTTTTTAAAAAATTCCAGTTTAGATAGTGGAATAATTAGCTGTGTATCAGAGTTTAAGATTTCTTTAACAAGACTCACTATTTGTATGATGAAAAGTCGTCATATCCTGTGTGAAGCCTGCATGTCAAATTATAAACACAAAACCCAGTCTGAAATGTCCAGTCATTTTATTCTAAGGCTTTCTGTGAAGACTCACTACCTGCAGCTTCTTAGAAGAATACATTCTACCACTGACTCACCCTTTGACTTAATACCCTGTCTCTGTATCTTGTAGGTCTCAGATGAATTCCTGAACGTTTTGAAGAAGACAAATCTTTGCCTATGGATTCCTCTAGGGCTTCCTGACCCAACAGAGAAGAGCATAGCGTAGTTCTGCTTTGGTTTTAGAGCTGGTCAGGATGACCTTAAATATGTAGGCAATCAGATGGGTGTTAACTGTATGTTCACTATGCTCTGTGCTTCCCACTACTGATTAATTTCCTTCTTCATTTTTCTTTTTAGCTGAGACAGATTTTGCTATTGTTGTGAAACTCTGAAGAAGTATCTGTGGCCTCACAGGCTGTAAGAAAACCCCATTTCATAAAAAAGACATTTTTTTTCTCTATTTGATATGCTTCTTGTTCCACATCAGGTGTTTTATTTCATCTGGTCATAAAAATTATTGAGAGCTGCCATTTCTATCTCTATTTTTCTATTTTTTTTTTTTTTCAGAAGATTTGAATTGTATTTTTATTTTATTTATTGAATTCTTGAAAAAAAGTAAAAAATGGGTCTGTGCCTTAAACAGCCAAATATCATCTAGAACATGAAATGTTTGTGTAGTTTAGAATTAGTCTCCTAATATTAACACTATCATCTTTATAACATATCAGGTCTTAATGACAAAGTATTAGGTTGGAAATGAGATCAGACAATATATTTGCTTTCTTTGGTGTGTATTTCCTTATACTGCCTCTTTTTCTTCAAGTTGTGACTTCTCAGAAACTCCTCCCAAATTCATCATTTTACGGGATGCTTAGAGCAGGATTTATAGAAGTTGTAGTCCTCTTCACAAGTCCTCTTCTGTGCTCAGGCAACAAATGATGCTGGACTATTGAAACTGTTCAGACAGAAAGCTTTCAAATACAGTGATACTTGAGGTTGCTGTTTTCTTTCTTTGAGAGAGACATAGAGTCAGGTCCTCTTAGAGATGACTCATTTCTTGAAGCATCTGGGAAACAGATAAGAAAACTGCAGCTCAACATCTCTTCTAGCATTTTTCAAGAATGAGTAAATCACTGCATTTCTCGATATTCTGAGAAACTTCCTGTCTCACAGAAGATCTTGGGATCGAGTACAAACACAGTGATAGATGTGAAAGGATTTGAGAGAAAGGTGGTTTGGTTAACAATGTGTGTACCATTGCAAATCTGCCTTATGTTGGTTGTCTTAGTCAAAGTACCTGTGTGCATTTGAAAGACTGGTGACCAAATCAGTCTGTCTGCCTAACAGAGACTTAGATTTTTGACAGATTCCCTATTATATAGAGGTTTTTAAAATACTGTCATAGTTAATCCAAAATACTTTTAGATTTAAAGAAAGAAATAGGGAATACTGTTTGTATAGAAAACTGATGATACACTTGGTTCCAGTTTCATAAAAATAGTAGTGTTTTTTCCCTTATGGATAGATACAGTGTCTCAGCCATGTGATCTTCACATTTTTCATCTGTGTTTTTCATTTTATTGAAATGAAGATGCAACTTTCTTAAGGTAAGTGCTGAGAAACTAATGGGCCTGATAGAATCCTGTGAAAGTGCTGAGAAACTAATGGGCCTGAATCTGGTTCAATATTTCAATGCAATTCTTATTGGGCAAGTTGGTTGAAAACTTTTTTTGAAAGAAAAATAGCATCATATCACTTTAAAATTTTCAATGGTAGAATGGAAACAAGTAATCAAGCCATCTGTATGTATTGGAAGCCTCTTTCTAGGTCTCCCAGTAGAAATTTTGATCTCTATTCAGACTTTGATATTGCTGATTTTTCAGATTGCACATCTTTGCAGTTGCAGGTACTTCTCCCACACCCAAAACATCACCAAAGGAATTTCTTGACTTTCATTACTCAGTTATGTTGAAATTAATGTAGAGAAGCTGGATATTGCATGAATGGTATTAGCAATTGGAGTAGAATGCAATTAGGGAAGATTCTCAGCACTATTTATCCTGCTCCAAGCCATCTGGAGGCATCTGAATGTGTCATTGGAATAATTAAGAAATATCAAGAACAAAATGGTTTTAAATAAATTTTAATGATAAAACTAATTAGAGGACCATTCCCTTAACACACAATAGTCTTTGTATGTTTCTAATGTGTCACAAGTGACAACTTTTCCAGGATAAATGGCATATTTTGCAAATTAATCTCTGAGCAGTATCTTTCTGGAATTTTATTTTTAATTCTAGAAAATGTGGGGGTCCTTTGTGAATAGTGTGTGAAGTGCCTGACAGATTTGCTTTCAACACTAGCGCTTTCATATTTTTAAAATAAAAGTTCTCTTATGCTGGAAGATGGAGTGGTCTCAGTATTTCTTTAATTAATTTTGACATTTAGTAAATATAAGCTGAAAAATGATAGAATCCTAGAATAATTTTGATTGGAAGGGATGTTTAAAGGTCATCTACTCCAATCTCCCTAAAATGAGCAGGAAAATCTTCAGCTAGATCCAGTGTCTCAGTGCTGTTTAACTTGACCTTGAACACTTCCAGGGAAGGAAAGAGTTCCACAACCTCTCTGGGCAACCTGATCCAGTTGGTCTCACTACTCTCACTGTAAAAAACTTATTTCTGTATCTTACCTAAATCAAACCTCTTTAGTTAAGAACCTTTACCCCTTGTATCCTAACAGGTACTAAAGCATCCCTCTCCTGTTTTCTATAGGCCCTGTTTAGCTACTGAAAACTACTTTAAGGTTCTCGCAGAAGTCTTCTCTTCCCCAGCCTGAACAGCCCCAGTTCCCTCAGCCTATCCTCTAGGAGGGGTGCTCTGAACCTCTGAGAATCTTCATGGCCCTTTTCTGTATAAGTCCAACAGATCCACATCTTTTCTTTCATTTCCAAACTCATCTTCCCTTTTAGTGGGAACTATTTGATTCTTTCTAGCATGTGTTCCTTTACATGCAGCTAATGAAACCTCTATTATGGGTTCTTCTAAACCATTCCTGATGCCAGCTAGTTGAAGAAAATGCTTCCAAGAATGCAGTATGGGTGCAGTATGATTTCACCAGTAACTAGTAAGTGATAAATAACAAAGCTGATATTTTCTTCAGGAGGAAATTATTATGCGTAATGAAAGCTGAGCCTGTAACCTTCATTAGCTGTGGACACATATATAAGTCTTGATGTTGGCTTAAGTACTTAAATGTAACTGGTGCCTGTTAGATAAAAATGATAATAGGTTTTGTGTGTTTCCTTCTCCCTGTGCTTATTCTACGCACAGAAAAACCTCTATTGTAATGATCAGTTTTGCCTAGTACTTTAAAATATCGTTGTTGAGCTAGGAATCATTCTGTTTTTCTTGGATGTGAGATCAAGGAGTATTTTGCGTGGAAAAGCCTACCCGTACATCTGCTAGCAATTCTTAGTGCAGAGCATTATGCCATCCATCTGACTGGAACAGCCTTGATTCTCTACTCATAACAAAATAGCCTGAAGGACGGTTCTCTCAGAAAGACTATGTGTGATCATTATGTCTTAGAGATTATTAAAAACCTCTGCACTTGATGGAAATTGTGCAAGTTTCTGCAAGTAGTGTAGCCAGGGCCTCACCAGAACAATGGCTGTACTGACTTTTTCTCAGCATAAGCATTGCCACTGGAAATAGCAACCTAATATAAGGCAGCAGTGTCATGCTTAAGGCAGGTTATCAGGCACATAATTTTTTATTCTGTTTGAGCTTCTTTGTACTAACATGTTGAAAGAACAAACCTAGGAGTACATAAATCTATTGACACCTTGTGTATTTGTTTCTATACCAAAAGCTAGTAATACTGAAACATTATTGTGAAGAAAAGCAGAGGTGACGAGATCTGGTCTATTTAAGCAAGAAATTCAAACTCCTGTACTCTTAGGCAATTACCTCAAACATGTTTTTTTCTCCAATGATTGCATATGTGCCCTGTACCTGTAAAATATATGTAACCTGAGTCTATTACAGAAAACTGTGTTTAGATGATTTACTCAACTAAATTAAAAAATAAATGCATATAAACAGATTATGCAACATGTGAAAAGCTATTTTATGCATTTGTTTATGACTTACTCATTATTTATTATAGCCAATCTTATATGGATTTTACAGAGAATACTTGTGCTCCCTAATCTTACTGTGGCTTGAAATCTGACTGTGGCTGGAAAACAACATGTAAGAACCACCTACTCATCTTTTTGACTCTAATAATGAACCGCTTAAATAGACAGCTTTTGACATTCTCTTACAATTTCAAAGAACTATTTAAAAATGTATCATTGATATAAAGTTTGATCATCTTAAAATTATTCTGTTGCCGTCAAATTCAGTTTGTATTAATGTTCAGTGATTATTTGCATTTCAGGAAAGTATGACTGAAGTTAATAATTTTATGTTTATTTAATAATTATAAACCTTTAAAACAAGTGGATTTTTGAAATATCATCTTTTATTCTTGCATCTCAGATCTAGCTACCAAACATATTTCTCCTTTGCCACAAGACAAGCACAGCATATATCTATGCAAAAAATACACTATCCCTGAGGAGAGTTGAAATTTAATAATGCTTGTCAAAAAGGACTTTATATCCCGAAAAGAATAAATTAATACAATTTTTTTCAACACAAACTGAAATATTTGTTTGTTTGTTTGTTTCATATATCAGACAACTAGGGCATAATTGCAATGCTGTTCTGTATTCTCACCAAATTTAATATTTGAACTCTATGAGACTTATGTACTCGACAGACAAGTCCAATAAGAAATATAAAAAACCCTTGCTTACCACCCACCATGATTTTTTCTTCGAATGTAATATCTCTGTTTTTATGGAATATGGATAAACTCGCATAGTTATGTAGTAAATTAAATTTTCAAAGTTAAACTATTTTATACAGATAACTCCTCCAAAATACAATATTAGAAAGAACAGAAACTCCTTCATTAAACTGAATAGCACAATCAGAAGTCCTTAAATGGTGTACAGTGCCCTCTGTTTTTACTGACATTTGGGTAAAGTGAGTCCAAATTATATTCAGATGCTGGAAACGACCATGACAGTGTTATCAGAAATGGAGAAACTATTCTCCATTTACAAAGAAGAATATTAAGATGTGTACATGAAGAAAACTAATGTTCTGATGGATTTTTCAACCTGTAGAGGTTCCAGGGATAAGCCCATACAGAACAGCTGAACACTTACTCACACGTGCTCAAAAAAGGTGTGAGTTCCATGAGGCTACATCAAAGAGCAGGGATATTAGAGCACAGAGATTCAGACAGAATCACAGAATCACTAGGTTGTAAGAGACCTTTTGTATCATCGAGTCCAACCCCAACACCTCAACTAAACCATGGCACATCCATTCTCTGTTTAAACACACCCAGGGATGGTGACTCCACCACCTCCCCAGGCAGACCATTCCAGAACTTTATCACTGTTTCTGTAAAAAACTTTTTCCTAGCATCCAACCATATTTCCCTTGGCACAGCTTAAGACTGTGTCCTCTGGTTCTGTCAGTTGTTGCCTGGAGACCTGACTACATCCACCTTTCAGGAAGTTGTAGAGAGTGATAAAGTCACTCACATAATTTAAAATTTATTTTACAGAATTCAAAATTTATTTTTTCTTAGATGGGTTAGATGGGTGCTAGATAAGATCTAGGATCAGTTTACTTCCTCGATATTTGATTTCTGGGCACTATGACACTATAGGAACCTGAAAGGAAGAATTGCTATTTTAATAATACCAATATACTGTGAAAATTTAAAAAAAAAAAAAAAAAAAAAAAGAAAAAAGAAAAAAACCTCAAAAAAACCAACAAACCACAGAGGTAAAAGATGTAGAGGTAAAAGATGTGCATAATTTATAGATGTACTTTTAAAAATGCATTTTATTTAAAAATGCATGTAAGTATCTACTCCTCAGACATATCTTTGTTGACACAGCAAACATTAACTTATTCAATTTAAAGGTAGAGATTGCCTCAGAGAAATATCAGATCAGATATACTGGTGAGTAAGTAGCCATGATTCAGTCTTTACAAACATGATGCTGTTTATGCAGTATTCATTCTGGATAGGCTATGGTAAAATGATAATGCATTTAAGCAGAAAATAAAAGCTTTTTTTCATTTATTTTGTTTGCTTTTAATGGAAAAGAAAGCAACTACCCTTTAATTTTACTGAGAAAGAAAAGAAACTAAGAAATGTGCATTGGTGGTCTTGACAGAATTCTATGTAGAAGATATATACCACCATAAAAATGTTAATTTATCCCTCACAAAATACAAGTGATTGCTGTTCCCTTTCATTCTTCAAATTATGAGTTCATTGCAGCAATGTTTACATGTAGTTCATGAGAGGGATTATTGTTCCACTGCTAGTTTCCAAGGATTTATTTTGACTACTCAAAGTTGTAACTATTTTATTTACTTCTGTGCCTTTTATTGGATAAATCTCACAAACAAGAGCTATTTTCTGCAATGGGAAAATAACTTAGTTTTTTACTTAATCAATGTATCCTTAATCAAATTTTCCATGAACATTCCTTGCAATCATCACAGTAGGGTGTCTTTTGTAAGCAAAAATAAGCTCATATAAAGTAGTTATAGATATCCTGCCAACCTGTTAAAACCTCCCCAAACCAGTTAATTCTGAACCGTTCAAATGCAGATATCCTGGGAGTGGGATATATGTTTCTCTTTTTTTGTTAGATAAGGATTCTACTGATGAATGATCAATTCATCATTCATTATAGTGGGCCTGGCTACGCCTTAGCTTTCTGGGTGTTTTGGGGGGTTTTTTGGGGGTTTTTATTTGTTTGGGTTTTTTGGTGTTTTTTTTTTTTTTTTTTTGGGTTTTTTTTTTTTTTTTTTTGGGTTTTTTTTTTTTTGGTTTTTTTTGGGTTTTTTTTTTTTTTTTTTTTTTTACTACTATTTTGTTTTTTTCATAGCAACTTACACGGTGCTGTGTTTTTAGGTTTTTGACCAAGACAGTGGTGTAACTACTAATGATCTAGATTTTGCTGACCAGCGTTTGCACAGCACCAAGGCACGTTTTTTCCCCTGTCCCAGTGGAGGTGGTGAGGGAAGTGACCAAGTGACTGTGTGGTGTTTATCTGCCCATCTGTGTTGAGCTACAACACCAGTGTTTTCACCAGAACATTTTCTCATTCTGGATGAACAACATGCATTCCATTTCTGATGACATTATTGTCTAGAATAAGTGTTCCCAGATATATGTAAGGTGTTGCTGATCAGATCTTCTGGACACAAGTCAGATCCAGGGTACTTGGACTATATTGGAGTAGTACTCTGTGTGTGTGTGTGTGTGTGTGTGTGTGTACATACACCTAAGTTTTCAATGAGAGCTGGCTTATAGGCATTGTTGTTTGCCAATGGCAGAACAGCCTTCAAGCAAAATTTTGCCTAGAAAAGTAAACTTTAAAAGCACATAGTCTCATCTGCTAGAGCACCCTCCTCCCTCTGCTTAAGCAGCAATGACAGTTGATTTTAGTGATTTTATTTTTTATAATGCTTATTAATATTTTTCCTTGGGGAAAAGCATGGTCACACTGGAGCTATGAGACAAAATATTCTCATAGTTCTTTTAAACCAGGTTCTAACGGAAGTATGACTCATACAGTATCATCACCATCAGAGATTTCTACAATACATGTTTTCTAGGGAAGTGAAAAAAATATAGAGGAGAGAGAATGGGAGGAGGGCAATCTCATCCTACCAAAACTAGACAAAATGAAACAAAAAATCTACCAAAAAAATTGGAAAAGTTGGAAGAACCTGTGAAACCCATAAGGAAATCATTCTCACCTAAATAGTCTGGCGAGCATTTGGGACAAGACTGTGGTAGTTATCTAATTAAGTTCAAACAGAAAAGCATTCCATAACTTACATAGTTAACATAGCATAACAATAGTTTCTCTTGTAAAAGGTTCTGAGAAACATAATTCTTTAGGATATATTCCCAGAGATTCAGAGTTGCCTGGGAAACTATCTGCCATGTGTGGTTCTTCTCTTTTTTGAGCAAATGTTGAGTCACATGGATTTTCCATGTGTCAGGTTTTGTTGCTGACTTTTTAAAAGCAGAATGTATCTGTTCAGCAGCACTGGATGCTATGGGCCTTTACAGTCAGCTTTGCATCTGTGGGACTTGCTCTTTTTCAATTTTTATTTGATGTTGCTCGCATAAATATTCAGAATTAAATCTTACATAAACAGGACTACAGACTACAGAATTTTTCATTAGTGTTTTGATGATTGCTTTCTATCCTCAATTGATTTGTTTTGTTATCTGTGATAGCTGTACCAATACCTCATAAAAATCTGTGCAAGCACTGACTACTAAGAGGCTAGAAATCCACAAATTCAAGATGCTGCTCCTTGATACTGGCATGCAAAAATATTTTCAGACTTTTCTTGGCCTATTGGACCTTTGAGGGATGAACACTGAATTTAATTTTCTGTATTAGCTATAAATGTTACTTCTTCACAGAAAAAGCCAAGTTAGTTTCTACACATTTATTTTAATTGATTTGCAGACAAGTCAGGCAGGTACTGTGAAAATTTCACTTTTTTGACTGAGAGAATCACAGAATGGCTCAGGTTTGAAGGGAGTATAGTGGGTCACCTGGTCCAAGCTCCCTTCTCAGGGTCATCCTGGAACACATTGCACAGGGTTGTTTCCAAATAGTTCTTGAATCACTCCAATGAAGGACACTAAGTGTCATCTCTGGGATAGCTATTCCTGTGCTCAGTCATCTGCCCAGTAAAGAAGCTCTTCCTTGTATCCAGACGGAACTTCCTGTGCATCCATTTCTGCCCATTGCCTCTTGTCCGACTGTTTGGCACCACTGAAAAAAGCCTGGATCCATGCTCTGACACCCTCCCTTCAGATGCTTACAGGCATTGATGAGGTCTCCTCTCAGTCATCTCTTCTCAAGGCTGAAGAAGCCCAGTTCCCTCAGCCTTTCCATGTAAAAATGCTTCAGTTCCTCAATCATCTTTGTTGCCCCTTCATCCAAGTCCTTGATGGGGAAGTTAAATACTGTGCCCAGTATTGAACCCTGGGGGACTCCACTAGTGACAGGCTTCCAACAAGGTCCTGTGTCACTGAGTATCACCCTCTGGGACCTGCCATCCAGCCAGTTCTCAATTCACCTCTCTGTCCACTCATTCAATCCACACTTCCTGACTTTGCCTAAGGTAATGTTGTGAGAGACAGTGTTGAAAGCCCTGTTGAAGCTGAGGTAGACAATACCCACTGCCCTCCCCTCATCCATCCAGGTAGTTGTTTCACAGTAGAAAGCAATCATGTTGGTCAAGCATGACTTATCTTTAACGAATCCATGCTGACTATGCCTGATCACCTTCTTGTCATCCATGTGAATAGAGATGCATGAGACACACCATCACATTTCCAGGGACTGAGGTGAGGGTGATGGGTCAGGAGTTCCCTGGGTCCTCCTTCTCGCCCTTATGAAGACTGAGGTGACATTTGCTTTCTTGCAGTTCTCAGGCACCTCTCCTGATCATCATGACCTTTCAAAGATGACTATGAGCAGCCTATCTGTGGTGTCTGACAGTTTCTCTCAGCACTTGTGGATGCATCTTTTCAGGGTCCCTTGGACTTCTGGATATCAAGCTTGCCTGTGTATTCTCTAACCCAATCCTGCTTGACCAAGGGAAGCTCTTCTTTCCTTTGGCTCTGGATGGCCTGCCTGGAGACAAGACAGCAGTAACTTGCCTACTGATTGCTGATCACTGGCTCAACAGAAGGTTTTGTACCTCACGCCAGAACAATAGCTTTCAACAAACACCAGGAACATCACCTGGGTATCAAATGTGTGTAAGATTTTTTGTGTTGGAGCAGACATCTACACAGCAATAGCATATTGGTGTGTTATTGGTATTCTAAATTTGTTCTTGGAATCCAAGTGGGATACTACAAGGCATCTAATGATTTATGTCTATGCTTAGATATCTGAATCATCCTTTAGATATTTAAGCTTGTAGAAAAACTTTAATGATTTAACAACTGGATATGCTATACTTAAGGCTCAGAAATAAGTGAAAAAATAAGCAATATCTTTGCATACTACTCATCTCTTCCAAATCCTTGGGTGCCAGGCTGTAGACAGAGATGAAATTTCAGAAATTGACTGTAACTTCTTGAAAAGAATGCTTTCCAAGTAAAAGAAGTATTTAGCAACAGTGGCATTAACATTCCAGTACAAACGCAGTGCACTATCAGTGTTATTGCACTCTATTTGTGTGCAATAAAATGAGTGGTAATGCTGAGTTTACATTCTCACCTTGTGTTGTATCCCTGAAGTCTTGACATGTCAGTAATGCACTTTGCTTTCTTACTCAGTTCAGGTTCACTGGGACTTAAATGTATGCTGAAATATCTAGTTCATTTGCTTAAATATAATTTTCAAATGCATTGAAAATCTAGTTTTGATTTTAAGATGTTTGTCATGATTGTGAAGACTTGTAGAAATAGACATTCACTCTTGGCTAGCTATTGTTAGCTACAGACACCAAGAACAGCTTTCCTGCGGCTGTCACTTAGATGCCTGATATACATACACAGAGACAGACTTTTCAAGCCACATGAACAAATTCTTGGCAGCCAGAAAATCTTTTGATTTCATTGTTTCTTTCAGGTGATCTGTGGTGTTTACATGACTCTAGGAAGTATATCTAACTTTGAATTCTCTAACCAAGACTATCATTAGCTACAGTAGTATAGAAATGTAGTTGCTTAAGGCATTTTTTTTTGCATTTTTGTTGTTTTTTTTTTTTAACTTAACAAGACTTACACTTTCTTATGAGTTCTTCAACATCTATTTTAGGCCAGAATGACTCATACTCTGGAGTTCCCATTTTCTCACCCAGAGAATCTGGGTGTCAGTTCAGAATAAACACTTCCAGATTGCTGCAGATAGGTGAGATGAGTTCAGCCTGTCGTAATTAAATGCATGCAGCAAAGTGAAGACATGAAACTGTACAATAATGAGGTCTTACAAAGATGTCTGATGTTTCCTACCAAATGCTATTACAGGTACCTAAACCATATCTAAAGTATGTCAGTGCTTGCTTTTGAGTTGAGAAAAAAAAGCCTGTAGTATTGTTATAATAGCTTCAGGCTGTGTCTAAACTTGCCCCCCTTTAAATTATCTCTTATGGCTCCATATTAGAAGCATGTGTGAATGCATACCTATAAATGGATGGCAGGTTAAGAACATATATGACATTTTCCCCTAGCTTCTGCATATTTCCAGCTTAGAGGGTTTTCTGAGTCTGAAGCTGTACGTTTCCCTACCAACATGTGCTGGATTTCAAACGTTTGAGATCATCAAAATGTTTGTCCAGTATACTCTGAACATATGCAAACCTTTTGCCTCCAAAATTCTGCTGGTTAACCATTCCACAGGTCTGCCCCCTGCTCCCCACCCCCAAGCAGGGTGAAACACCTCTTGCTCATTCTGAGACTGAACTCTGTTGACTTCACGTAGTGGTCCTATTTTTTGTACAAGAAGAAATGGTGAGCAGTAAATCCTTACCTACAGTCTCTACATCATGCATGATTTTTATCTTTTCCTTCAAAATAATTTCTTAGTCCTTCTAAGAAAACGATTCCATATTATGGGTGCTTCCATGAGCCTTTGCCAACTGTTCTGTGTAATTTTTGAGGGGACGAGAACCATCAACATTAACTGGGAGTGTGCATGAACTGTGATTTTGTACAGTGGCATAATGATGGTCTTTTTTATTTCTTTATTCATTTCCTCATGAAGTCAAATATATGATTCATTTCCACTCCTAGCAAGCACTGAGCTGATATTTTCATCTCTCACAAACATAAAGGCTTACTCCAATGGCAACAGACACCACAGACCCTATAATTTTATATGTGAAGCTAGGTTTGTTTTACCCTACATACAGAAACAACAAACTCTTTTTCAAAATTTCATCTACCAGTCAGTCTTTTTTTCAGAACAGGCTGCATTTCTTCACAGTCAGCCCTCATACTTACTGCCTTGTGTAAAGTTACCTACTAGTGAGAGATGCCTCTTACCGAATTAAGGTGCAAATGAGACCACATGCCAAATCAATAATACAAATTTTATTTAACAGTAAATGTGAGGCAGAGAGATAGAAAGAAATAGAAACAGGGTCAGAGAGAGTTTCTTCACACTAGGCTTCTTGGTAGAGGAGGTTCAAATTCCTGGTTTTCCAGAACTTTTCACTATGCATTCTTGTAAACAAAGGAATTAATGCTCATTGTCTTATTCTATTCTTATTCACAATCTCTTCAGTAAGAAAAAAAAAATCCTCTTTGAAAGGAAATAGAAGAGAAATTACCTTGTGAATTAGCAAATATTTGAAGAAGCATTATTTTGGTCACATATTTTATAAGTAATTCACTTACTAGTAAAGAGTTTTCTTTGAGTTGATTTTCAATAGGACAGGCTACTCAGAACATTCTGATGTCTTTGACAAGAGAGAGGAAACCATTTTTCTGTACCCAGGAAGAAAAAAAAAGGAAAAAAGTAAAGAAAGAGTGAATTTTACTGACCATTAAAAGAAGCCATGCTTGTCTCCTAAACTCAACACAAAGTGTTTCTCAGTATCACCCTTCTTCAACTGTGAATTGTATTTGGGAAGATCCTACTGTCAATTCACATTCAGAGCACACAGCTTGTGTGTGCAAGATATAGTCTTATGATAAATTATGAATCCATATCTTTCCTTCAGGGTTTGTTTCTTGAATACTTTTTTCTTGTTTTAAATATTTATTGTAAATGGACTTGCAGAAAAGTGTAGAAATGTCACCTATAATCTACTTTTTGTATGCTGGGGAAGCCCTAGAATGCAAGTCATCTTTCCTCTGGCATCCTTTCTGTTTGCCTTTGGAGTGCCTTAGGAGTGACGGAGGAATTTTCTCACAGTCCCAATCATTTTGAGTCAACATGGTGTGCTCTTTTACATCTCTGTCATTTCATATGGTTGCTAAATAATGTATTGGCATAAGCTGGCAGCTTTGGGTATAGGAATGTTAGGACCAGTGCCAGAATTAGCTCTGGTCCATAATCAAATAATGTGTTATCAGCTACTCCACTTGGGAAGCTATAACTGTCACCTTCAAGCATTTTCTTTAAGAACTTCCCTGCTCTCTTTAAGTTCATCTTTTCCCTCCTGCTGTCAGCAGCTAAGCACCACAAAACCGCTCAGTCACTCCTTGCCCCAGAAGGTTGGGGGAAGAGAGTTGGAGAAAGCTCATGGACTGAGATAAAAAGCTTAAAATGTGAAATTAAATAAAAATAATATAACAATAACAACAACAGCAAATCTAACTTGTAATTAAAAGGTAAAACAGATGGAGAAATAAAACACAAGAAAGGCAAGTGATGCAAATGAAAGGAATCGATCAACAGCAACTTACAAAAGCCCAGTCAGTCTCTTGGCAGTGTGCCTCCCACCAATGTTCCCCCTGGTACTTTATGCTCAGGTTCTCCCTGAGCCTTATATCATATGGTATGGAAAATTCCTCTGGTGAACCAAAACCAGGACACCTCAAGAAGCAGAAATTATGAAACATGATGTTCTGGCCCCAGAAAAAGTTGGGGGAAAAGCATCAGATTGGAAAGAATAAACAACACTGGTCAGTGTTCTGATTTAATTAACCATACACGTAAGGCACTGCCTGTGTTTGAGCAGATGAGCTTGTCTGACAGTGTTCAGTGGGCAAGCTGACATTTCTGAATCTCTGAATCTTTGTAGTTGTTCTGCAGTTGGCATAGAACTAGTGCAGCCTTTCACTCAAGCAACTGCTACAGTTTTAGTAACAGTTTTGTCTATGCATCTAGGTACAGAATATAGAAATGCTCCTGAATAAACTCTACTTCTAATCCATGTTCTGTATCTTAGATAAGGCACGTTCAAGATGTCACTTTTCTCTCAGAGAAGAGAGAGAAAAAATGGTTGCCAAATTCACACCATTGTTTCATTTTTCTGCTGATGCACAGCAGAATAGTTTATTGTAGGTAGACTCAGTGCCTAAAGTTAAATTAATGGCTCATTTGCATGACCCAATTCACATAAACTTTTGGTTCTGTCATCAATCAAGATGGAAGAAATGAGGAGCATCTGTGAATGCACATACCTCACACAACAGAAAGGGCTTTGCCTGATCACTGCAAGCACCATATGGTGCATGCACTATTGATCAGAAATATGGAGAAATCTGGTATAGCCTGCAGGAGTTACTGGTTGAAGAAAAACACAACCAGCATGGAGATTTGCCCCCTAATTTTTACTCTCACTTTTCCAAGTAAAACTGTACCTTGAGGTCTACAATCTGCAGAATATATGGGCAGCTGAGCGTACTGCTTGTCAGTTTCTTCATGCATGAGACTTATATCTCTGAATTACTAAATCAGCTACTCACCAGCTAATTAACTCTGTAGTTTTGACCTAGAGACATATCTGAGATAAGGACAATGACATTAATAAAGGTGTTTGAAAAACAGAAGTAGTCCTTCTGTTAAAAAGAAAGAGAAGTACTGCAAACTGAAGAAAATTATTTTGTATCTTTAAAGACTTTTATTATATGAAGGTATTCATAAACCAGAATGAATCATGTAACAATTGAATTTTGTAAAAGAAGTACAAATCAATTTAAGAAAAGAGAAAAACTTAAGCAAAATAATTACTGAAAACATATGGATTTTTTTATTTTACACGGCTTCACATCATGCTGCATTCTATGTCTGCCAAGAGAACTCCCAAATGCTGTGAAGGAGACAAAAATAGTAATTTCACAGAATCACAGAATGTGCTGAGATGGAATGGATCCACAAGGATCATTGAGGCCAGCTCCCTGCCCTGCTCAGGATAGCCCCAAGAGTCACACCATTTAAATTCAGCCTTTCAGAAAGGGCCTGATAGATTCCCAGTAAGGAAGCATACCATGATGTTCTGCTCACATTGCAGCAAAAAGGATTTGAAGCTAAATAAAAGATGAATTCTTGCAAACTGGAAAGGTCAAGGATTTAAAACGAGATATTTTAGAGGAACCAAAAGCTGAGGAAGGAAGCACCAAGTACAAGCTCAACCGTCTAAAGGCACCAATAGCCCTGATAACTAACTATATTGCATTCTGCGATATAAGTTTCACAATATCCACTGAGTAGTTATCTGAAATAATGAAAATAATTCTTCTGCAAAATGAAAGGTTGCATCCCTGGCAAAAGACTGAAGTATTTTTGGAAGAGTTTGCAGACATTATTTAGATCCATTTTATAGCTTTGCCTTAGCATCTTAGCATTTTGTTAACTGGGTAAATGGAAGGAGGCAGACTATTTGTGGAAGAATCCTGCATGACCTATATTAAAATACTCTCACATAATTTATGAACAGAGGTCTGGTTTTTCAAAACACTAACAGGATCAAACCTTTCCCTTTTTCACAGACCCCCAAAGGATGCTTCCAAATGGGCTCTCAAAGGAAACATCATCTAACGATGTTTGTCGTTTAGTTTATGCTCGAATGTGCCTGTCTGTGTATGCACAGGTTTCCTCTAAATTGTTTGTTTATTGCAGTGGTGAAAAGAGGCTCAGGGTCTTAATGATGAGCTTGTGCTACTCCTGTATCTGAGTAATCATCTTCAAAAGTGTATAGGGACTTTCAGTTCCTGCCTGATTCCCAAGTGATGTAGAGGATTCCAGTCTGGAAACTGGCCATTGTGACTCCATTCACTTTCCTCAGTCATATTGATTTCAGAAGAGCAATTAAGGACTTTTCTGGTCCCTTAATCTATACTGTATATACTATACTATGTTTGGAACCCTATTTGTTAGTCAGAAATGAAGTCACAGCTCACTAGCTCTCCCCAAGCACACATTCTTAGAAGAGACTAGCAAATCACATTTCCATGGCAACACAGTTTCCAGAAACTCTGCTGCAAACAAAGGTAAAATGTCTTGAACACAGTTCACAGTATTCAGTAAGTGAATTCATTTTCTGTTGCAAGCTACATGCCTGCAGAACTTAACAAGTTTTCCAATTCAAAGAAGTGAAGACAGTTATTAGAAAGACGCTCAAGCTTGTCCTGTGGCTGGAGAAAGTAAACAGAGAGCTGAGGAGAATCACATCCACCTTTCCTCACACTTGAGAATTTTATCCACTTCAGGGCTTCAAGGCCTAATCAGCACCACATGTATGAGCTCAGACAGGAACATATTTAATTCAGGAAGACAAAAGTTTAAATCAATAAAACCAGTGGCACTACATCTGGCAAGTTTGCCCTCAAACTCCTTTCTGAATCATTAATTTAAAAGTCTTCCATATTTTACTCTAGCTTCCTCTTCACATCTTCATCCTCTTTTTGATTTCTGTGATCAAGTCTGATATTTTCTTTTCCTGCCTTAGCAAATCCCCTCACCACAGAATTCTTAAATGAAATGTCAAGACTCAATCAGTGGCTTCAAAATGGTGTGGTCATATATTTACTTCACTAATCTGTAACCCCTCCCAAGTTTTTGCCTATTTAAGTTCCAAGCTCAGCAGGAGAAAATCCTACTCCACCGCTAAAACACACCTGATACAGTGGGATCTCAATATTGCATCAGTACTCAGGCACGACCACATTCGCAATGTATCCTTTGCCTCTTCACAAACAGAAGGACTGACAATACTTCCACCCTCTCCACCTCTGCCTTCTCCTGCTTTTGAAGGTGGAAAATGGATGAGGCAAGGCAAAAACCTCACAGATACCAGAGACAGAGAAGAAAAACCATGACCATAGCTTTCCCCAGCAGACTTAATTTAAAAAATGTGCCAATAAGAATTTATCTAATCTCATTTTTGAGCAATAGCAAACATTGATGACTCTGCTACCTATCTTTGGAAGTTAGTTCAATGATTAATTAACCTCACTACTAGGAACTGCATCTTAATTTCAAGATGGAAAGTGACACACTTCATCTTCCAGTCACTAAATCTCATTATGCCTTTTATATTAGCAAGAATTAAATATGTTTTGCTACTGCATATCTCTTCTATGTATAGGAAACCCCATAAACATTAGGACTGGAAAGTATTTATCACAGTTGTTTGAGCTCTGTTGCAAAGTGAAAAAGTAGAAATCATCCTACACATAAATATTTCTAAGATCAAATATTTCAATTTTTATGTATCCATCTCTTTTTCTTTTTTTTTTCTTTTTTTTTTTCCTAATGAAAGAGAAGGGCACAAATGTTGATGAGATCATTTGTTCTGGTTTTTCATAGGATATTAAATTTCATGGTGATCCCCTTATGGATAACAAATGACTGTACTTACAGCAAACAGTACCAGTCCTTAGGTGACCTAACTGTGATTTGGCAGGGAAGAGGAATAACTAAGATGTCACTGTCTTAATTCGTGCAATGGTATAGAGCTGCTTTGACAATACTGGCAAGGAGCTATGTCCTATTCAATAGGCGAATATAGGGAAAAAAAGGTCAACCTACTTAGCAGGAAAATGTCCCAAGCCTGAATATGACAGCTCTTAAACCCTCAACGATGTGGACAACATACACACCTGGCCTCACTGTTCCACGTACCATCACCAGCCATGGCTACATGGCTTTTGATGTTCAATAGAAATAAAAACCCCAAAGGAACAGCAATATTTATGATCAGCTGTGTCTAGGGAAAAAAAAGTCTACTTAATTATTGCAACTGATCAGCTGAGATCCTGAGAGATGAGGTTCACTTGCAGTGAGTACCTTGATCAGGAGTCTTGAGCTTCATTATTGCAGGGATGACAATACAAGGAATTTTCTTCTTCCCATGACAAAGGAGGAAAACACTGATCAGAGTACTTCTAAAACTCACAAATTTTGAGGTTTGCTACCATCTGCATATTTATCCAGCTCAAACCACATGCACAGGGGCACTGTCGTTTCTTTTTAAAACTGTGTTAAAACAGACTTTTTTTTACCAATACCATACTTCACTTTAAAAGCAATCATTTCAAGGTGAATAGTTCTTTCCCTATCCCCATAGTAATTGCCATCACTGTCAGGAAACAGCACTTGTTTTTAAAACTGCACTTATTTAACTTCACTCTCTAGCCATTTTTTTTTATTTTATGCATTTGTAAATAAGACTGAAAAGGCTTTTAGTAATGTGTCTCTACCATGTTTAAGTGCCTTTCAAAGCACAGAGATCAAGTAATGTCCCAGCCTTCTCTTTTAATGTTGTTTATTTATTTATTTACTTCTGTCTCCTGGCTCATTTGTTACCTTTCCTTGAGTTTTTTTCTCTTGTATCCATGTTTGAAATAGGCATACAAGTATATTTTGCTAACTCTGTGTAAAGTGAGGATCTGCCTTCTCTGTTATTCTCATCTATACTGAATTATCACAGAAATATTTTTGCCATTACAGAATTTTTCTTCTGCTAGTCATAAATGCTGATATCAAGTTTTCTTCAGATCTCTATTTTCAAAGACAGAATTTGCCTCCTGCTGATATAATTTTTATCACTGAAAGTCTGAACTATTACCTTGCCTCTGAATGTATGAAAACACTTTTTAGTGAATTGAGACCATTTAGCAAGGTAATTTTGATCATTTTATAATAATCTCTTGCCTTTGCCTTTATAAAAAATCAGCCTTTGAAATATGCAAGATTAACAAGAAAAGGCTTAAATTACCACTTAATTCCTCATATAAAATACAGTGTACTGAGCAAATATCTTGGAGAAATCCAAGTGCTCTGTCAGCATGCACATCTTTATTCAAATATGTAATCTCATTTAATGAAGAAAACTATTGTATTGGACAGGGCCTTACTTCCATAAAAATTTCCTGTAGCTTTTTGTCGACTGCTTTATTTGTACAACATGAGGAATTATTTTTGCACTCTTAGATAACTCCTTTTTGTGTCATTCTTTGTTTCCATTGTAGTCCTTCAGCCCTTTAGTATTTTTCCAATGTTTGCCAAACAATAACACAATTCTTGGTGTTGCTAGTGCAGTTAATTTATTTAATGTTATGATTTAGAAGAACTGTGAGCTCAAGGATCTGAAATATGTTCATTTTTGACATACTTTCCCTCAATTTCTCCTTCACCAAAACTGGTAAATTCCATCTGCATCAGTTGGAGTGAATGTGTCTTCCTACATTCTTCTAAATATGGACAACTATCTCTCCAACCTTCATACTTAGTCACTTTTTGCAATTTATTTAATCACCATTTAGCTGTAGCTGTCTCCCTGACTTCAATATTCATGTTTTAGATTGTTTAGAGCCTTCACCCTATTCACTACTTAACAAGTTGTCTCGTTTAGCTTCCCTTACTACTGCTTATTATTATTATTTTATTATCATTATAATTATTATTGTTATTGTTATTATTTTCATATAGTCTTTGGACTACTACTCAGCATAAGTAACTTAGTGTTTCAGAATTTTGTTTTTGGAGTCCATAGCCCTAGTTTTTCCTTGAACTTTTCTACACTAAAATGATGTTTCCAATCATTTATGCTTATTTTAAGCTTTAGAAAACTGGTTTTTTTCCTTTTTGCTTTTCCAAAGTTTTTTGGAAAGTAATACAAGCTGAAGATTTAGCAACTCAGCAACTCTTGTTGTATATCTTAAAGTGAGATTCAGCATTGAAGGAGGGATTCAATCAAGACTACATTTAAGTCCAAATTCTTGTGATAGAAAAATTACATATAAGCAAAATGTTTGGGAGAGCAAGGAGAGCTATTCACCTAACACAGAGAAGAACTCAGCTGCTCAGATACCATTTTAGATATCTTACACTGCCCACTTTGGACTCCCATGGCTAGTCCAGGATGCAATTATTTTTCTACAGATCATGCATCATATATCACAAATGCCATCACTGTGCGAACTTCTGATGTATTATGGGCATTTCAAGTGCTACCTATGCTTAGGCAATTGAATCCTGTTCCAAAGTGGTTGCTCAGCTATCCAGCTGAGCTATCCAGCTCCCTACACTCCATGCAGTCAAGGCTTGGTGTTATCTAAAGGGTATATGAGACATTTCTATGGCACTGGCAGGTAGGACACAATCTCTGGGAGACATCTGCCCTTCTGGAGCCCCAGCTGAAGGGCAAGACTTCTCCAAATGTGGTGAAAAGCAGGTAGGTAAAGAGCTAAATTAAGCCTTTGATGTCCAGTGACCACAGGGAACACAGCAAAGGATACCTAGCCCATAAAGGGGGGCCTAAAAATAGACACCTGTGTTTGCACAACTCATTTGCAAACTGAATCTCATCATCAGTGACACTATAATTTAGGAAAGTACTTTCTATATTAATGTATTGTACTTTAAAATGCTAAGAAAGATTTATGTTAGCTGGATAAGATATTGTGCAGCATTTCCTCCTTATAAACCTTAATAAATATTTTTTTATAATTCCTGTGTGATTCAAATAAATTTATTATAAATTAGTGTTTTTCTGTGATGAGAAATCACAGATACTTTAACTATGATTTTACTGTTGCAAGTCTTATTCATGAGTGTCTGAGCTCCAGCAACTCCCAATTTTTAGATCCTCTTTTTTTGTTTTCTTTCTTTGTGGAGCTAATCTTTGTTTCCCAGAAAACCTTAACAAACACATCCAACGAAATGCCAAATGTTGACCTGTTTAATACTGCATTTTACTAAAATTGAGTCTCTTACACTTATTAAGCGCAATCATCTTTAAATGCTAGCCTATCTACCCTTACCCTTGAAAGGTATCAAAATCAAGAACTGTTTCAATTGCCACAATGAATCTTTCAAATAATGTATCTACTGAAAAAGGGGATACTTCCTCTCACACAATGATGGTAATTAGGAAGTAGGAGTTTGCTTTGTGAATTTTGCTCTGTGGAATGAATAGACTTTAACAGTACACAGTCTTTTTTCCTGTTTCTTCAACAAGATTTTCTTTGATCAGTGGCATTTTCTGTGTTTGATTTTTGTTGTTGATTTTTTTCTGTTGTCGGAGCCTTTTCATTGTTACCCTGATCTCAGCTGACATAGATTTTATTTTCTTATTAGTAAACAGAACAGGGTGGTGTTATGGATTTAATCAGAGAATAGTTATGATAAAACAGATGTTTTAATTTTTGCTAAATAGTGCTCAGTCTAAGTCAAGGATATTTGAGTTTCTCATGGTTTGCCAGTGAACAGGTGCAGAAGAAGCCATTGGTAGCATGGCCAGGACAGCTGACCCAAATAGGCCAGAGGGATATTCCATAATGCACAACATCACACTCAGTATATAATTTGGAGGAGATTGGCTGGAAGATGCCAGCCACTTCCCAGGGAGAGGCTGGACATCAGTTGGCAGGTGGTGAGGAATTGCTTTGTTTTCATTACTGCTACTATTACTAATTATTATTATTTATTATTATTATTAGCAGTAGTAAGAGATTTTACTTCATTTCAAATAATAAACCCTTTTTATCACAGAACATTAATTTTTACATTTTTTTCGATTTCTCTCCCCATCCCACAAGGAAGCAGTAAGTGAATGGCTGTTTCAGTCCTTAGTTGCCAGCTGCTGTGGTTTAACCCCAGTTGTTTTTAGTATCCAAGATCACAAATGAAAAAAAATTCTGGAGGGGTCTAGTAGAGACAGGCTTCATCTATTCAATTATTCTAATATTTATATATTGGAAAAGTAAATACAGTAAAATTGCTTCTATGAACTATGTGAGAAAAAGTGCAGAGGTCCCTAACCCACTGATGTCAATGCAGCTGTTTAAAACTGAATTAAGTGTATCACTCCTTCACCATTTATTTTTTCCATATTCACTGAATAATTTGAAGGGAATTTTCTGTCCCCCTCTTTATGTCTCACTTGAGCACAGAAAAGTTGGAAAAAGCATTTGTATGGGATAGTTGAGGAAGTTTTTATTACAGAGCTACATGTTTTGCAACATCAGCTGTGAAGTAGTCTAGAAGGAACCAACAGATGTTCATGACAACATGGGAAAGGAAAATCAGGATCTAGTACTCTAAAAAACTCTCCTTATGTACAACATTTTGAGTTGAGGAAAGATAATCCTAAGGGCTGCCTTCCTCAAGTAACATAAAATATTTTTCCAGCATCCCTCTACAGTCTGGTTCTATTTTCATGCACAGTGTGTCTTAGCACAGAATGTCTTACTGAAATTTAAATGAAGAAGACATGCTTTCTTGTGGCCATAAATAAAACAGCGAAATGAACACACTGATAGCTAGACAGAGAGCTAGACAGATAGGTAAGTATGCAGAGAGCACACTTCTGCTCAGTGCCTGTGACTGATAACCATCTGAAACATTACAGGAATCCAGAGAACTCATTATTCTTCTGTGCAAGCCATTTGGACGGCAAGCCACACTAACTCACACGACCTCAGCTTCAGAATGGAGTCTGGAGGGCACAGATTCCTTTTCAACATAACTTATATATGTCACTATGTGAGGAAAAAAAAAAATCTCCAGTTCTTGGAGACATGTTGTGCCTACTTAAATATTTCTTACATGTTTCCAGAATGGTCTCCCTGGAAACTGGAGTTTCAGCTTGTCTGCTCATCCCTTTTGTCCCAGCTAAGGTACAAGAAATCATTAGCAAGTTGAGATGCTTGTAGCTCTGACAACTTCACATCATTAGTATGCTAACAAATGTGAAGTAGAAATATGTATATGATTTTCTGCTTGTTCTCCTGTTTGTCCTGCTGGCGAAATGAGTTGGTGAAAGTAGCAATATCAACCTTTGAATTTGTTACCACTCAAATACAAGCCAAAAAGTATGCACATAGATACCGGATTGAAGAAGCTGATCTTACATTTTAGATTACAAAAATACAGTAATGAGGAATTTTTCTAACTATTACATCTCAGACTAATTTATTAATTAAATGAAAGTTTCAGGAAGTTTTGATTTCAGTAGATTATGATACACTCATTTTCATCAACACAATGACATGCAATAAATAAAATATTGTATATTCGGTAGGTTATGTTCAGAATAGCAGAAGACATACCAAAAAACAACTTTCATAATGCTCTAATTGTTAACATCCATGGATGGATTAGAAGAGCAAAGCAGCAAACCACCTTTGTGTTTTTGCTGAGTTTCCTCGCTACCATGTTTTCTCAAAATGCCCTAAAAATTAGAGCAAACAGTTGCACAATAAAAACAGAAAAACGTAATTTTCATGATGTCCAATTTAATTTTGAAAAAAGGAGATGAACACCTACTAATGAATCCCACTTCTTGTCCTAAACCAGCCACTTATTCCCACTGGATTAGCAATAAATACTCTCTTTAAAGCAGAAATTGGAGAGTACTGAATTTAAAAGCTTTTGCATAGAGATGATATATTGCACTTAACATTGTTGACCTTCTGGGTATTTACAAACCTTGCAGCATTTTATTTGTTACCATATTTATTAAAGGACTATATTTTAAACTTTTATTTCATACATCTTTCTCCACGGCAATTGAGTATAATTGCACTGGGCACCAGACTGTAATACTTTGTCCTGGTTTTCAGGCTTTACTTGGATTCTCCCAGCCATTCCGTGTGGTTGTGGGGTGCAGAGGAGGGTTGACTGTGCAGCTGTGTTTAATTTCCAGCTGGACTTAAACCATGACATTCTTTTAAATGGTGGGCAGGAATATTGCTATAAATATCTCCAGAATTTATCTGTGGTTCTATAGGTAGGTTTGAAAATGTATATGTTAATTCTTTAAATTGATATCTCGTTATATTAAGGTTACATGTCTACAGCAACACCCACAAAAATATGTGGCAGAGAGTTGTAACCCATAGAAAGTTTCTAATTTTTCCTTTCTCTATCTCTCTTCTAACCTGGACATGAAAAAAAAATTTAAAAAACTAAAGTACATGAAAACAATTCTAAAGTTTGATAAACTAATGCTGATTATTTTGTATGCAAAATATTAAAATTAAGAATAAATATTATGCTTCCCTCTAGCACTGGTCATACTGAGTGTTCATACATGCAAATAATTAATGCCTAATCTACTTAATTTCTGGGAACATAAGACTGATATAATCAGGATACCACGCATCCAGGTACTTACATCCTGGCTAGCTCCAGTGAGTTTACTGAAAATTGTGATTCAATTCTCAATTTCTTGTAGCCATATAGTTTGACTTAAGATTTAAAATTTTTAGTTTTGATGAAGAACATTGACAATTTTTCTGGGTGTTTTAAAAGAAACTGGTGGAAATTATGAAGAGGTTAAACTTCTTGGACAGAGAGGCAGTAGAATCATAGAATCATAGAATATCCTGAGCTGGAAGGGACCAACAAGGATCATTGAACTCCTGGCTGTATAGGACAGCCCCAAGAGTCACACCATGCACCCAGAGCTGGCCCCCTGTGGTGTGCTAAAGATAAAAGGTAATGTACTGGTAATTTATTACTGGTGATGACTCAGGAAGAAGGGATCCCATTGTTCTGCATCCCAAAATAAACAATTATTTGACGGAAAAAACCTATAAAGGCTGATTTAGCAAAGATCCCAAAATTTGTTTTGCAATTGAAAAAGGAAGCAAGGTTTGTAAAAGCTGTGCTGCATGTAATAGTTTTGGCTGGAACAGAGTTAACTTTCTTCTTGGTACCTGGTATGTTTTGGGAATTTTTTGGTGGTGTTGTTGGGGTTTTTTTTGTGATTTTGTTTTGTTTGTTTTGTTTTTTTGTTTTGTTTTTTTGTGTTTTGTTTCTTTAGTTTTTTTGTGTTTTGTTTTGTTTGTTTTGGTGTTGTTTTGGTTTGATTTGGTTTGGTTTTTTGGCTTTTTGGTTTTTTTTGTTGCTTTTTTTTCCTGCAACTAGTGTTAATAACACAAGGGTATTTTAATTCCTTCTGAGAAGTGCTTACACAGAATGAAGACCTTCTCTGCTCCTCACCATACACCATAAGCAAGGAGACTGAGGGTGCACAAGAAGTTAGTGGGGGGACACAGGCAAGGCAGCTGACCTCAGCTGGCCAAAGGATATTCCATACCCTATGGTCTTGTTCTCAGCACATAGAGCTGGCCAAAAAAGAAGGAATGGGAGGACACTCAAAGCGTTGGTGTTTGTCTGCCCAAGCCACTGTTACATGTGGTGAAGTTTGGCTTTTCCTAGAGCTGCCTGCCCAAGAGAAGTGGTGAATGAGCTCCTTGCTTTATCATGCTTGCATGCATGGCTTTTGCTTCTCCTATTAAACTGTTTTTAACTCAACACATAAGTTTTCTCACTTTCACCCTTCTGATTCTCTCTGCCATGCCATCACTATAGTGAGTGAGCAGTTGTGTGGGGCTTAGCTGTCAGCTGGGGTTAAACAAGAAGACTGGGTGATCTAGAGTAGCTGTTGTAAAACTTGTCTCTTGGGGTGGAGGGGAACAGAAAAAAGATAATATTATAGGCTGGTTACATTTACTTTTGTTGCTATTGTTGGTATTATCCCATGGATTTGGAAAGATTATATTCAAAACATTGGATATCCAGTTGTCGGCCAGTCATAAGAATTATATGTCCAGTGTGCAGCTGAGAAATCAAAGGAAATAGAATAAAGTAATAATTGATCTGACAGAAGAAGTCTTGCACTGGAATTTATATTCTTGATTTGTCTAGAAGCTAACAAGGAATTCCAGGGTAAGTCCTCATGGCATGACATGGGTTGTCTGAGGCACGTCATTTGCAGGAATGATCAGCTGTTCTTCTGACTCAATGACATTGTGCTACCATGGAATCAAATCGACAAAGATAATGATAGAAAACAACTTGATAGACCAACATGTATGATGGAGAAATATGGATGTCTACATGAAGACACAGCTCAGCCTTTGAATCATATTATGCAAGCTGTAAAGATTTTTACTTAATATAGTTCCAAAGGACTTGAAAAGAGACAGTGATAAATTATTTACCATGCTTTCTTATTAAATACTTGAAAATAGACATCCATGTTCTGTTTTCAGCTCATGAAACAGTAACTACAGTGTTCCAAGCATTGCTGTTCAAATAATTCAGATCCCTTAACCACAACAGACTGCCCTCTTTTTGCCTCTTTACACAACTTCCAAGACCATATATCAGCTCTACAACAAAAGTGAATTTTGTCTCATATAAATAAAAATAGTTACTGATTTTCACCTGAAATTTTACTTATACAGTTCATCACTTCAAGCAGCTGAAAGTTTAAGAGCCATATATGAAAGTACAGTGTTAACTGTTTAGTGTCTTCATTATTATTCTAAGGATTAGGTTAAAAAAATTCATCAGTTTAGTATTATAAGCCACCAGCAACAAAAAAGTCAATTTTTCACAAGTTAATAATCAAAATAATGGTATTTGGTGTTTTCCAAAAAAAATACCCATCTGCTTGAAAGCCTGTTACCACATGAGATTTCCAGATTTTTATATTTTTAGCTCTGAGATCAATAAGGGAAAGTTCATAACATCAACCCTGCAGAACTAATTACAATAAGATCAGTGACATCTCTGTCATTCCTCCCTCCCAAATTATTTTTTAATCATCTGAATTTTAATATAGTCTCTAGGGATACAACTTGTGATGTCTTAATGCTGAGCTATGCAGAATTACGTTTGATACTTTCATTACTGCAATCCTTTCCTCACAGAAAATATTACACCTAAAAAAGAAAAAGAAAAGAAGCAGAAGTGTTGAGTACTAAGTTTCCAAGAAAATGCTCTCTATTTTTTGGAAAGTAACAAATTTGAGGAGGCTGAAGGGTGCAGTCGTTATTTCAGGACAAACAGAAGAGATGAAACTGATTTATGGTCTCTGGAGCGTGTTGCTGGTACTCATAGCCTCATATGGGCAATGTACGTTTTTGCTTATACATTGCTTGGGAGGGGGCAGTTACACTGAAAACTAGTGGGGCTGTGAGTTTATGCAGCAAAGCTCTGCAGGGTGTGTGCTGTACTGAAGCTGTAGCTATGTTGGCTCTTCAGTGTGGTCAGCACATGCTTCTGCAGTGAATCTCCCAAATGTTCCTACTTAAGGCAAAGATGGTTGGTTTGTATTCTGGAGTGGTCTCAAGGCACTGGATTTCTTTAAGGTGAACCTAAACATGCACCAGGAATGTATCTAAGATTCTCCTGCTGCAGTCACTCTGCCTAAGGGACTAAACTAGGGCTAGTCTGAAACAAAATCCATTCAAAATGTGCATGAGGATAAGATGTCTGCATCATCAACTCTTTGGTCTGCATATCCATCCACCTCGATGTAATTGTGCTGGTCTGCCCCCTCTCACTGCTCTAAAGATCACTTGCTTTAGCAGCTATCATTTCAACATTAACAGACATATGCCTGCTAGCTGTCTCCCACAGCGGCCTGGAAACTTCTAAATCTCCATTCATTTCAAGGAATTAACCTTGTCTGACCTCCTGCACCCCTCCAATTATTTTCCTGGGAAATAGCAACAAAAATATATCCTTAAAAATTAAGAGAAAAAACTGGTTTGAAGGACAGAAAATAGATATGCGTATAAAAGCAAGAAATGAATGGCTCTATTGAAGGCACTGAGTTTGCTTTTTCACTGGCTAGCATGTTGTGAAGTTACTTACAGCTATGCAAACAGGTATAAATTATTACCAAATCCAAATTAGAATGTCTATATGCTATTTGAACTCACTTTGTAAATGACTCCACAAAATGCTCAACAATGGAAAATTAAATAGACTGTAGTTTGCCCTGCTGTCATCACACTATTTCAGATATGCATTATCCTGGAAAATTTGTGGCTCTTTTTCACAACTGTAAACCACTGAAATAGCAAATGAACAAGGAAAGAGGCTTTATATTCAAACAATCTGGAGAGGTAAAACTTCACTAAACTCAAAGAATTTGAATAAGAAAACCTCTATTATTGCTGGTGCTCCAAAAGAGTATTAGACCTGACTGCATTTTTTTTGGTAAGTATTTTTTTTTTTTGTCAGTATTTTCCACTCCTTTATCTATGTGGGCACATTTCTCATCTACGAAAATATGGTTACTTTTCAAATTTGCATAAGCATGTAATTTCACAGTTCAAGGTTCCAGGGCAGCAAACAGGATGCACATGCATATTATTAGTATTTTAATCCTAAACTAAAAAATTTTTAAAGAGAAATCACAAGCTTCTGAAGGGTTTTAATTTCTTTTTTAGCAACAGATCTTGTACAATTCTGAAGAACCAGAGCTCAAACTCATTTTACAAAAACTTCAAACGGATGTCAGAATTTTTTTTTTTAATTTTCAAAGCAATTTCAAAAAAAAACTTCTAGAAATCAGTTATTATTTCCAGCCTGTAAGTTAGATCTTAAACACTAGGAACAGGAATTCCTTCTTGAAGCTCTTCAGCAGAGTTGAAATACTGCCAGATTTCATTCTGCAAGTTAATCCGTGTCATTTTTAGGTAAGAGCTCTACATATCCCTAAGTGATGCAGAATTTTATTCTGAGTTACATTGTGAAATTCTTTACAAAACATGTTAAAAGAGTGAAGAAAACAAAACCCATTAACAAACCAACATGAAAGATCATTTCCCCTGTTAATATCTATAGTGCTTTTTGTCTGAATCAGCCAAAATATCTATTACCTTATATATAGAAAACCACTCATATGTGTTTTTCATTTTTAGAAAGGGATAACGTTTGAAGTCTGCTTGACTTAGCTTCTGTTTATTCAACAACAGTGTGGATAGTGAACTAATTTTTTACTCTGCTTTTGGAAGATCCTCATTTACAAAAAAAAATTAGTCTAAACTCCAAACAAATACCTATGAGGTCCATTCTTGCAGGTCTCACACAAGACAAAGGGCCCAAGGAGTCTACAGACCTCTCTGGCTTCCACTTAGAGCCCCCAGAGAAGAGACTGAAGGAAGGCATGGCTGTGCAGAAAGGTACAGTCAAAATTCCCAAAGGATGTGAAATAGGCATTTTGGTACATGCAATCTTAACTGCAAGGTGTTCTTACCAATGTGGACTCTCAAAGTTGTAGCTACCACCTATTGGCTTTTCACTCTGGAAGTAAACAGGAGACAAAATTGGCTAATATTTTACATACATGTGAATTGGGTTTGCATGGTGAGGCTTTGGGAGCTACAGGGGTGACTTCCACCAGAAGCTTCCAGAAGCTTCCCCCATGTCTGGCAGACCCAGTGCCAGCCAGCTCCAAGGGGGACTCACCACTGGCCACAGCCAAGCCCACCAGTGATGGTGGTAGCATCTCTGGGATAACATATTTAATAAGGAGGGAAAAACTCCCTCTGTAATGGCAGCTGCAGCCAGGACAGTGGAATCAGGCTGAGGGGAGCCACTCTGCAGACACCAAGGTAAGTGTAGAAGGAGTGGAAAGAGGTGCTCTGTGTGCTAGAGCAGAGATTGCTTTGCAGCCCACGGTGCAGCCCATGGTGAGGCAGCAGTGCCCCTGCAGCCCATGGAGGTCCATGGGGGAAGCAGACGTCCACTTGGAGCCTGTGCAGGTCTCACACAGCCTTCACAGTGGAGCAGGCAGATGTCTGTGGGAAAACTGCACTGGAGGAGATCCTTGGCAGGACCTGGAGGGTTTGTGGCTAGAGGAGCCCACACCTCTGACCCCCCCCCCCCCCATACTGGAGCAGTTCATGAAGACCTGCAGCTCATTTTAAGGACTCACACTGGAGAAGTCCATGGAGAACTGCGTTCCACAGGAAGGACCCCACGCTGGAGCACAGGAAGGGTATGAGGAGCTCCTTTTCCTGAGGAAGAAGGATTGACAGAGACAACAGGTAATAAGCTAACCGCAATTCTCATTCTTCATCTTATGCGACTATTCTGTAGACTTTTTACACAAAACTCAACTCCTCCCCCTTTTTTGTATTTTCTTTTTTGTAACACTTGAAAAAACACTAACATTAATGCAGAATTTAAACACAGCTGATGTAGTAGTTATCACATCCACTTTTCCCCTTAAAGACTCCCTGCAGATCACTAAATGAAGCAGTTTATTCATCTAAAAGACTGCATTTTTGTATCTCTTAAATAATTGTGTTCACATTGCAGAGATCTGAAGACTCCTGCCACAGTTAGGGAGGAATGTATGAGCACCCTGTCACACACAAAATTGTTGGGCCCAATCAATGGGCTAGATTGAGAAGACTTCAATTTCTATAGAAAGACCATTTCAGATCTTTCTTCTTCTAAGCAGAGGAAAATGCCTTTCACCTTACATATTTGTGAGGCACTACAAATATTTTTCCAATTCAAAAGTGATTTACAAAACACAGCTATATTTAATAAATGTCTACGATTGAGTATGGAATAATTATCTATTCATAATACGTTCAAAGAAAATTTTGTACTTCGTACTCTTTGGTAAACTGATCTGAAAAGCACAGACATAGGAGAGTATTGAAGATCCAGCACCAATGGTTATTTTAAAAAATCAAATTTTAAGCTGGAAGGAAAGGCTGGTCCTGAACTTACTCTGGGGCCCTGTGTGCATAGGGTGTCCAATATCTCTCAAAATCTAGTAGAGATTTTTATTATGGAAGATGAGCATTTTCCCCTTGGCAGTGCGTGCCTTTACATTCAGTGCTAATCACATGTTATATTCATCACTACATGCAGGCACCATCATGTGCATATATTGCTGGGGAGAGTAATTAAACGCAATGACATTTTGCTTGTGATTTGTTGGAGAGTTTTTTTGCACATTTTCTTTGCTGGCTTCTTCTATTAGTTGCTGCTGTCTTCCAGTGAACATGTAATTTTCCCACAAGGATAATATTAGACAAGTGAAATGATTTATAAGGACTGTTTGAACCTTTGTGTACAATCACAAACACAATCAAGATAGATGTGGTGTGTGAGAGTAAGAAAGTGTGTAATGCTCAGTAAAAGTTAGTGTTCAGACATTTCATGATAAACACAGCAGAACCACCAGAGGAAATTTTGCCTAACAATAATCTCCTGCTGCTGCTTATTTATCTCTTTTTTTTAATTGGTATTTCCTCCAGGCAAAAATGAGTCAGATGATGATGAAAACATTTGCCTTGGAATCTCCACTTGAAGCCCACAGCCTAAATGTCAGAGCAGTTATAAAAACAAATCAAAGATTCATATCTCTAGCGATGCCTAGCATCTGTTGTTTTGTTACAACTCCTGCACTTAGGGAATGCAATTAGAAGAAAATAATGTCCTGCCCTGGATTTTCCCAGTATGAACACAGTATTAAAAATATCATAATTTATTGCAGATTGTTGATTACAATAGTTTTTCTGGTGCTAATTTATTACTTGATATATATATCTGCATACACATATATAAGGAAGTACAAACTATTATTGGCTATATTTATATTATTATTATTATAGCTAGTACAATAGGCTAAGTGATATTTCAGTCATGCTTGTGTCTGTATAACACTAGATTAAATACAAGCATGTTCAAAGCCAGCATATTTGTACATCTATGGTATTTGTAGTATCAATGGTCTTCTAAATAAAATTAAGAATAAATGTGTTTGCAGAATCCATGTCTTCATAAGCTACTAGTGCACCAGAAAAAGAGGATATGCACTCATATTTGCACACTTTGGGCATGTATATATAAAATTTTCTTAAATAATTTTGTTTAAATACAGTATCAAAAACAATCTATATCTCTCTCAGGCTGTGCCTAATCATATACATCTTACTGTTAGCAGTATGATAAAGTTTTCTCCAAGTCTGTTAATAAATACAAAATTATTTGGGGATTTCACATTTTAATGATAATCCTATCACCTCCACTTCTGTTAATGTAAAGTGTTATTGAGTGGCTGGTGTTTAAAATGGCAGTTGAACAGTTCACTGGATGGCAGAACTCATAGGTCTGTGGAGAAAAATACTACATTTGAGAGTGTTAATTGATGCAATAACTCCAATAATGTTTTTTTAAAAAATATTAAGAGTAATATTCTGCTCTCATTTCCCCAGGTGTCAGACAAGATATGCTGACTTCAGTAAATGTGATTCACATTTACGTCAGTGGTAACCAAGATGGAATTGTACCTTTATCTACCCAATTATCTGTCTATCTCCCTGTCTCTCAATCCTCCCCCTCTCTCTGTCTCACTGCTTAGGTAGACAGATACAAGTGTACCAACTAAACATTTAAAGAAACCTCTAAAATTAATTTGTAAATATTGCAATACTATAAAATGTGAAATGGAGGAGGGTGCTTTCTAAGGAAGGACTTTATCTGACATTTCTAATTTTAAAAAGAAGATAAATATTTTAGAAACATCATGGTTAACATGAGGGTCTGTATATCCTTCATGCCTTGGTTTTCATATGCAAAGTGAAAAAAAAAAAAAAACCCTTCTTTTTAATAGAGTTAGAAGAGGTAGAAGACCTGTCTCATTACAAATGTCATGGTTTAGGAATGGTACTGATGATCAGATGAAACAGAAAAACCATGAGCTGCTCCCTCCTCTGCCCACCCCTGGTGAGAGGGGCAGAATGCAGATATCCTAATTGAGATATGAACAATTTACTGGAAACAATAATGATGTAAGTAAAGGAACAGTAACAGCAACAATATAAATAGCAAAAAAATATACAAAGAGAGGGTGATTTGTGTGCGAAGAAATACGACGTCTGACCAGCTGGACCCAGCGTCAGTCAGACCCTGAGAGAAAGAACAAAATGGCCCCTTGGACCCTCCATGTGCCACTGCCACCTTTTCTTCCCAAGCACAGACAGTTTCCTTCATGGAAGTGAGAATCCCTTACTTCTGCCTCCTGGCAGCGATGTGCATGATATTTACCAACCACATATACATGCCCACATGGCTCCAGGTTCTGCGCCCTCGTGGCTACTGAAAATTAACACTGTCAGTTGACAACAAGACACAGATCTGCTGAACATCATGAAGGAAAATAGTGGATTAAATTAGAATACTGTTACATTTTATTAGTGAGATCTTTAATCAAATCTCAGTCTTCATGGTTGTCACATTTAGAACTGTGAATCATGGCATGGAGCAGTTTGCAAGAGCACAAACCATTGACACTTGCCATTTGGACAAGAGAAAAACCAAAAGCAGCACTTAGCCCCTTCAAGTCTACCATCCACAGAAGCCTGCTAGAGCTACCTTATGGTAAGACAAAACTGCTGAAAGACCTGTGGAGGGAATGAATATCAAGTCCTCAGTGCCAGTCTTCCCACGTTTCTTCCCCTATGGCACAATGCTCTTGGTAAAGGTTGATTTAGCTAATGAATACAACAATCCTGCTGAGCATGAAAGTATGGATGGATAACTTAGCAAAGCCTAGGGAATGATGGATTTCCATAGAAAATATATGAGCTGTAAGATCCCAGGGTCTGAACAAACCAGGACTACATGTTAGGTATCATACAGTTCTTCCATATTATTTAATATCATGTTCAATATTTTAATGTATTCTCGTCCATTCACAGACCTGCAAAATAAATAGATGTGCCATGGGATCTTCAAGAATGTACCCTGTTTTTTATCTATCACACAGGGTAGATAGGTATGCTGTTACAGAAAGAACACCTGTTTTATTTGTTTGTCTACATGTTACTGTAAGTTTTCTCAATGCACTCTGGGGTTCTTTTTAGGAGAGGTGCCTGAGTCTAAGGATGTTTATCTGTCTTCTTTTTTTTTTTTTTCTAGTTTCTGTGCATCTGGTCAGGTGAAATCTTCCAGGGAGAGAGGGACTATGCCCACAAGATCTCTGCAGTGGGATACTTGTAGTGACAGTGAAGAAACAGGTTGGTGAGAGTCAGAGATAAACATGTGAGTCAGAAGTGGGGTTGTGTCCCATCACAACAACAAAAAACACTTTTCAATAATACAGATCATAAGCAAATATTGAGTCTTTGGGCAGAGGTTATCTTTGAATTGCTGCTGAAGTCAGAAAACACAAGGGGGTGAGATAAAAATTTGGAGACTGTCTTGAATGGTCTTTCCTTCATGCCTTGTGCAGTAACTAGAAAGACTGAATGGATTAGCACGCCCTTGCTTTGGATCCGTTTCAAAGAAAAAAATAATTGCAAGTTATTGACTCAATTTCTAATAATTTCAAAGAAAATCATGCCCAAAAGAGCACTATTCCCAAGTTCATAGGTCATGTTTACTGGGGAGCTATAGTACTTAGCTGATAGTTTGAAAACACTGTATTTGAAATGTGTAATGAAAAAAACACAGCACATGAAATGCCTGGAGGACATTGTGCTCGTACACAGAACTGTTTGGCAGTACATTTCCTGTGGCCAAAAGCTGATGCAGTCATATTAAATGTCATTGCTACATGTATCTATGTACATATATGGTGCCCTTAAGTATCTTCTTTGCCCATCTCTATTTGCCATTTGCTCTCAAAATTAAAAATGCTTGTAACTATGATTTTTTTAAATTCCATCTCTTGACAAAGATGGAAAGAACTGAAAACAACTTTAAAGCCTTGCATCTGAAGATTCTCCCTGGAGCAATATAATGTTAGCATGTATTGCAGATAACATTTTCACCACAGACAGCATAGGGAAATTAAGACATTACAAGTGTATTAGGTGGATTAAAGATTGAATTCCAGTGGTAGAATGAAATAGCTTCCACTGTTTTACAAAATGAAATGGCTTCCACTGTTTTACAGCATCTTCAAACAATAACGTACTCAGAGTCAAAACAACACTCTAGAGTGAGTGGCATACATTGTACGTCATCTCCCTTATCATGTATTTTTTAACTGATTTATAAGCTGGAACAATTTACTGATATGTAATACTAAATAATTTAAAATATTTACTAAGTAATGCTTAAAAATCTTTGTTTTTTATGCAAGTGCCTAGTTATGTAAGAGAAGAGCAGAGTCTAATTCTTTATACTAATCTTTCAAAATCTGTAATAATGAGAAATGCATAATTTATATAGTGTCAGATGGGGATTTTTTATACAAAATATGTTAGTTTCTTTTGCTTTTGGCCGAGAAAGAAAACAGAGGAGCTCTTGCCAGTTTGCCATTAAACTGAGATTAGATGTTTGCTGTGGGCAATGATTAAAAACAAACCAAAAAAAATACAAACTCGTCAGCTCTGGCCTGCCCCAGAAGTTTTTATATGAGCTTACTTTCTGCAAAGGGATAGTGCAATTAACCTGATAATGACAATAAGAAGAAAAGAAGTTTCCAGAGAAAAAAATATGGAGCTGTTCGGAGGGCTAGGCATTTTTTTCCAGAGCAGTGTAGATCTGTTTTGGAAAGGGCCCATCTCATAGAATCACAGAATACCCTGAGTTGGAAGGGATCCCAAAGGATCATCAGAGTCCAACTCCTGAAAAAAGGTACTGGTATTTCAAGTGTCAGATGAAATAAAAATTATAGGTATACATCTAAGAAGGCATTAGTTTGACTTGGCCATCAAAGGCTTACAAAGATTAAATGAAAGGCACCCAGATGCAAGCTGCTTGTTCCCAAGACATCTGCTCTGCTTCTCTTACGTGTGCTTGTTCCTTCCACCTGAGAAAGTGATTATCATTACTTAAATGTGTAGTTATCTTACTGTTTCTATTCACAGTCAGTGCATGCCTGACTGACACACTGATTATAGCTGTTCATTCACAGAATCCCAGTGGAGGCTGCTGAACTTGATGGCAATAATTGGTATAAATATCTGTCTCTGCAGTATACCTGACCCCTACTGCCAGCATCAGTTTTGTGACCTTTGCAGACTGGACAACAACAATTTACTAATGGAGGGAATCTTAAGACTTTTTGGATCAGAGTACTGAGAGGTGTCCATCTATCATATGGAATGGGTTTTAGTGCCTGAATACATCTAAGATGCTCCTGTTTGGACTTTTTATTCCACTGCATAAGAACAGTTCCAGTAGTACCCAGAAATAATTTAAAATAGTCTTCAAATACTGCAGGTAGCTCTTGAATGACTGCACAGAGCCAGTGCAAAAGCAGCATACATTTAGCAAAAGTAGAAAGAAAGTCAGGAAATATTGTTAAGAGTTTTCTGCAGCTGCCACGAAGGTCTTCTCCTAATAACCAAAGATTCATTTCATTTCAGTACCAGTTTCACACATCCACAACCTTGAAAGCAAGTGAATAAGCACAGGAAGAATTTCCTAACATTACTCATAAATTCATGTTACTTTTGATACTTAGAATATTAGTGATTTGAACTTACATTAAATTTTCACTTGCATTCTCTATATTAACTGAACAGAAGTTGTTAGCCCAGCTACCAGTTTGTACTCTTGCATAAAACCTTATCACAGATCTTGTACGTGTTTGCAATAATTACATCAAGCTGAAAAAATATCTGGCTGCCAAATTCCCCATGTGGTTGGGCAGTTGCTGTAGCTCAGCATTGCTGAAGACCCTGGAAACATTTCGAATTCGGGAATGCTGATGGAGGCCAAAGTGCAAATTTTGCCACTGTCATGCTACTGTTTTCAGGGCAGATGGAACCTTGCATTTGCAGCAAATTAAGGAGAAAGTAATAAAAATGAATAACATTTTTCTGAACTTGTGACCCTCTTGGGTAAGGGATTTCCCTGTGTGCTTTTGTATGTGTGCGTGATGTCAATAGCTTCTCACTGCTGAATGACATTTGATAAATTATAGCAATAGCAATCACTTTGTGTCAATCATTGTTATAGCCCCAAAGTATAGCATATATTAGTATCCATCAAATTGTATATCTCATACTATTTAAGTTTTTTTTAGCCACTACCCAAAGTACACTGTGACTCTTCTGGCATCTGACATGTGAAAGCAAACCCAAACAGCAATTCAGAAATGATCCAGTTCAGCTCACCCTTCCTCAAATGTACAGTACATTCAAGATTACACTGAGAATATATAATGGGGACCATTTTCTTCAGGAAACAATTCAAGAAAATAAGAGAGCACCAATATGAGCTGGAAAGTGATTTTTTTTCCTGAAAAACTGGCTATAACATTACCAGCTAAATACTCGAAAGAATTGACTTTGGAATTGATAAAGGAATTTGTTATAATACACACTTTTGCCATGTCCTATGGAATTACACAACTAAATTACATTAATTAGAGCAGTCACGATACATGATGGTATATATTAGAATAAGAGACCTACTATTCTGTCTGGACAATTAGAAGAGGTCTGTTCAAATCCTTGCATTGTTTCTCCAGTATGTATTTGCTTAGTTCCTGTTCATGGGGAGAAGTTCAGACACTAGTAAATAATTTACAACTTGCACCTTTTTCCTCTTGGATAAACCTTAGGAAAAAAATCATCCAGCCCTATGCCTGATCTCATAGTTTGAACTGCAAACAACAACATTGTTGGACTTTATCTTTAAAACAGTGTGACATTATGTGGTTCATATTTGTGTTTACTCTGATACATTTTCATGAAATATATCTAGAGAGAATTTCCTTGATAAACATAAGGTGTATTATTTATTTTTGAAAGGGAGATTTTTTTATGCTTGGGTATTTTTTACTTGTCTATTTAGTGACATTTTCATGAGGAACATTTTCTTGGCATATTGAAAATTTCCAATATAATGAAAATATATAAATAGAAAAATATTAAGCCAATTTCTTTATAGGTAGTATGGATGTTTCCCCTTCTCTCCCTGGAGGTCATCCATAAAGGTTTACCTAAAAGTAGAAATTTCCTTTAAGACTTATAGTAAACTATGCTTGGAGGTGAAGCAAACAGAATGCTTCAAATTAACTTCAAGTTTTCTCAGGAGAGGGATTTGGAGAAAGGATATGTGTCAAGAGCAAAACCAAGGATATTTCAGGAATTTGCTGGAGTTCTTTTCATGCTTATTGTTTCATGGTTATACTAGCAAATGCAAGTTAAACACATAAATAAATATATAGATGAAAAGACATTGAGATTTTAATGTTTACTCTTCTTTGTATGACAGAATTTTTTTCAAATTTTCTAGAATGTTTATTCCACTTGAACAGAGTGGTTTGTGTTTAAAGTAGTGTGTGGAAGCAGGATACTCCAGAGAGAGGTGCTTTGCTCACTACAAACAAGACAAAGTAGGAAGATCAATTCCAATTCAGAACTGGAATAGGGGTCTTACCATACAAGATGCTGCTTTTTGTTTTTTACTTGCAACTGCAAGAAAGTGGAACTGCTCAAATAAACTAAATACAGAAATATTATATTGGAAAAATCTACACACAGTCATAGGGGAAGGTGGTAAATGGTGTCTGCACGCAAGATACAGGAATAAGAAATAAAAGGTTTAGGTTTTATAAGGATGAAAAAGAATGTTCATTAAGGATCTGCACTTTCTGTAGCATTGGTAATCCATCCTGTAAGATAAAAATGCGGGAACACAGATGCTGGTGTGCAGAATTCTGGGACGAGCTATTGGCAAAATTACTCTCTGTATGTCAATCTTAAATTTGGTTAAACACTGACAGTCAGAGAGGCAGGGAGGCAACTGAGGAGCTAAAGGCATAATAAATTGTTCCTGGTTTGTGTTAGATAAAATTAAATTGCTTTCACAAGGAAGGTTTCAGTTGAGAATTTTTGAGGGTTGGTGCTTAGGAAGGTACAAGCTGTAGCCTTTGGAAAAAAAATCTGCAGAAAGATCAAGTGCTTTTGACGCAAGGTGAAGAATTTTTAATGTGCTGAAATTCAGTGAGGGAAACAGCCAAAAGCAAAAATGGTAGCCTGAAGCCCTGCATTCAGTTCTGCCTTTGAGACATGTCACACTAAGTATCTTTAACCCAGAGTGAGATATTTATTGTGATTTCACCAAATTAACACGGAGCCCGTAAATTTACTTTCTGAGTTCCAGCAAGGTGCTTAAATGTTGCCATTTGATGCAATTTTAGTTATGCTGGGGTTCATCTGTATGAACATGAGAGTATAAAGGTGTGAAAATAAAATGCTCCTTGAAGGGCTGCCTGTGGCAGATACTTTCCCTGTATGCTCCATACTTCTTGTACTGGTCAGCTGAGCTGACACAGGCAGGAGAGGCTGTAATTCATTGCAGATGAAAGCTAGCAGCAGAATCTGTATGAATTAGCACTAAACAAAAGCAGTAAGAGCTCGTGCTCCTAGCCAGCTTACCTGAAGCCACATGGAGATGTGTGAGTTCACACCACCAGTGCAAGTCCTTCATCTTGCCATTCTCAGTCTCCCATTGCCCTCCTCTCTGCTCCTTGCTCACTGTGGTAACAAAAGATCTCATATCTGCAGAAAAAGAAAAAGACTTGCCTGTGGCTTCAGTGTCCACTTTGGGTGCAGGAGCTTGAACCAGGCAAAGCACTAGAACGTGGCAGGGCTTTGTGCCCTGGCAGAGGCTGTTCCTCTGCTTGGGGTGTGGTGCCCGTGGGAAGAACAAGGCTCTGTGGCTGATCATGCAGCCTGTAGGCAGCACACAGCTGGGAAACACCTCAGGTACCTTTGTCTTCCTGGCCAGCCATGGGATTTGCCGCTCCAGGTCGCAAATGTCAAAATCTAACTTGGATGAGAAATCCTTTCCAGAACAATGCCTCAAAGGATTGCAAAGCTATTCAGGCAGTGGAGAAGTGCCTACAGTTATTCTCTGGTCTTTTACTTTTAAATGCTGCCAGAGGAAACATGGAATAGAGGATTCTTTCAGCTTAGCTGATAAAAGTAAGAAGTTATATGAAAAAGTTGGTTAGGGACAGCAGGAAAGCTTTGGATTTATCAGTTTTTTTAGGACTGCTTTTTAGGATTTTGCTTTTCAAAATGGGGAAGGAGGGAAAGGGGAGACCATCTTTCTGGATCCTATCCATATTTTAAAAAATTTCTTTAAACACTGAAAAAATGTAGTAAGTGAAAGTAAGTAAAAAATATAGTAAGGTAAAAATGTAGTAAGTGAAAATATTTTATTAATAAAGATGTTAGAAAAAATAATTCTAAAATTTTCTACTCTTTTTGACTGCTGATATTGACTAGATTCAGTTTCAACTGGGAATACTATTGTTCTTATGGATACCTGTTTTTCTAGATTTGCAAAATGATTAAATGGTGAACATTTTTTACTCTAGAGTATTGAGTGCAACATGTTTACATACTTTCTAATATAAATTTGAATTTAATTAACACTGTTTTTATATATAGATGCTTATTTATGTTGATTTCATTTGTAAATTGGTTAGATTTATTTCTGAAGATTTTCCAAATTCATGTTTTCTCCATTACTCTCCACTTCTGCTCCATCTGTTTCCCGCATTTATTGACTGAATTTGAAAAAGAAGATAACTGAAATGCCGCAATTTCAGGATTTTAGTGAGGCAGAAATTCCAACTGAATTTCAGGACTGTATTTTTTCCTCCTTATTTTCTGTCTGAATTCTCTCCCTCAGAATTATTTTTCAATTTCATGTAGTGCATAATCAGGTGATTAAGAAGCCCAGCGCCAACCATTTCCCCTGTATAACTTCTACTTAAAAAAAAAAAAAAAAAAAAAAAAGGAAAGTAGTAATGCCTGAGTGGTTGTAGTTAAAAGTTGTAACTCTCCATAGTGTAGATTCTGAATTTTACATTTTCATTGTTTTTACAAAATATTGTTGCTGCACAAGACATGACATGAAGTCAAAGAAAACCTGTCAGAAGAAATTTAAAAGATCAGGTTTTTTTCCAAGGTTGTGACAGGAGGATATCCATGGTAAGCTTTATCAGCCAGGCAAACCCCTAACTAGCCATGCTTTGTTGGGGCTGATGTTACCCAAACTCCATGTTTGAGCTTAGCTGCAGAGACTTAGTCAGTGTCAGTTTTCCACCTTTTCTTTTTTTTTTTTCTTGTATTTTTAAAGTACAGAAGAAATTAAGCTTTCAACTCTTGTGTAACCTGAGATTGGACCAAGAGGTAGACATTCCTTCTGAGAATTAACAGAGGAAACAAAGTTAGCTAAAGGAAGAAGATTCAATATTTTTAAAGATATTTTTCTTGAACTATTTTCTTGTTACTTTTGACATGAGGAGGAACCACAAATGCATCTAATGGATCACTGTTGAGATCCAGGTGTTGTATATTAGCATTTATCTAGATGACAAAATACCAGAGTGGACAACTGCTTGTGCAGTTTTCTCAAAAAATACTGCTGTCTATCAGAACTTTTCTGGAGGCTGGGGTTTTGTGTGAAAATAAATATAGATGTTATGTACATGAAGCTAAGCAGAATATAAAGTCTGAAATCTTAGATAATATCCAGGTAAACTTTTGCATTTGTAAGTAATTTCTGAGGAGGAAAAGAAAATTGTCCTTATATTAATTATGAAATTACCTAAACATTCTCAGTCACTCTTTCCTGAAAAGGCCTGAAGGACTTTTAAAGTTTTTATGGCATGCTGCTGACATCAAGATGAATGATATTTCTGTATGGAAATACACAGTTGTGGTCAAAGAATCATTAAAATTATTTTTGGAGAAGTAAATAGCCAATGACTGCAATACAATTATCTGCTTTAAGTCCAGAAAAAATGCTTTATCTTGTGTATCATACTACATGAAAGGAAAGCTTCACAAGAGACTTAAGCATTTTCTGCTGCTAAAATGGTCTTACTGATAATTTTATTGTTTTAATGTCGAGCATAATATTGCCTTTCCAAATACGATGGCCAGTAAGCTGGTCCCTCTAGTCTCTCTCTATTTATTTACTCCTCAATTTCACACCCAGTCTCCATTCTGATCTTTCAGACTAATTTTCTTGCAGTTACTCTGGGAAAACCAACATGCCATTCTTTAAAATCTCTTCCTTATGAGTGTTCTGCATTGCATAGCTGACATGGGAATCCTGATCTACCTCTGGCATTACCTGACTGACACAGAGATTGGATTTAGCTGGCAGTAAATTGACATACAGCTGATGTTGCCACCACTTTACCTTCTTAGCTTCCTATCTTTAGTGCTAGTCGCCACTTTTAAGCACTAAAAACAACACAAATGATGGATATAAGTAATTTATAGAAGCTAAATTTTCACCTTTTGAAATCTAACTTCTCAACTCTTGAAATGATTTTAAATAGTTTTGTGGTATCATCCACTTTTCTACCACAGTTTTACACTATTATTTACATTCTATCTCTTTGCCTGTCTGTGTATCTCAGGTCAGTAAACTGAAAAGCAGAAAGCCTCCTGTTTGTGTTATGTAACTGTCTTCTTCTGGCAGCTGGCTCCAATGTGCACCTCTGTGAATGTTGCCATGGAGACTCCAATTTAGGAGCAACTGGATTTGAGAGTTTCCAGCCCAGCAATACGTGACAAAACAAATACAGAAATTAAAGTGGTGCCTGCCCTTCAGATGGGAGTCAGGCAGGTCTGCTAGACCAGGCTGGAAGTGGGGCTGGAGGGGGAAGGATGTTGCTTGCACAAGTGATTAATGAATGCATTACAGTCCTTGTTATTCCTCTCTATAATTTTCCTTTTCTCCCCAGCTGTTTTATGAAACAGAATTAATGTTAAATGATAGCTCTTTCTGACTAAATTACTGCAGTAGCATCCAATGTACACAGTTTCTACCTTTCCCCTGAAAGTGAGCCCAATATGTGCTCTGCCCTCTGGATGATGATTCACTAATGCACTAGTTTGTACATCTGACTTTATAGGTATTTGTCTCCTGGTGATGCCCAAAAATATTTGCTTATTTTTAGTTCTGTGATTTAGTTCTGTTCATGTTGTTTCTAGCCCTCCTCTCACAGAAGACTTTGACAAAAGTTATTGACTACAAGGACACAAGAAAAAAAGGCAGTGAGAAATAACTTACTATCATATTAACACAAGGAGCTAGCACTACAGATTTTTTTTTTTAGTTAGGAGTAAACCAATGCCCTAAGGGTAAATAACTTATACCAGAAATCATAATAACCTTTGCCTCAGCATTTCACAAAGCATTTTATAGGCAAGACTTGTTTGACAATATTCTATGTGGGATTTTTTAAACATTTATTTGAAGAGTTGTATCTGTAAATTTTCTATGTTTTTGTTCTGTATTTTTTTGCTTTGCAACTCGATATCCTGTGAGTTTTGCTCCATTTGGTAGAATGATTGACAGAATTTTGGATTAACAACTGCTGTTTTCTTGAACACTGTTATGAAAAAAAAGATGAGACTGGAATTTAGTTAAAAAAAAAAAAAAAAAAAAACATAAGCAACAGAAAAGTTGGGGGTTTTTCCACTGACAATATGTTGCTGGTGTTGACATTAGTCCACATTTTTTATGTAGGTCTGATCTAACTTTGCTTTGACAAAGCCCTTTCTAAGAAAGAAGGGTGGTTTATTTTGCTGACAAAAAGTCATGATGGTGCTACTCCATTACTTGTTTGAAAAAAATATGTGCAGGTGGAAAAGGTATGTTGTGGTCAATCAGTTCTGTGTTGTACCTTCAGGTACAATGTTCTTTAAACCCTTAAATGTTCTTTAAGCCTTTAATTGAGAATATAGTCAATATGAAAGACCACTGTACAGAGGGAGCTAGGAATTTAAAGCTTCCTAAGAACAGGATTGATTGAGGGTGCCACCACGTGACCAAGAAACCTGGGCTCCTTGAGTGGCACGGTTTCGTCTATCACTCTTCAAGAAGTAGGGAGCAGGAATAGTCAGCAAGTGATCTTCAGTGACCTAGGACTACAGAAGGGTCATAATTCAAGACTCCCTTCATCTCAGATCTCAAAAATTACAAGCTGTCTCTTTCACCTTAGAGATTATTGAGGCTTCCCAATGCTGCAATTGCATCCCAAAGGGCCTCTCCTCCCTTTGTGGCTTCTTCCCTCTGTATCATACTGAGGTGCTCTGCTCTTCCCTGCCATAATGCCTTGTGGTCTTCCCTCAACACTGCCCTGAAGTAGCAGTGGCCACCAGAGCACACAAATGACACTAAACCACACAGGTCCATGCAAAGCACTGCTGTGTAACTGCATTTGAGGATGCATGTGTTCCCATAAGAGCAATGTTCAAAGTAAGAGCAGAGAGGAAATGTCTTAGCAACCTACCTTACCAAGATTCATCTTGCATCAGTCCTCTGCTTTAAACCAGCAAATGCTCTTTTAGTCCAGCAAAATTGTTTAGGTGATGGTGCACATTCCCTAGATAAACGGTAAATAGGTTTTCTTTGACAGGAATGAAAGGCTCAAGGTATTCTGTGCACAGTCAGGCAGGATCTAGAAAGGTGAAATATAAAGGAAAGCAAGGAAGCACTCCTGTGCTACTTGGAACTTCCTTGATTGCCTTTATCACCAATACTTTAAAAATTTTTCTTCCACTGACCACCAGTGTAGCTTCATAGTTTGAGACTTGAAAAACATGAAGAAGTAACTTAGCAGTTTGTTGACTACTAACTGTGGGTAAGTTCTAGAGATTTATTGGCAAACTCTGTATATGACCCCATTGCCATAACTCACTATTAAAGATGTTAATAGGCACAATAAGGCTTGTCCAGTAATTTTAAGATACAATAGTTGATAATGTACTGGTATGTAATTTATATTTTGCCAGCTGAAGTATTCAGTGGATTCCTGAAGTCTTTGTTACCTGAATAGAATTAAGAAAATTCAAGTTTGTGTTAACTCAGAGTCTACCACACAGTTATTTTTCTAATATGTTTTGCACCTTTTAAACTGATTAAAAATGTGCTATTGATGTACTGAACAGGTATAGTGGATTGGGTGATGATATCCATTCAAGATTTCAAGTAGGTATTGAAGTTCTGTATTTCATACTTCCTTTGTTCTTCTAGTTGGGGGGTATTCCTAAGTTTTGTTCTCATTGAAGCTTAGAGAAGCCCAAAATCAGTTCCTTGTCCCCTGCCATCGGACTGTTAGCAGGTACCAGCAGACTTTGTTCCATGAGAAGAAAATCTTTCCTGCTGTCTCAACAGAACTGGTTCCTTGCATCTGTGCCACCAGACCGTGGTAGAAGAAAAACAGATGAGGCACAGCATATGCCAGACCTCATGGATCTTGGCTTCTTGTCATCCCTCCTCAAACAGTGTAATATCAAGCCAATCTTTACCTTCTGTACCTTTCAGTGGCCTCAGCATTGCACAAAATCTAGGAGACTCAAAAACTCTTTTTATAAATCTGCATTTATGTTTCTGCTACTATACTATATTTTTGAGAGAAAACAGTGATTAAACATAGCATTAGTTGAGATAATGGCCAGAAAAGAGTTTACAGTAAAAACATAAGATCATATATGCTTCACAACACAGGGAAAGCACAAATTCCTTCTGCATATTGTAGGAATGTATGAGGCTGGCAAATCATTGTAATAGAAGTACGCAGCTCTTGAATGGAATCGTTACATGTATTTAAAACCCAAGACAGCAACTATGTTTGCAGACCTTCCTCCTTGCCACTCATATATTTAGTTCAGTCTCTCCCACTAAGCATTCATATTCAATTTGCTACTTTTTCCAAGAATATTTTCAAGCCTTCCACCACTAACTTGAAGAGTATAAATGATCCTTGTCATCAAAAGAAGTAGGAAAGCAGATAAGAGGGGAAAATAATATTGGAGACAAGTATGACCTAAGATATAACCTAAGACAACAGTGATTTTGAATATGAAGAAACTTTTTTTTCTGAAAATGTTATCAGAAATCAAATTAATACTTTCACAATGACATTAACAAACAGACATGTAGAAAAATGTTACCCATGATTCAGAGCAACTGACTTTAAAACAGATTACAGGAATATGTAAATGAGTATATGAATTAGACAGTATAAATATTTACTTAATCATGTGCAGACCACTTAAAAGCTAATAGTAATTCTATTCGTTTATAGGTAATCAGAGGAAAACCTCAGTAACACACATGAATTTGATAGGAAAAAAAATGTATGTATAATGCTTTAGAAATATTTATTGAAATCACATGAAGTTAAATGTTATAAATTGGATTAGAGATGGTACAAGAATCCTTCAAAGACTGTTACAATTTTAAATATACAGAATAGATACAGCACTGTTTTTGGACAGTTCACTATTCTCATTAATGGATATAATCAATATAATGTTTTTAGAATGCATCTTAATGTTTGACTATAAACACCATATTAATTTTTCATGTCTATTACATGGCCAGTATCTATCAAAACCATGCAGTTCCTGATTGATGCAGCTTGTAGAAAAAATAACACTTTTCCTCCTTCTATTTTAATATCAAAATCAAGATGCATACAGAGTTTTGAGGAAGTAAACAAAGAATGATGGGTGGCAATGAAAATATATGCAGACTAAGATTAGACTGTATTGCAATTGTCATGAGATGAGATGCTGTTTCTGTATTTTGTGTTTTTTCCCTGTTCTTTCTCTTTAATCCACTAGGTTTTTCTCAACCTGCAATTCATTAAAAGTATTCAAAAATTTCTATGTAAATTTCTTGTTCAAGTCAACAGTAAAAGAAAAAAATTGTATAGAAAAACTTGTTTTGTTAGATCTTTTCATAAATAGCAAATACTTTCTACTGTAACTAAGGAGAAACATATGAAAAAAATGACAGAAAATAGTTTGGAATAAAGGTATTTAGCAGGAACTTGGTGAAAGAAAGGAAAAAGCAGTAACAGCATAATAAGTACAGGGAATGTGAAGTGTTGGGAGGAAGCAAAAATCTGTATAAATGAGAGCAAAATGGTTTGGGGCAACTGAAAAGGAAACAAAAGCATCAGGAGTATGTTTTCTGGCAGGATCCATGAGTTCAAACATAGATGTAATAAAGTCTACAATTATCATGTCCTAATTATAAGACAGATGGGATAAATTTTGTAATACTGATTAAAAGAAAAATTAATTTAATGAATACTTCAGTATGTTGAAAGAGTGAGAATTTATGTTTTAATCTGGTAAAGATGAGGAATTAAATCACTTGGTGTGATTCATCAAAACTGAGATGTTTCCTGGGATGCATGAATATGTTTGAAGTTCTTACATGCTGTCATTGTTTTACATGGTAAACTGAGATTTTGAAAGCTAACAACTGTCATGGTTTAGGACCAGCACTGCTGCTCCCCTCTGTTGAGAAAGACAAAGGGCAGAGATTATGGACTGAGATGAGAAAAAATTACTGGAAGCAGCCATGAGATGTGAAAATGAACAGCAGCAATATTAATAACAAACGTATACAAAACCAGGGTGATTTATATGCAGAAATTGCTCACTGCTTGATCCAACCTGGTGTGGCCCCAAGGCAATGAACAATGGTGCCTGGACTCTCCAGCCCATGATTTTCTATCTGCTGCTCACCACACTTGCTATGTGGGAAAGGAACACACCCCCCACCACTTCTAGGAAGCAAGAGAGAGTGAGTCCCTTTTCCCCATCCCTGGCCACAATGGAAGATTTTATAGAATAACACAATATCTTGGCCATGCCCACACAGCTCCAGGCACTGCCCCCTCATCCCTACTGTGAAAAATTAACCTGGTCCTTGGTTAAAATCAGGCAATTATGAAATATTTATCTCCAGAAATCTTAAAATTTTGTTTGGAATTGCAGACAGCAGAAAGATGGGAAGAAGAAAGAATGGGAAAGAAGTGCTCACCACAATTCCTAGTTGACTGAAAATTTTCTTCCCATCGCCAACACTTAAAGTGGGTTTATATAGTTGGTTATAAATTGATTATTATGGCAGCAATTCTGGATGGATTAACTGGGAAGCTGATAAAGAATAATATTAATAAAGGGCATGAAAGGACAAAAACACTTATTACATCAACACCATTCTGTTTAATGCATTTAGCTTACTGGTCCATGATATCTTAATTTAAAAAAAAAAAAATCACATACAAGACCAGAAAAATTCAGGCAAATGGATTAAGAGGATTCAACTGATTTCTCAAAATGGGGAAACACACTGAAACAAACTAAGAGTGGCTAGCAGTGACAGAATAACATAAATTGAGCAATGCTGATTTGAAAATGAATGTGATAAAGGATACAGCTGTGAATTCAGCATTGTTCAAAGAGATACTAAAATACGAAAACCACTGCCTGTATACATGTTCTTCAAAAAGCTGGAATTGAAAATAATGAAATGGTAAAAGGAAATGGTGCATGAAAAAGTAATAAGAACACTTTCAGGGCTTAAGAAATGCAGGTTTATGTGTTCTACCTAATTGCAATACTATAATTCAGACCATGAGTTGATTTGATCACAGCATTTTGCTGGATAAGGCATTCATCCTTCAGTCTTTAAAGAAAACAACAAAGATGGCTGGGATTTATTGAAACATGCTGAAAATGGAATAGCATTATTTTCCTTCTGACTGAATATGAGTAAGCATCAGAACATGTGAGATGGATTTGCTGTCTTTGACTGTCTTCAGCTCAGACTCTTAGCCCTTCTAAATGCATCAGGTTTTGCTCTCAATGAAGGGAAAAACCCTGGAATTTGGTGGTCCATGCTATGAAATGCATTAGACTAGTCCTGATAAACATTTTTGATCTTAGAATATGAATTTGAGATCTTAGGAAACAAAGGAAAATACAGAAATAATATCCCCATTGTTAATCAAAGCAGCATAGCAGGGAACGTGAGATTGCAGTTGAGGCCCATTGAGCCCTATATCAAGTCCAAAGCCTTGCAATTAAAATACAACATACAGTGTAATCGTCCCATTCCTGGGAAAGTCAGAAGTTTAATGGCAACCTTTTTATAGACATGAAATTGGGGAAGTGAAACAGAGTCCCACCTTCAAGGTTTCAGCATATAACGAATTGCTATCCATGCCGGTGTCAGACACAGGATGACCACATGCCCTGTGTAGACCCAGGCCCCCATGGCCCCACCTTTGACAGGAGCAGGAAGAAAGCTGCAGCATGAGCAGCAATTTGGATAATCATGGATCAAGGTAGAAGGGGGTGCTACAAAACATGCCTGAACTCAACATTGTTGGGAGGTTCTGGTTCCAAAATAATTTCCTTACCATGGTGCAACCACAGGTTTGCTATCAACTCCACTACACCTGTCAGTATCTTTTGCTGTAACTCGGTCACCTGCTATTGGTGTTTGTCTTCACAAGAAAAATATGGCAGCTGATGTGTCTCAGTACTTGAGGCAGCATTGAAATCTGTTGCTGTACTCCCCAAACCCCCACAGAAGTACATCCCTGCAGCCTGCATTGCAGAACACCTGGTGTACATTCTGCATAGTATATATTTTAGCAGTTTTAATTTGAAAGATTATTTTCAGTCCTGCTTTACATATTTCACTTGTGATCATAAACTTTCATCAGCATTTAGTAACAGGATGCCAAGGCAATATGGCATATGCTTTCTAATTGGTATCACAGTCTTGCATTGAAGTGGAATCTACTTTAGAGACATCTGCCTACTTAGTGTGTTATAAACAGAATATATCCTTTTTCCTTCTGCTTTAAGGATTACATAAGTACTTTTTGCTGGTATATTTAAAGGGCTTAAAATCAATCCTGTAGCTGGATGTTTTAAGAATACCAACACAGGAATAACTTCTCCCACTGAAACCAGTCATTATTATTAGATCTCATTTATTCTTCCTCAGGTTGCATTCACGATCGGTATGCATAAAAGGTGGAAAATGTTATTCAGCTTGTCTACTTCTAAGTTTAGACTTTTGTTTTGTCTATTGTAATGACATAAGATAATGACCATTAAAGCTGATTATTTAAAAGAGATTTATTTCTAAGAATCTGACACATATTACTTTCCCTCGCTAGTCTGAGCTACCAAATCACAATTAAAATCAGGAGTTAAACTGAAAAATTTTATTCCACTTGCAGAACCTTAAATTAACTGCCAGGTTATGTCAGTACAGTCATAAATTGCTTGAGTCAAGGAATGGACTGAAGCCTACTGAAGCAGTGATCTCTACTGCCTCTCCATTCATCTGTACTGACAGCAATATGTCAGCCTGGACAGGGTGTTGTTTTACATGATTCTCTCTTGCTTTATGTGACCTAAGATGCTTCAGGGAGGAAGCTTGATGACTCATCTGGACCAGATTATATTACCACAAGGCAAACAAGTTCTGGGAGGGCGGTGTGGCTGGGAGAGGACAGTAGTTGTTCCCATCCACATCATGACCTGGTGGTGCTATCAGCTCAAATGTTCTGCTGCGTGATCCAAACCTGAACATAATTCCAGCCTGGCACTGAGTATTCTGGTCATGAGTCTCTGAGCTCAAGCTTAGTCACAAGATTCGGATATCAAATTACTACCCTTATATCTTGTATATACTCTTTGGAAATATGTGTGCCCCTGGCATTTAAACAGAGGGCTGTATTTCCAGAGATGTCAACCATTAATTGATTTCAGTGATGCCCACTGAGGAGCTGGTACTCAGAATTTTGAAAAATAAAATAGAATTAAAATGACTAAATATGAATTTAATAGTTTAACTACAGACAGAAAATGTTTGACTTTTTCTTCTTTCATTCTCCCTAATATTAAGGAAAGTAATTTTTTCTCATTATAAAATAATTTTAGCAACATATCATTAAGCAATTTGTACTCCCATTGTCAGGCATTTAAATTAGGCTTAGAGTGCAGTACCGTAGAGAGGAAAGTGATAATCTCTAGAGAAACTGTGCTGAGACCTGAAAATATTATGCACTTTATTATTCAGCATTTTTTTGTGAATTTTGTATCCTTCCTCTGATATGTAGCCTGCCTGTATTCATTATTACTACATTACACAAAGGGTTACACCAATCACTGGAGGTGGAAGGATTTTCACAGATCATTCATTAAAAGGATCAGATATTTCATCATTAACTTTTAACATCATTATAGTTCTCTGTGTTTATATCCACAAACTCTTTTCTTCTACCATGCAAATTCTTTCATGTATTTTAACATCTTGACTCAATCAAGGTAAGCTTCTTGTTAAAAATGTGCATGTACCGTTGCAAGTTTATAATGTTTGCTACTAATGTTGCAAAAAAGTCTTTAGCTTCTTAATCAAAGAACTTTTATATGGGGCCAAATCCTGATCTTCCCAGACATGTAGGTATTCCTCTTGTTCTACGTTGACCTGATCTTATGTGTAAAAAAAAAAGCTGTTTCAAGATCACTCAGGGGACAGAAAGTTTTCTCTAAACATTTTAAACCTTCAGTAATTTTCCTATTTTTCCTACTTTGTTTCTATTTCATTTTTAAAACATTTGACTAACCCTGTGGGTAGAATGAAACCATTATTAGAGATCTACATTAATGTTTTGTTCAAAGAACATTGCAAACAACTACAGTCAGCACTGCCTAAGTCTGGAAAGAGACCTTCATATGACAAACTGGAAATTATCTCTTTGAGAACATTCAGTTTGCACTTACCTTGTTTCCAGCACATTGAATACTAAATGAAAATTTAAAAAATCACTGGCAAGCTGGTGCTGAAGAAACAATGACATTTGAAAAACAAAAATACCCTTTCAATTTTACTTAAGACATCATTGCTGCTATGGGAAACCTCACTACCAAAGTAAATTTAGAACCAACCCTTAATATTTTCTGTTCCTCAATAAAAATATGAACACTGAACACTTAGAGCCTACTGTGCTGTCAAACAATCCAAGGCAAACTATGCAGTACATTGTTGTTTCCTAAATGCTAGCCTGCAGGAGACAGAAGAACTACTTCAAATCTTCTTTGAAACCGTTAACTCCTAAGACACATGGAATTTTAAAGAGGAGTCTTAAGGAGTGATTGTACTTTTTCTCTCAGAAAGTCAAATTTCACTCAACAGAAAAGAGAATGCATAGAGAGCTTAATATATCTTCTGTATAAATGCAGTCAATAACAGTAATCCTGTGATAACTGCAGGTATACAGGTAGAGATTAAGAAACTAGAAATCCTTTTTTTCAGATCTGTCATGTTTGAATGGATGAAAAGTCTCTAGCTAGACCAGCGGTTTAGAAAGGAAAAATTCCATTAAGAAACTGGAAAGGATCCAATATGGTTTTGTGTGATGATATGGAAGAGGCATATTGCAAACTGTTGGCTTTTAAGTCTAGAGAAAGATGGGGAGGGTTAAAAGAGGTGAAAATTCAGACATTTTCTTAAAAACTACATACTTTCTTATATTATTTTAAAAGGCAGGAGGAATTGAGAGTTTAACAGAGTTTACCAAAGATTCTTGCCTATTTTCTGGCATACAGTGTTTCCATCTTCATTAATCTACAAAAGTACATGATTACAGATTTTTATTCCAGACACATATGACAGACTGAACTGCATAAATCTCTCATCTTAGTCTGAGTATTTAAAAATGGATATGATTGGAAAGGTCTACTGTGTCAATGGGAATTAGATTATTAATGGTATAAGGGGATGCATTTTATACAGCTCATTATGAATTTGAATATTTAAAAAATTAGAATGTTTTAAAATGCTTTCTACCCATAATGATAATGAATATTAAGTATGAATGGAAAGATGTTCATGCATAATACTTGCTCTTTATTAATCTCAGTCCCTGAGCATTTCAGTTTTAAAATTAAATTATTGTGTGTCTTTTTTTTCTAAAGCTAATGTCATAGCACAAAGCAATTCTGATATAAGCATTACTGAAACAAATACCTGTTGAATTCTACTTTTTTTTTTTTTAAATTATGTCATTCAGACATTTTGATAATTAAAACAGAGTTGTAGATTGCAGATTTTCAGAATATGGATTCCAAAATGAATCACATGGTAGCTTTCCATGTGGTTTTAATGACTGTTTGGCAAATAGTAAGACAATCAATGTCTTTAAACAGTGTCAGTGCTTTTCTCTCTGAGACACCTGTGTAGTCCAAATTGTATTTTAATTTTTTATTCCTAAATGTGAAAGAAAATACAGGATAACTTTGTCTGGCTTGATACTCAGATCGTTTTCAGGAACATAAGAGCCTTAATGTGTTCTGCCAGCTGTGAGTCACACCCTAGATTTTAACAAGAGTGACCCAGGAATTGTGCCAAAAAAACCCTCTATTTTAGGACAGCTTGGTTCTCTGGAATATTCTTCTTATAGATGCTCTTTGCAATTGACCTATAGTAAGTCTGGCTTGTTCTGAAAGGCATTGGCTGCACAAAATAGCACACAAATCAAAAATGTTCTAATACTATATACACAAACAAGAGTAAAAAACATAGCAAGGGATGGCTTCAATTTACCTCTTTCCTAATTTGTTGGAAAGTGCTGAGATTAAATGGATTAGCTGGATCATAAAATATAAATGAGTGTTAAGTGAGATCAAAATCTAACTGGTAAATGAGGGGGTCAGAGTAGAAGAGGTATCCTGGAGTAAAGCAAAGAGACACCTGTGAAATAGAAAGAATGGAAGCTGATGGAGAAGACTGTGGGAAAGGAAATGGGAGGTAGCTAAGGGTTACAGACAGGAATGCTGTATGCAGACCTTAGAAACGAAAGACTGTTTTGAAGCAGCTGCTCAGCATCATGCCCAGGCAGTGAAGGAGTGAAAGAGCCACGGCAGGGCCTGCATTCATGGCAGCTCAGTCTGAGGAGCTGAACATCCTCCAGAGGACATACAGGCTCACAGCCTTCAGGAAGAACAGTTGGTTTTGTTTTCCAGAATAAAACATGGACTTTAAACTATCGTTGGTTATTTGGTCACAAGCTCAACATAGGAAAAAAAGAGAATAAAAGGATGATGAATTAATTCAAACTCTTCATTTATGTTATACTTATCAAAACTAAAATTTTATGTGATTGGTGAAAATTCCTAGTAACATGGCAACATAAACCAGTAATTTTGTTCAAATATTGCAATATTTCTCAGAATTGAAATTTGACAAGTTCAGTTACCACTGCAAAGAGGAAGATTGATAAAAAGTGTCTAAAATAGGATCAGCAAGAGTTTTTGGGTAGCTTGTCAAGGCTTTCTTCTAGCATTCTAATATAAAAAAGTTGAAATGAGTTGAATAGTGGGATGCAATTAAATTCCAGTCTTCATTTTCTCTTCAGCTTTTCTTTTCTCTCACTTGCTTACTAGCAACCTGTATAGGATGCATATGACTTAATATACACTGTATTTGACCCTGGGTGAAAAAATCTGTAAATCAAGAAATTTTTATTTGCTTTACAGTGTGAAATGTGGTAAAGTATAAGTATGCTATATGAAGTGCTAACTGAGGAATTTATATTCTACTTGACAGTACATTAAGCTAAACATTTGATTGGCTTTTACAAGATCTTTTTCAGACTAAAAATAAAACTGAACTAGAAATTATATTCAATCATATACCAAACCAGCCAAAACAAACTCTTCAGAACTGTGACCCTGGGATGTGGTTATTAACAGGTATGATATTTATTCTATCTACAGCCCTTGGAAATGAAATGCATTATTAGGTAGTGTGTTTCTAAAAATGGCTTGTCTCTACTCTCCTATACCTAACTTCCCCCACTCTTCTTTCTTTAAGAAGTGTAAATTTCCAGCTCTGAATCGTAGTTACCTACTCATTTGATGTTTTCTAGCTTGGTGACAGTTTGGAACCTGAAAGACTCAAATTTCTGGGAACTTCAGGACCTATGTCTTAGAAACCAGGAAATCTGAGGTGCTTCTCCAGTGCCTTCTCCATGAAGACACACATCAGCCTCAGAAAAAGGTTTCTGAAAGAGAAATAAATTGTGATCTTCTGGTAGCAGCCACCTGCTGGGTGCAGGAAGCAGAGAGCAAAAGCAGCTCCTGAGCAAGATACCTCTTCAGCTTACAGTAAGTGAAACTCCAGAATCCCCTTTAACCTGATCTAACCTCATTTAGGCTGCTGGGAAGACCTCATGGAATCTAACATCTTGAAAACTAAAACTTTATGTAAAGCTTTAGATAGACTATGAAGTTGCTAAAACACAGAAAAACATTTACTTTACTTTCCTGTTTTATCATTTTCTGTATCTTGTTATGGTTTTATTCCATTCTAAGGTTTTCCCGTGGTGGTTTTTCGTTGTAATGAACCTCAGGAAGTCTGAACTCAGTTCAGCTCATGGACCATTTTTTTAATCTCATAGATGCAATAGAGGGGGGTCATGGCTGTTGACTTTTCACAAAACAAAATTTTTCATTTAGAATAAAGAATTTCTTAGAAAACATATCCCAAATCAAGCTTACTATATATTATATGCTATCTATATGTGAATCAGAAGCACTAAGGCACTTAATTTCCTTTTCTATTCAACTGTCCACACATCCTATCCCTGACTTCATCCTCAAATATTTCTTTAGGGTTAGAAAGCCAGTCAGAGAAGTACGTATTATTTCCCCCATGAGTAAGTATGGTATTTAGAAAGACAGATTTATTTCTGTGTTAAGATCATCTCTACCACCTCTCCAGAACATTTTTGGACGTTTAAGAATGTGAAATGCAGTTAAGTGAGATCAAAATCTCATCATTAAGTGAGATCAAAATCTAATCATTAGATTGGGATCTAATGATCCCAGTCATATCAGTCAACTCAGTTGGTTAGCTTCCCTAAACACAAGAAAAATAAGCACTTCCACATGTTATCTTCAGAGTAGAAACTTAAATTATTAGTTCTGCTGTTATTTCCTTCCTCCATATGTCTCTAATGCCTAAATATGACTTGATCTCTTTTCATATTACAAGTACTCTGAAGAGTATTGTCCCACACAGAAAATTTACTGAATACAGAACCTCTCTAATTTAAATTATTGGGAACTGGACTGGATGAAATTTTATTCTGTTTATCTGATTTTGAAAATAAAACTCTTGAATAAGTTGGTGTGATCTTTAACAGGATCTTGTAAAATTTCCATAAACTGGTTTCAAACTTCATTTTCTTTTTTTTTTTTTTTTTTTAATGAGTAGGACATAAGAAAAAATTCCATTCTTATGCAATGTAGTACACCTAGACTAACATTCATCTTTTTTTGGCAGAGGGGAATTAAAAGACTGATAATTCCTTTGCCAGTATAATCAACATAATGGTGGACAAACTGAATTAATATTACTTTTTTTCTATACCAAATTCACCAGAAATGTTTTTTCCAAGATCACCATATCAGATACTTCACAGGTAGACTACAAATATATTAAGTTCATTAAATTTGTAGTCATTAAACTTGTTCTGACAAAATCTACCTGCAACTGACCTTTGTTGCATTTTATCCTTTCTCCTCTTATCACCACATCCTTCACTGAGCTTCCCTTCCCTGAGAATCTGCTGTAAAATCTTGAGTATTAGTAAGGTCAACTAATTGGTACTTTCACCTTTTTTTTCTTCATCTGTTCTACAAGCAGAAAAATATTGACAGGTTCTTTGAAAAATCCTTGCTATTAAACATTCTGCATCAATATGCCATTGGTATTATAACCTAATATTTCACAGGATTATATTTCCTTAAACATTTGCAAGTATTCCTGGACAAATGGCAACAAAAAATTCCCTTGATTCTTATTTCTTCTCATTCCAATGATAAATTTCAGTATAACCAAAAAGTGCTGATGGGAATGACCATACAAAGTTTATTTAGTCAGTATTCTTTCCCCAGTCAAAATTGTTTCTTTCATCAGTGCATGTATACAAAGGAAAATAGAATATTATTTTTTACTTACTTTCAGTTTATGATATAAATGTCATTCCAAAGCCTTCCAACAATGCAGATTCCATGGCCCTGTCCAGTAATCTATTTGGATGCGTCACCATCTATGATACTGGACATTTCTCTTAGTACCTTGTCTGATTATTGTTTGCTTAGTTTGAATCTTCTGCCCATTTTATCATCTTTCATATGGTCAGGAATTTAGTTTCTGTCTTTTTACACTTGTCTTTTGCAATTTAAATGTGATTTCTGTATCACCTTCAGAGTTTCTATTCTACAGCTAAACAATGCCCATACTCTCTCCCCATGCATCTTTTTCAAAACACTCTTATGGTCTGTCCCATGTTTTTATCTTTAGGCCATACCTTTTCTGCTGTGCAGTATCAGAGCCAGGACAAAATCTCCCCTGAAGTTATTTCAAATCTAAGTAGGATATATTTCCAGCATATATTGTATTAGTTATTCTACTAATCAGAGAAAAATGTAAGGTATCACCTTTATCAGAAATAGGATGTCATTTTGTGTTTATGATGGGACTGGAATCAATGACACTCAGGTTTTCTCCTTAAGAATAATGATTTATCTAGTTCTGTCATCTCTGTTTACATAGCTGATTACTCCATTTAAATATGCAATTTCCCATTTGTCTTATTGTAGACATAATCCATGGCTGTTATAAACTGATGAAATTCTAATGAGGCTCCTGGCGTGTTTGAAGATCTGGATCTAAAAGTGAATCTATAAGAAATTAATGGGATTTTTAAATTTTCATTTTAAATTTAATTTGTACCTTGAGTGTGTTATATTTCCAGGAAGCCTTTTTGCTGATATATTGTAGAAGTTAGAACTGTTTCTTACTTTCAGAAAAAATTTGAATGTGGGCTAATGTCTTTCATGTGAATGTACAGTAGAAAATTGTTGTTATTCATATAACAAAAAATATATATAGGTAAAGTATTTCTCATGTATTAATTTAAATATGGAAAACTATATATTTAAAATCTGAGGATCATTTAGAGGTATAGTATATAGGCCCAAAATGTGCATATTGAGAAATATATTGTGCTATTTTATGTATTTTTATGAGAGTAAACTCATTAAATATATTCCTTTTGTTACAAAGTTCTGAGGCTTGCTTGCAGTTGTTATCATTATTCTGATAAGATAAAAATATTCTATGTATAAGTGTAGTCTCAAGAAAAAGCACATTGTACTCAATAAAAAATCCATTCTGTCAGTCAAGGCAGATTTGTTAAACACTACTGAAAGAAGATGGGAGAGAAAAGTCTTTATTTTATCTTATGATTACTTTACCTAAACTCTCTACTCTCAAGAAAAAAATAAAATTCAGAAAAAGGCAAATAACTGTGAGAATGAATCACCAAATGAGTTATGGCATAATCACTGATGGAATAACAGAGACTGATAAAGGTAATAACATTTCTCTGTCTTCTTAAAAGAACCTGAAATTAACTGGTAAATACTAAACTAAACTCAAAAGATAAATCTGTGTTTAGAATCATAGGTACCGTTCCATAGACAAATTTTAGTTTCTGCAGACAAACATTATATATGGTTAAAAGAAATATTACAGAATGTTATACACAAGAATGCAGAAATGGACAAATACTACTCAATACCACTGTCTCTGTTTAGGTAGCACCATGTTGTACAAGTCTGACCTCACTGAAGTCAAAGGAATAACTTCTACTCTTAGTATTTATTCAAAATCCTTATGGGTGCTTTGACACCCATAGGGTGCCAAATTACTCAAATTATGGTTAATCAGTCGCTCACTCTTCCTTGCAGGCTTGTCATTTCTGTTAGCTGGGAATTCCTGATCTCCCTAAACACAAACTCAGAAAAATACTAAATTCATCAATTAACTTTCCTACCTGTCCTGAGGCAGTTTAGCAAGCAGCAAGGCAGGGTAAAGAGACTTTGCTCAAATTTCTGGGATCCCAAGATCCTAGATACAGCTTCCTAGACAGAGAATATTGCTTTCTGACAAACATCTCTACATGGTTGCTCATTGTCTACATAACAAACGTTAATTATTTGTCATGTATGAAAATCTTATATTTTGCTTCATGGATTCTTGGCTTGTTTACAACTGCCACGGGGAGGATTGACCATTTGTTGTGACACTCTTAAGTTCCAGCACAGTAACTGAATGTTGGGTTGTCATCATCATTATCTTCTCAACATTAATATTTCCTAGAATAAGAACACTGAAGTAGCTGACAACTTCCCTGCAAATTATCATGTACACCTTTTATGATCAGTTATGCTTGTTTACACCAGTCAGTTAATAACACACACACAAACAAGTATCTGTCTATACCTGAAAACAGCTACTTGAGTTTGTAAATGCATTCTACTTTCCAATATGGATAAGAATTTAAATTTTTGCTCTGCAAATAATGTACCAAATGTATATGGACCACAAGCTTAACATTTCCAGCATTTTGTGGAGGCAAATTGCTCATCCAATAGGCACCATATTCTAGCCATGAAGTACCATGAAGTAAAGCAGTGTTGTGCCCTAATTGTTGGGAATGCAATCAGCGAATCTGATACAAAAATAATCAGTTAGTGAAAATGCTGTATAATTACCTTTTTGTTTGGTTATAAAGGTGCAGTTAATGCCAAAGAGCTAAATAAAAGTTAATTCAGTTTGCATATGTCATGAAAACTACAGCTAATTTTACTCCTAAAATTTCTGAGGCTTTGAAATTTGGCTTTTCTCATTAGAATAAAACCCTTAATACTTTTTTTTTCTGAAAACAGATTCTGCAGTGAGGCCTCCTTGATGTAACAATTCCTCATCTAGATTAAAACATCTGATGGAAAAGGCTATTTTCATTCTTTCTGGTATACATCATAAATCCCAAAATGTCTAAAACTCATGATTTTTCTTCTGTTCTGTCTTTATTTGTTCGTTACTGACACCCTAATCACAGTTTAATTTGTTTACCACCAAAACCAACACCTTTTAGGTTCTCAGCATATGCATAAATGTACATACTTAAAGTAATACTGCAACCAGACCTAAGGAAGGATCTGTTCTATGACCAAATATAATGAAGAAATTATTCATCTTGTACTGTAACACAATTCTTTCACAGGATTATACTGTATTCTAGAGGAATTCCAAAATGATAGAAGTATAGAACTCTTTTCATCCAGAAAGCACTTCATCTCAAATATAATAATTGTCATTGTTTTATTTATAATATGTTAATCCGGTTTAGCACACGTCCTGAGAATTTTCAGTTTGAATATAAACTTACCTAAACCATTCCTTATTTTTCAAATATTTTTTCCATTCAGATCCATGTACTCTGTAGAAAAAAATATTTTTTTAAACCAAAACTGATCAACTCTTGGGTTTCAGTTCAAGGTCATCTCATCTGTAGTATTTCATCAAATGGATGGTTTTGCATTTGGTAATCAAATGCATTTTGAAGTTTAGGTTTTAGAAGAAAAACAGTATTTCACCTAACACACAGACAAAAACATCCAGTGCATACCATGGTTTACTACAGGTAGAAGTGACTGGAAATTGCAAAAATCTCTTTTTGGAGCATTTCAGATGCACATCACTCTTGCTCCAACTTTCTCAGCCTCAATTACTCATTTAGCTTCAGTGAGTCTCCCTTAGAATCACACCCACTTACTGACACATAGTTATCTTTCGTTTCACAGTACCTCTGATATGACTCCTGGAATACAGCTGTGTCAGAAGGTCTAAGTCACAGGCCAATTGTAAGAAATAATTATGCTGAAAAAAAGATAAATGTATGTAAATTATAGCTGAAGAAGGTGCTTAGAGTCCTCTTTTCTGGGTCTTCTATGATTCAGCTGTGAATTTCTAACCTTCACAGCTGATCTCACACAAATTTTTGCCCCGAAAAATTTAACAGGTTATTTATTTATCTCCTCACGTGTGTTTTCTCTTCTCCTTGCTCTTCATTGTCTTTTTAATTCCTGTTGCATTCCAACTTACAACATGTGCCAAGATACAGAATAAACACTATTTCAAGTGAAATAAATCAAACATTTTTGAGACTTCAGAGCATTTCATACTGAAATGCTGAAACCATTAGCATCATGAAGCCAGTGAGTGCAGCACGGAGCATGTGTGCCAAGGTGCACTTGGGGGTGCTACATGGCTGAGGGAAATGTGCAGCTCACTGATGCAACATTAATTACATGTCACTGTTGGGCAAAGGCAGACATTGACTTGTAATGGTAAGTACAGCCATTATTTAAAGGACTGCATGGTTCAGTACAACCTATGATCCATTTAAACTTGCTCTAAAGTCACAATAACACTTTTTTTTTTTTTTTTTGTTCATGTGAATATTTTATGTTCATTAAATTAAAAGTTAAGTTTCGTTGCTGTGTTAGTATGTTGCATTATAATAGTATCAGTGACATAAGAACCCAAGAATGCATGAACAAATTTGATATTTCAGACATCCCAAGTGAATATCCTTTCCCCACTGGGGTGCTTGTGTTGCCAATTCTCTGTTCTTTACAAAGATGCACAATAAATTTTGGATGAAATTCAGATATCAGAAATGTGATCCAAACTTTTCAAAACATTCTTGACAGCTTCAGATTCATTATAAAAGTGTTGGGCTGTTTTGTTTTTTTTTTCCCCTGCACTGAGCTCCTAGCATTATTTGGAATCCAGCTTCCAAGCTGGATCAGCCTCCAGCTTCCTGGGGAGGAGTCTCTGTAGGTTTGAGGCAGGCAGGAGCTCTGAGCCTCCCAGGCTGACAGGAAAGAAACTTGTACTGCAGCATGGTCTAGAGACTGAGGAATAACTTTATCATGACTTTTTGCCCTTAGGACAATCAACTTTGATATGCAAATGCAAATTAATTTTGATAAGGTTTAGAACTACTGCTTGTTGCAAATGGTAGGTAGTGCAACAGATTCCAGTACTTCCCTGCTTATTCCAAGAGAAGAAAGGGAAAATAATGAGATAATTTAACAGGTAGCTATGATAGAAAATACATGCAAATATCAATCCCTGGGATTCTGACAGAGGAAAATATCATGTAAACTCAGCAAAGTCCTTATTTTATATCTAATGGAGAAGTTCTATTTGTGACTTCTAAAATCATCACTTGTTTCCTCTTGGGATGCCCAGAGATGTACATTATATGACACTAAAGAAAAGTAAAGAAATATTTAAGTAATTGCCTCATTTCACACATCTGTAAAGCCCAGAGCACACTTAAATTTGTAGCTGTTACTTCACTGAAAGGAATTTTAAAGCTTTTAATATACTTTAAATCATGAGGCTTCACTACACAGGGCAAGTCCTATCTGACCTTCTATGGCCTTCTATGATGGAATGATTACATCAGTGGACGAATTTCATCAGGTTCAACACGGCAAAGTGTAACACCAGGGAAACATCAGGAATCAACACAGGCTGGGAGATGAACAGATCCAGAACAGCCCTGCCAAGAGGAACTTGGTGACGCTGGTGGGTGAGAGCCTGGACATGACCCAGCCATGGGCACTCACAGCCCAGAGAGCCAAACGTGTCCTGGGCTGCATCCAGAGCACCGTGGGCAGCAGGGGAGGGAGGGGATTCTGTCCCTGTGCTCTGCTCTGCTGAGACCCCACCTGCAGGGCTGCAGCAGCTCTGGGGTCCTCATTTCAGGAAAGACATGGATCTTTTGGACCCAGTTCAGAGGAGGGCCACAAAGATCATCAGAGGGCTGGTGAATCTCTCCTGTGAGGAAAGGCTGAGTTGGGGTTGTGCTGTGGTTTAACCGAAGCCAAGCAGCCCCATGGAGCTGCTCTTCCCTGCCAGAGGGATTGGGGAGAGAATCAGAAGGTTAAAAGCTAGAGAACATGTGGGTTGTGATAAAGGCAGTTTAACAGAGAAAGCAAAAGCTGTGCACACAAACAAGGCATTAATTCACCCCTTCCTGTGGGCAGGGAGGTGCTCAGCCATCTCTAGGAGAGCAGGAGCCCATAATGCATAACAGTTACTCAGGAAGACAAATGACATCTCTTGAAATGTCCCCCCTCCCTTCCTCTTTCTTCCCTCCTCTTTATATAATGAGATGATGTCACATGGTCTGAGATATCCCTTTGGTGAGTTTTGGACACCTGTCCTGGCTGTGTCTTCTCCCAGTCTCCTGGCAATCCAGTTTCCTCACCAGTGTGGCTGTATGAAAGCAGAAAAGGCCTTGGCTCTGTATAAACCCTGCCCAGCAGTAACAAAAGCATCTCTGTGTTACCAACTCTGTGTTCACCACAAATCCAAAGTACAGCCCTCTTTCGGCCACTGTGAAGAAAATAAACTGCACACCAGATTAAACCAGCACCAAATGGGCAAAAATGTTGGAGAAGACAAGGCTCTGAGGAGAGCTCATTGCAGCCTTTCAGTACTTGAATGGGACTTACAAGAAAGATGGGGACAAAATTTTTTGCAGGGCCTATTGCAATAAAGCATAATAATTTTAACTTAAAGAAGGATGGTTTAAATTAAATATAAGGAAGACATTTTTTACAATGAGGGAGTAAAACACTGGAAGAGGTTTCTCAGATAGGTGGCGGGTGCCCCACTCCTGGAAGGGTTCAAGGCCAGGCTGGATGAGGCTCTGAGCAAATTAATCTGGTTGAGAAAGTCCCAGATCATTGCAGGGATGTTGGACTATATGGCCTTTAAAAGTGCTTTCAACCCAATTTTTTTTGTGATTCTGTGTACATCATTAAGACTTTTTTACTTATTACATGCACTTTATATGGTTTTCAGGGAAAGAAGGAGAATGACATAGTGAAATTACTTTGGTTCCCAGGAAATAGTCTCATAGGCAGCTGCACTTACCACCATCCAAAAGGCTGTGTTAAACAGAATAGAAAATTCTTTAAATCTGTGTCTACTTATTTGCTTTTTCAATAATGAAGTGTATATGGCTTAAACAGAGGAAAATAGACAGAAAGGTTCATTTTTATTTGTAATGGAAGGTTTCTCTGGGGTTTGAGTTAGACTGTATATCTTTATTTCAGTTGTGACCCACAGTCATATGCACATAGTGTCTTCCCTATTTGCTAAATTAATTGAAAGAAAATCATACTTAATTAAGCAGAGTCAGAAAGTGATACTCTTTGCACAAAATAGCAAATCTGTGGTCATATTGCATGGCTGAAAAAAGTACTCGTGTGGTTTTTTATGAATTGGAAAATCAGAACCTTCTTTACTACTATTAAAATTTCATAGAAATGAAAATGAAACTATTTCAGTCCAACACGAAATATCTGGGGAGTAAAAACAAAATAAGAACTTTTGTGTCCTTAACACTGGAAATTAAGAATCCATCCAAAGAAATGACACAGGGAAATGATGATTAGAAATATATTCTGTGATAAAACAAATTAGAGCAAGTTATTATAGAGGAATCAATTTTCACGTTGATCCCATCTTGGACAGTACATCAAAGCAGTCATGATTTGTCACTGGCTAAATAAAAAATCCTCAGCTAGAGCATTTCAGTATTATTTTGCAAAAAAAGAAAAAAAAAAAACCAAAACAAAACAACCTAAACCGCTTAAATGAAGACATAAAAATAGTTCTGATAAATACACTTCTCGTGCCACTGACTAGAGCAGTATACCCAGTTTGCAACTAGAAATATAAAATGAAAGACTGTCATTTTTCCAAAAGAGAGTGGTTTGAGACTTTGTGAATATCTTGTGTGCGCTAAAATTCCATTTCTGAAGGAAAGGTAATTATGTGGAGCTGATCAATAAAATGGCTGTGTGGGGCTTTATTATATGTCCAGATGGCTGTAGTAGGTTATGGTTTCCTTCTTGTCTACACACTTTCTAATGAAAAGGAAGATGTGAAGAAAGGATGATTTTTGCCCAGACATCACTCTGAGATAAAGTGGTGTGTGGGTAACACACTGAACTGCACTTGGGACAAGAGAAGCACTTATGGGTCCCCTGGTTTGGTTTACTATCTATAGAAAGAGAGGAAAAAGAATAGTTAAATGTGGGGGATATGATTAAGGTCTATAAATGGATGTAATGAGGAGAGATATAAAATAGTCAGAACTTCTAAAAATGTCTTTTTTACTGGCTTGCAGGACAATTTCCAAAGGTCAGTGGAGAAAATGTTAAATTACCTAATAGCTATCATCTGTACCTTGTGCCCTACAAGCATGAGACAAAATTATTCTTCATCCTAAAAATGGTACTCATTCTTTCAGTAAGAGTTACATGATACTAGGAATTCAGGTAAGAGTTAGTCTCCATATTTTGAAATAATTCTGAAAGTAATTGGTTTTGTTCCTATATCTAAACAAAATAAAATCTTTAAACTAAAATTAATTCTTCTTGATTGCCAGTGTTTGATAATCTTCTGTGTATAAAAGCTGATGAAAATACTCCAATATGCCTTTTTTTCTAAATCAGATCTATTTTTCAAGTATTTCATTTATATGGTACACTAAGGGTATATAGTCTTTGGGACATTAAGAAGAAAAACTGGGCAGTCTTTATGTTCATTTTATGTTTGTTTTGAATACATGTGCATTTTCTCAAAAAGATTGATAAAAATAATAAGAGCTTGGAACTATGGTTAAACTACAGTATTCCAGATCTGTAAAGAATATCTGAAAGTATAGATTAATTTTTTCAGAAGCACATGAAACTATATTTTTCCACTTTGACTTACAAAGAAACTTTGTCTTTTTCAGAGAGAGGAAAAAATAATAAGAAAGAAAATTTAAACCTAAGACACAAATAAAGTCAAAATCAAATTTTAGTGAAAAAAATTAGAAAGAATTTCAATAAAAATTGTTTTAAAAACTCGCCCAATTAAAAACTAATTAGAAGTGTTTCACCAGAGTTTCCGGGAAAGAAAAAGCAATCCCTAGCACAATACTTTCATTTAGGCGGGAAATACATCAAAAAGTTTGTGTTGAAAGGAAGAAAAAATGGCTAGTTGAAAGAAAAGAGTTAAAAAGAAGTGGTGTTCAGTAAAAATCTAGATTTTTCACAGTGATCTTTCTTTTAATAACCTCATTTTCGACAAAATTCACTTCTAACTGCTGTATGTGACTTTCCATCTATATTTACATTGTAGGTCAGACACCTCAAAGTGATAGCTCTTTCAGAGCCATATCCTGAACCCAGAGCAGTGCTATACTTTTATCTCTACACAGACATATTCCAACCTGCCTGGAACCACAGTATGCAGTCCTGAGAACTGACGTGCAGCTGTGAGGTCAGTAAGGCAGACATAGATGAAGAAAATTAAAAAATTAATTTTAAAATGAAGCAAAAAGACTAAAAGAATAATTGGCGTAAAGAATATTAAATAAATGAAACCCCAAAAAGTAACAAGAGTAGAGACAAAGATCAACCCACAGAGATCAACAGATTGATATGCAACTGAAAAAAATGAAAGAAAATCTTTAACGAGTCCTAACAGTAGGTAGAATAACTGTCATATTTAATAAGGGTCTTCAGTAACCTAGCTAGTATAGACTAGAAAAGTAGTAGCTGGGATATGCCTAATACAAGGTTCTCATTCAGTTTACTTATCTCATCAATTTTGTTAAATGAATAAATGATATATTTTACTAATATCTGCATAAATATTTAGGTGGGTTTTTTTTCATTAGCAGTGTTTCTCTGTGGAATGGGAAGAAAGAAAGGTGATAAAAGAAGGAAAGTGGGAAATATGACTCAGTAAGAAAGGTAAAGGTAGTTTTACTGATTAAGAAAAAGTAAAACAATGATTTTCATTGGCAAAATATTTCAAGCAGAGGCAAGCAATATTTGTGTCTAGAGTCAGAAAATTTAAGCTGGAAGAGAGAACTAGAGAGCCCTCTGCTCAAAATAGGATCAGCTCTACAGTACTTTTCCTTAGAAGAGAGAAAATAGGCTAGGTGATCCTAGAGAGGGAATGTAATTTGATCAAAAGCAAATTGAAGTAATGACAAAACTGTAAGGTGTTGGTGTGGAGACAAGATTAATAGTTCCTGTTCATGGGGGTGAGCTGTTGCTACATGCTCAGCAGAAGAGCTTCAAACAAAAAGGAGGATCCCATTTTGATTTCTTGGGTAAAAAGTGAAAGACACACTTTGACTTGCAACTTCAAATTTCCCGTCAGTTCAGGTTTTCTAAAATTAAATTCAGCCGCAGAAATTCTACACTAATTTATTTAAATTACTAAATGCAAAACCAAAGTGAGTTTCCAGTAGTATTACATCAAACTTTATTGTCAGGGAATGTCGAGATAAGTACTTGTAAAAGCACAGGCAACCCACTTATTCGTCTTAAGATTTTTCTTTGCTTCTTTCACATTTTTCCACCTGTAGAAGATAATTAAACACTTTTTATATTAGACACCCTTTTTTATTTTCAGATGTTATTTTAAAATTTGTTTTCTGAGTTCTTTTTGCACAGGGAAGTGGAAAAACATTTTTGCCATTGTATAAAATTTGATATAAATAAATCATGGCATAATCAAGGAACTGTTCTGAGCGTAAACGTGACAGTCACCCAGGGAGCGCATGATGACTCACAATCACTGAAGCTGCAGAGATACACAGCTCAGTAGCTTATTTAAAGTTAATATAGTTTCCCTGCCATTTTCATCAGGCCTGGCTGACAACTTCAAAAATAGTCCTTGGGAAAGCATATACAAACCTAGAAGAGAAAAGGGAAACCACTGAAAACGGCCAACATTACACGTTTGTGATGTAGCAAGAGGGACGTGATAAACCAGAACTGTCACGTAGGAGAAGTGCCACTGGGAGTGAGAGTTATCTGTGAGTCAGATACTCCATTGTCATTGGCAAAGCCTAAAGCTTTCCTTCACTCAGCTGCACAAGCTTGTTAGCAGTATATTGTGGCTATCCACAAGGAATAGCTGGGATTCCTTAGCTTTATCTATGTCTCCAAAGCCTTCATGGGCCTTATGCTTTTCCTCTAAGACTGAACTACAAGAAAACCTGAGAAATAATAATTGTGATGTAGAAAGCACAGCTATACACGAGCAGGCTGCCAGTCATGTTCTAGTATTGGGGCCCACCTTTATTTTTTTTTTTTTGTTTCTTTTTGTGGGGTTTTCTACAAATACCTTTGGAAAAAACCCACGAACACTGGAATTTTTGTTTTTATTCATTACAAATATGAAAGTTTTCAATAGTTTTGTCATGATAAACATGGTTCTTCTGAAATGAAAAACCTACTTAAAATGCCATTAGTTTTTATTGTTTAGCTAGAATATTTTGGTGTGCTTAGGAAAGTGTAGAGACTGTTGAAACAGTTTAAAAAGAAAAAATAGTACTGTAGTGCATGAGAGTATCTTGGCCAATTTTTGGTTATTAAATTACCTTGAAAGCTGTGATAAAGAAATAGCATCTTAACATGGGCTATTTACTACATGTTTAATGACAATTTATAGGAAAATATAAGGAGTCATCTGTGAATTTTAAAAGTGAAGATTGCTAAGAATTTAATGTAATCTAAATGGTTGTATTGCACATTTGCCTGCTTTCACTAGAACTCTTACACCTGAATTAATGTGTTAGCACGTATTAATTAATAGTTAGCACATTATGCCCCCAAAATTATGAACAATATTTTGTGAAGCAATTCCTAAACCACAAATGCACAAAAATTCTAAGAATTCATGCTCAGGACAAGGTGTTATTTTCAGCATGCAGGAACACTGGTTATTCAAAATGACCTCAGAAAATTGATCCAGAAGCAATTGAAACACAGGTCTCTAAGGGACTGTTCAACACTACTTATCAAAGCTGCCATGTGAACTTGTTTTCCTTCAAAAATGTTTTCTTTCACACAATACATATTAAATCAACCTTATTTATTTGCTGGAAAAACTGAAGGAGATACAATAAAAACAAAAATATAGCACAAGTTTTGTCAAATATTTATTAGAAGTAGAAAAAATAAGGTACATACTGTGGAGGTATGTTTTGAGATAGCCTGTTCTATTTCTAGATTTGAGAAAATACTAAGTACTATACTGCTTGTTTACCTTGACAGGTTTTGCAGTTCTTGGGTGCTGATCTGTGATACAATCAGAATTAATTAAGCATCAAAAATTGTATTAGCTAAATACTGGAGACATTTCTAAAACAAAAGTGCTTTTCCTGTGAAAAAGAGACTATTAATAAAATGACATTATTACAATTATTATTATTTCACATAAAGTTAAAGCATAACATGTCTTTCCTCTACACTTATTACATTTTTACACTCATTTACACTTCTAATATGCAAGTGCAAAGAGTTAAAAGTAGACAAAATTTTATTTTAAATACTCAATCAAATTGTTAAAACTGAAAGAACACCAAGCAGAGCTGGGAGCTTAATATTCTTGAATTCATATCTAAACTGTGCTTCCACTATAAGATGGTAGTGAGAAATCATTGACACTGAACACCAGATAAAAGATGAAAGCATCTAAGCCAGAAGACAAAGTATACTAATTTACCAAGGAAAAATATGGCCATTAAAACTATTATAATATATGCTGTTTAACAACTACTAGAGTCACCTTTCTTCATAGATTTGCCTTCAGACTAATGATTCAGTAACTCAACAAGTTTTTCATACCAACATGATGGATTACAAAGCATATTTCATACCACTAAATCCATGCAAAAAAGCTTTAAATGATCTATTTCTGCAGCTCAACATAATTTTCAGCTTGTTTTGCTGAACATAGAGTTGCAACTTAATGAGAGTGATCTAGCCCTTCTGTTTCTGTCAGAATTCTCCATTTACCACAGAGCCATGAAGAAATCTGATACAATGTGCTTTAAATTTGGCATCACTCAATAATCTAAAAAAGACTCTGACTCTTTCTGGATGTGACAAGCTGATCTGTCCTCAGCTGTTGTCAAGAAGATTGCTAAATTTTATTCCATAAGCCCATCTGCTATCATCATTCTTTTGACAGAAATGTTAGCTAAAAATGTGGTGTCCATTTTCTCATCATCCTCTGCAGGCTTTTTATTTGAAAATTGTCATTAATTGCTTTGCTATCATTATAACTATGTGCTTTATTTTACTTTTTAGTGTGATAGCCAGGAGACAGACAATTGTCACTGATGAGAACACTTGCAGATGGAAATGAGACCTTTAAGAGAAAGTGAATTACTATCAGAAAGGGTGATGGTACAAATACGAAGTTCCCTTCCAAATAATAATCATTATAAGCAGGATATATAGAATCAAAACAAAACCAAAAACTATGGCACATAGTTTTAAAGCATAAGGGGATTTTAAGGAGACATGATGAGTCAATTCCAAATGCAAAAAATAGTTTGGTACCAAGATAAAAATATAATTTTTTTTTTCTGTAGTAAGTAGTCATCTAGATTTCAGTAATGGAACTTATAAATGCTTGTCTTTAGTACAGAAACCATTGTACATAATTTGCAAGACAAGAAAATGAATGCTTTCTCTAAGCCATGTTGTAGGCTATCAACACTTCTAGTATGTTCATTAAGATGGTTTAATTACAAAATTGTAGCTTAAGAGACACTGTGAGGCTCATGCAACTGCATTTCAAAGGACACAAGAACAGATTTCAGAGCAGGAACCTTGTTTCAAAACAAATCAGTCAAACACCGTGGCATTGACTTTCACAGACGTATACAACGATGCCACAAAGTTTTTATCAATAGACTGTATTAATATCTATGGGAAAGTACAGTACAAATATATTAAATGTTTAGTAGTACTCCATTGAAGGAATGAGTTTATTTTGCTCTGCCCTCAGGAGATATATTTCAGATTTACTTCTATAAGGTATCTTATGCTCCTTGACTCTTTGTAGATTAAAATTGCCCAATTCTAAAAATGTTTTCCTGATTTCTGTTCAACTAGTTGAAATTGTGGTTCTTATTTTTCAAAACCCTTTTGTGATGGTTTTGTTTCATATGAATAGAGTTTATTTTCTTCACAGTGTCTGGGATGGGGCTGCGTTCTGGTTTTGTGCTGGGAAGTATTGGCAACACAGGGATGTCTTCATTACTGATGAGCAGCATTTACTCAGAGTCAAGTTCTATTCTGCTTCTCACCCCACCCCAGCAGAGAGGAGGCTGGGAGCTGGGAGAGGATACAGACAGGATAGCTGATGTTAACTGACCTTGATGCCTTAAGTTTTAGCTTTCATATTTTTTGGATCCTGTACTGCCCTGGTGTGTGACTCTGAACTTAATATGAAGGGTTAATAAGTTCTCTTCACAAAGAGAAAAGACAAAACAATTCTTTTCCAGCCTGAGAACCAAGGACAACTGTTACAGCCTCAGGCCCAAAAAGCATAAACGATGGCAAACTGAACAAACCAGGAGGATGGGATTTCATAACCTGAAGCTGTAATTGGACAATTAACCCCAATATGCAATTGGACCAAAACTTTAAAAAGGGTAAAAGTTCATGACCAGGAGTCCATTTTGTGACCATCCTGGGTCCATCTCGGGCAGAGCCCTGGCCAGGTTCTTGTACGGTCCACGGTGTATCTTTTTAAGGCCTTTTGATAAATACTTACTTTATTCCCTTAACTCTCTCTAGCCTCTGTTCTAGGTCAACATCAAGGCGTCAGCCTAAGGAATACCCCATACCATATGGCATCATTCTCAGCATACACAGATGGGAGAAGTCTCTGTCCATGGTAGCTGCTGCTGGGGGGCTGGCTGGGTATTGGTTGTTTAGTTGTGAGCAAGTGTTTTTAAAAGCATCATTTGCCTTTCTTCCGGTTTGATTTCTCTCTCTCTCTTTCCATTACAATTTATGGCTATGCTTTTTGTTTCAATTATTTAACTGTCTTTATCTCAATCCATGAGTTTTCTCACTTTTACCTTTCTGATTCCTATTATATGGATCCAACGTGTGGATATTGTGCAGAAAGAATCCTGTTGAACGTATCTCAAAGAAGTACTTACTAAAATGTAAGTAGGAAAGCTATGGAGAAGAGCAGTAAGAATGGCAAAGGCTCTAAGTCAATCTCCATGGAAAGAATGAATAAACAGACTAGGGAGAGAGAGACTATGAGAGGCACATAACATGACACCTACAAAATGATGAGTCACATGGCAAGGGCAAAGAGACAGTATTTGATCAGAGGCTCCTTGAAGATATGAGTTAGAAGCACCCAAAGAAGCTAGCATATATGCAGTTCAAAGAAAAGAGGAGATTCTTCACATAAAGGCAAGCAAACTGTGCATGTCCTTGTTGCAGAATGTGGTGAACATTAAAGCTTTACATGGTTCAGGTGAAAAACAGACAAACTTGTGGAAGGCAAATCTGGTGAGGATGTTCAAATCAGGCGGACACTCAGTAGCACATTACTGAAGATTGAAAGAATATTTAGGATCATAATCCTTATATTTATAACCTGTTCTTTTAACCTTTGTACCCACTTCAAAAGGTGATATGAATCTTGCTCCTACTCATTAGCTCATTAGAAGTTTGCCCACATCTCATTACATATAGTAGCATCTCCATACATGTGAATTAATACAGCTGAACTTCAGATTATCCTGAAAGAAAAATTGATACTTAAGAGAGTTGAAATATAAAAGATGGATGTCAGAGAACTGTCCTTTGCCCTTTAACCAGCTGTGTGACATCCAATACAACTGGTTGCAACACCAGCTTTTCAGTGAGGAGAGAGGAAAATACTTCTGCAAAGCAATAACAGCCACCAGTATGTTCTCTACATGCAGTTCTCCAATGACAGTCCCTCATCAGAAACACTCATTAAATCAGGACCATCAAACTGGGGTGGCACTGAGTCCCTGAGGTTACTTGCTTTCCACCGTGCCTCAATGGAGCTGAAAAGAATAGACTCCAAAAGCATCCAAAACAGACTGAATATTTCTCTGTTCACAAGAGACAGAGCAAATGAATTTCTAGACTAAATATTCTATCTCAATAGTGCCTGTTGTGTGATATGATCCCTGAGTAGAAAGCAAGAATGATGTTGATGCAAACCAAAATTTTTGTTAAGGTGGGTGGATCTGCAAACTGGTCCTGCTAGTGTCACAGAGGTGTATGTTCTCCCCCTCAGTGAAATTATTTTACTATTTATCCAAAACATTTTAAAGTCCCTGTCCTCACTTGACCAGTCTTGCTGAAAGAGGCTTAAGGTACTACTTTTCCCTGAGGTGGTGCAAAGGAGAACCCAAAAAAAGTTCCCAGAAGTTTAAAACTAAATTTTACTGGCAAATTTTAGCAGATCTGGATCTTGGCAAAATTTAAAGCAACATTCATTCAAAATAAAGTATTTCAAGAGGCATTGAATTAGAAAACTCTATCCATCCACCTCCAATTACCCAAATTTCAGGAAGAGGAAATTAGGAAAAGGAGAAAAGAAGAGGGAAAAAAGAGAGAAAAGAAAGATGTAGCTACCATCCTGGTTCCACCACGGGCTCAGCTTCCCTAAAATCCAAGGACAATAGGGACATGATCACACTCAGTCATGGCAATGTTTATCAGGGCTATGATGTTTATCTGCTCCTGGGGCCTCCTGTTTCCCCCCACACCCGACCTAGGTGGGGCTTCTGGTCATTCGGCCACTCTGGTTTGGGCTCCAGGGGCAGCGTCTGGGGCATTTCCACAGCTGTGCCAGGGACTGACAGACGTCTTGGGCTGGACTAGAGGCTCCATGTGGAGCAGGGCACCATTCCACCTTGGAAGAAACTGCCCTGCCCCATCCATCTTCAGTTGTTTTGAGCCAGTAATAATTTTCTCTAACTTCTGGCAACATTAAAGAGTGTTTACTAGTTTATGTCAGAGAGTTAAAATATTTGCATAAATATTTGAATTTAAGTACTTTTTAAAATGTCGCTTGCTTACCAAATCTTTATGAAATTGTTAACACATTTGTACCAAGGGTCAGTTGTTACTTGCTCCTTTGGTTTTCTTACTTTTTACTTTATTTCCTTTTATATATGTGACATTTATCAAGGCATTTTGAATTATAACAAGATGTTCAGTTGCTGTATTAGATCATCTGTAGCAGTATCAAACATCTAATTTTTACAATCAGAGAAACAATGAAAATGTCAAGGTTCAGAAGAAAGCAAAAGCAATGAACATCAGTATAAATGAGACATTCTGTAAGATTAAAATTGCAAACAGACATCCCTATGAGGTCAGTTTTACCCTTTCCAATGTTTCAAAAGGATCTATGAATGTGACCTCTCATTTGCCAAAACAAAGAGTGCTGTTACTGATACTGCTGGGTAAAACAGGATTTCCTATTAGTCATCTACCTGGAAAAGATGTTGAGTCACTCAGTCAGTGGCTATAAAACTAAGCTTAATACAACAATCTCCATTTCCCTCAAGATTTGATTTTTTTTTTCTGTTTTACACAAGTAAATCTGTAATGTATCCTTTTAGCTGTAAATTGATTTTTAAAAAAATTGGTAAGAATAATAATGAAATAATTTTTTAGAGAGACAGTTTCTATAACTTGAACCATCACTGCTTACTGTATATTTACTAATGACATTTCCTAATGGCTTTCACAAAGCTGACTTGCAAGACGGTACCTCAAAAGTAAAAAAGATTGTACACTCATCACATACTTTAATATGACACCCAGAAGAGAGAAAAGCTTCAGTACAATAATTAAAATTAATTAGGATGAAACCAGTTCAACGGTCTAAACAACAGCACTATCAATCAAGCTTACCCACAAGATGTTTTAGTCTGCTGGGAATAAACAGGTTTCAAAGTCGCAAGACCTCACTGCAACATAAAGTCCAGGAGCCCTGACTGACTACAAAAATCATTAAAATAATAAACAGTCTCAGTTCTATATAGTCTGTGTCAGTGACAAGTACAATTACAGGTCACTGCTGGGTTCTTTCCATCAGAAGTGCAGCCTGCTTTAAGGAAAGATAAAAAGTGTCTTGTCTCTCAGTGTTACTGGTCAATATCTTAGGAGACCAAAGGAATAAAGCATGTGTTGAATAAGCACGAAATTTCATGGTAATAGAGAACTGACAAAAAAGTACTGTATGCAGAACAGAAAAAAAATGTTAAGTACCAATATATGAGCCACTCACTAAGAAATCTTTTCTGGGTATGAAAGTCCTCAGTCTTTCAGCCTTACTGTTTAGAGATGCTGAGTCTCTGGAAATTACAATTATTTCTAATGGAAAATAAATTATTTCTCTGGAATTTTTTACCTGAGAAACAGGCAAAAGAAAAACATACTTTACTTAATCAGAAAGGAGATGTGGTATTTCAGCAATTATTCAGAAGAGTAATTTGATATCCTCTGAGGAATGGCACATTAGATTATAATCTCAAATTACCATCACTAATTGTTATCACTAAGAACAATTGACCATGGGGAGAATGGTTTATTATAGTGGAACTATATAATTGATGCATTCATATGTACACTGTGTTGACCAAAACTTATTTCTTCTTAGTGCTCACCAAGGTTTTGTTCCTTCTCAGTGTTATAAATAATCTTTGTCCTAAAGCTTTGATAGGTAGGGCAAAAGAAAGACTTCATTCTTATCTTTGTAAAAGCAAGGGCAGGTTGAATTGAGAGTTGTAAGACTCCTAAATAGTTCCATTCCATTATGACAAGGAAAATAATCCAAGCAACAGACTCAACAAATAAAAATGTTATGTTTAGACTAGAAGTACATTGGACTGAGAAACTCACTTTGATTATTTAACTCCTACGATTTCCTGTTTTGCACAGTCAGCATGTGAGCTGCACCTCCATAATCCTAAAACAGCTATAGCACAAGGCAGATGCTATGTAGTAAGTCCAGAAATGAGTATCACAGAAATAGATTGGTGGGGAAAAAAAGCTACCTTGGACTAATGCACAGGAGAACTTTTTTTAGTGATGGAGTTTGATTTTATTTCAGTTGTGAGACACCTAAGGGTTCTTCATCACCTATTTTTATTCATGACAGCACAGAGAGGAACTGTGTAAGTGTAGCAGGTTTGGCAGAGCTACTACAAGTGTGGCAGTGCCTTGCCAAGCCTGTTCCAGAAGGGGACATTTGTACATAGTACTCCTTTTCACCAAAAGATGCACTTGGAAGGAAAAGAAGTTTCATGAATGCTATATTCACAGTCCACATTCAATTAGTTTATGCAGGAAATATCTTTCTCTTTGTATCAAAACTGAAAATTTAATAGCATATTCCAAGTCTCCTTCCTTCTTCCAAGTTCTACATTTCCAGACCTTGCATCAGTTCCAAGCACAACAGCACCAGAACATCTTGTAGGCCTACAGAAAAATGGCACAGGATAAATAACAGACTCAGGAATATGTCAGCAATCATCTTCACAGAAACTATCACACAGGATATGATGCCATCAAGCTCAAGTTGGTTTACTGACATACATTTCAACATGGTGTATTATCTTAGAACATTTAAATAAAACATACAACACACAAGGATGGAAAGGAAGGATTTAAATAAAAGACACAAGATCAAAGCTTGCATTCTAAAAACCTGGAAAAAAGAAAAATGACAAATCCAGATACAATTAAGCTGTAATTTCCAATTGTGTCTACATTACTCATTTCCCCTCATAAGTCTTACAAACTTCAATGGTAATTTGCTTTGGCTTAGGAGAATGTAGATACCAAATTATTTTGGGGCATATTCTGGATAATTGGATTAATATGGATTTGAAATCCACTGTCACAAAGGTTCTTAAGCAACTTTCACTGTAGCAGAAATATTGGTACCTGAATAAGAAACTGTAATTAGTGTTTCAATTACATTGTGTTCCCTGATTAGTTACAGATTTTAAAAAATATCCACCATGCCTCCTGAAAATAAAGCTCAAGCTCTTGTAGGAGAAAAAAAGGAGAGAACTGCCCACAGAGAGTCAGCATTAAGTTTTCAGATAACTCTTCACATCCTGCCATGCTAAATTTCTCATAAATCCATGACCATCACTTCAATAGTTTGTCTAATGCTTTCCTGTAACACACCCCCAAAACAACAAGTACAGAGAATACAATTTATGCTAGAAGTTTGATGGATATTATGTTAAAGGGTACATATTATCTCCAGATACATTTAGATTTATTAAGTTGCAATCTATAACCATAAGACTGTTTCATGGAACCTTTGTCTTATGGCAATAATAAAAGATATTAGCGCTCTTTTACAAGAAATAAGAGAGATGGACTCATTAGTATTTGTACAGCAACCTAGCCAATACAGTGATTTAGTAACAAGTTTGCGTACACTTTAATTATAAAGTTCAGAGAAATAATGCATTACATGAAAACCAAAAGACATATTGCCTCCTAATGTAGGTCTACTGAGGGCTATTTCCATGGATAATTTGACCCTAAATTCTCAGTTCCACCGACTACGACAGGCTGCCTGCTTCACACAATTATTTTAAATTAATAGCTATCCATTTCCAAAACAAAAAGAAAGGGCTGAAAGAATTTTCACGAGGACAGTTGCCATCCAGGAGAACCGGAACAGACATTTAATCCCAACCCAACTGCCAAGGTCTTCATACAATTCCATTAGGCATGCATTAGCTGAGGGGATGCCAGAAGATGTACAGTGCACATCTTTGCTTCAGGAGGAAAAAGGGAAAAGACCAGTTCTGTGAGAGAGATGAAAGACAAGCTTAGGTAATGTCTTGAAGCTCAAGGGAGACAGAGGCAAGCAAGGGAACATCTGAAGAATTAGAGCTCTTCCTAAGCTCAGGGATCACAGTCTAAGTTGTGAACAGGAGACATCCTTTTGTTTGATTAGTGTTTGGAAAAGTTTTTGTTCATTTAAATGCATCCTTATTATGTTTTTTATAGCCTGTTCTGACCACAAGGCCTGCATATAGGTAGCAGTTTAGCTTTCACCTGACGGATGAGATAATCCATGCTGAGAACAGTTCAGATAATGGCGCAACAAGATACCAAGGTCAGCTACTGAAATACTGGAAAAAAGGGAAGATACCACTGGATTTTACAGCATTGATTGGTAAAAAAATCAGATTTTCAATTTGGTAGGAGTTATCAAACAGAGATACATAATTGCATTGCCATAATAACAAAGGAGACAATGAAAATTGAGTAGTGTTACTTATGTTTTTCAAACATTAAAAGTATTATTATTTGTGACAAATAAAATGTACTGGCAACTCTGGGCAATTATGTGACAAGTAGATAATGGAGTAAACATACATATATTTAAGTACTAATATGTCCATAAAACTGGAAAAAATGCTTGAAATTCTTGGTTCTTGAGGAAGCTGAAACTCAATCCTCCTTATGGCTTGCTTTTTATTCAGAATGCCTGTCTAGTACTCCAACAACAGTCAGTTGTACAAACTTTGACAGCTCTACACTTGCTAATTCCAAAAACTGCAAAAACATATCTGCTCAGAAAAGAAATTAATGCAGAATAACATTGTAAAACAATTGAAAAATTATAGATGCTGAATTTGAAACAGTGTTTAGTGTATTTCATGTATTGCCTTACAATATATAAATTAATTTTTTTATTTGGTTTGTTTTTTGGGGGTGTTTTTTTTGGGTTTTTTTTTGGGGGGGGGGGGTTGGGTTTTTTTTTTATTTTGTTTTGGTTTGGTTTTTTTTTGTTTTGTTTTTATTTTTTGAATGCACCACAACTAGCAAAATCTCATTAAAGAAACAAGAGCTGACACTTCAGATCTCAGTATGTTATAGTGTCCTTATTTCATGCTGGATGCAAAATTAAGGCAAATATTTGCACTGCCATATTCTACTGTTATTTTCAGAGTTCTGCAAATCCATACAAACTACAAAAAGATAAGAGGTATGAAAGTCAGCGCTTGCTAAGAATTTACATTATAAAGTACCAGATTCTCCAACCTCAACATACCTATACTTAAAAAAGACTGAACCTTGTTGTATGTGTGACCCTGATGAAACTTCTGCCAAGGCTTTTGAAGCACACGGAAGAAGGCACACCATGCCACAGTACTCCTGCACAGCACCAAATTCCCTGTACTCAGCCCCTCCTCTGCTTCCTTCCATGAGAATCAACTTCACCATGGACAGCCATCATTTGACTGGCAGCATTCAACTCTGCATGTGTCATTTAAGGCTCTGAGCAGGTTCTGGTTGCCACTTTCACAATGTGGTGGTGCAGGGTGAAGCCAATTTTCTGCTGGGAATAAAGTCAATTAGATGCTGTGAATGGGGAGTTGTAGGCACTATGGTTTTATTGAGGGCAGAGCCTACATAGGCTTTGAGAAAAATACTTAAATGAAAACAGACCCGTTTTTTCATGCAGTATTTTAAGGAAGATGAGAAGGGAATTTAGCTCATTATTCATACCAAAAGCATAAATCTAGTCTTGTGCTATTAAGTTTCAGCACTTATTTACAGCAAGTTGTGGCATCAGAGAATTTGCGATATTTAGACAATTCATACAACGTGCTAAAGTGTTGGCAAATTTTGATTTTTTTATGCTGTACCATGGTCATGGAAATTTTTCTAGCATTGATAACTATATGACTGCTGAATTTCTTCTACACTGTGTGGATTTGTGTACTCTAGAATGTAACAAAAAAGGAGGAAATTAGTATTGCCATAACACTATCAATGCAGCCAAAATCTAATTTCCTATACTTCTTTTTCAAATGAAAGCACACAGAAATACACCACAGTAAATCCAGCATGAGGAATTTTCAAAGACATTCTGACCATCTAAATAATCCCTTTACCTGACTATTTTTGTTTCATACCTATGTTTTCTTGAAAAAAAGTCTCTTTCTACTCCCTGCCAACTTCATTCCAAGCAGTTCTCTGGGATCCGGTAAAAGAAAGCACTATAGGTTTTAAATTAAACTTGCTTTATAGCTGTTCATGAATATCTAAAAAATACTTGCATGAACTTTTAATGTCACGTCTTCCAATTCACTGTCATGCTTACATCTCTCAGTGATTAGGTGTGTTATAAACATTTTCTAGTTCAGTAATGTAAATTAAGCTTAAATTATTTGCAGATGAAAAGACTTGGAGGTGAGCCCAGGGTAGAAATCATTCCTATGAAATTTCTGAAGAAGTTCCTTGTATTCTCCAGTGTTGCAGTTATGTGGCAGAAAAGAATTATTTTGTAAAGGGTTTCTGCTATCTAGGCTGAACTATACTGAATACTTCAAGGGACCTATAATCCCTGAAAACTATAGATAAACCGTTTCACTGATTATATGTCTGTTTTGCAGTACCTGCAAGATATAAATAAGGGCTGTTCAAAATCTGTGTCTAAATTATTGGATGTAAAATTGATTTCAGTGAAAGAATTTCCCCCCTTTTGTTCTGTCAAGGTAGATATTATTTCTTTGTGAGATTTTTTTCTTTTGAAGCTGAGGGAAAACCAAGAAGTGACAGCACAAATACTAAATATTTCCTCTAGGTTTGATTTCTCTAGTGCTTCATTATAATAACTGTTTTCTTTCTGCCCTCATTTACACCCCTTGATATCAATGACCTTCCCCACTGCTTTTCTTCTTCTGAGAGCCTTGTATGTTTGCTGTGATTTTGCCTCTCCCATTCTCACTGGAGAGGGGATCACAACAGACCAACTGAAAGGCTTTTGGAAACTATCACAAGAAAAACAAGAGAGCAGGCAGTCATCCCAAATCTCACATACCTTGTGTTTGTCTTGACATAATTTTTTCTTTCAAACTTCTCAACAAGTGGAAAACTTTTCTTGTGGACAACGTATGCATTTTGAGCCAGGCCCCAAGCTGAGGCTGTTAGAACAATACAATTTCAAGCCTCCATAATGCAGGGGTGAAGGATGCCAGTGCACTCCTACATTCATCGTGTATGGGGGCTGCTCGCTGAGTTGGCTGTTTTCCTTCCCAGGGAAAAAAAAAATATGTTATGGAACATGAACCCCCTCTTTTTTCTTTAAACAAGTGGTATGCAACAACACTGCAAAATTATGCAAATTACCTTGTCACACATATGAGACTGACAGTTCCAAAGAGATTGGAAATTGCCAAAAGATTTCTAGCTCTAGGCAGACAATGCCATTACAGTATGGCTTAGAGACCCTGATAAGAACTCACTTTCTTTAGACTACTGCTTTCACAGACTGTTATTTCAGATATATGTGCTCAGCTTTGAGGGCTTTATTGGTTTTGTTTTGGTTTTTTTTTTTCTTCTGTCTACATATAGTATGCAATGTTTAGACTTGTAGGCAATGGCATGAAAACCAATCTAAATTAACTAGAAGAAATGTACCATTAAAATTTTCAGACTGAGCTGCGGGTCATGGCACAGATGGGCTGCCAAATATTTGTCGCAACGTGTGGCCAATGATCAGAATGTATTTCAGGCAGAATTGTTAGTGAATCAAAATAACCAGACAAGCTATTTCAGAGAGCTGCATTAAAAAATATTAATTCCCTTCAGGTAGGGGATATAAGCTCAGGCCAACCTCATTCTCATGTTGTATACAAAAAATCCCATGTTATTCAACTGAAACCAATATCTTCTATTTCAAAGTCTCTTCATGTTTTCCAAAGAGCGGGGATATGTGTATTTCATAGCTTTAAGGAAAATGAGACATATTGAAATATCAGATAATAGAATCAATCACATCATAGTTACAAATCTACAGAGACCTGATTTTGACAATTTTATTTTGGCTCCCTCTTTACTGTGCAGGGAAGACAGGTCTGTAAGTGAACAGAATATACCAGTGGGTCTCAGTCTGTGTCTTGGGCAGTGGTAGAAAAGAGAATTCTTCCTATGCAAAAAAAAAAAATTCTCAAGAAGGTTCTCCAGTGATATTTCACAGCAGCACAATATTTGGGAAAAGATGCTGCAAAAGTTGTGCTAATAATTAAATTCATTGAATACATGAACATTTGTCATACACTCCCAGTTTGGAAGTTTTTGTGAACTAACTAACTAACTAAATAAATAAATATACATATATATATATACATATATATATATATATATATAATCTAGAACTGTATCTATACCATCTCTATCTATCTATCTCTACCTGAATAAAAGCAATCACTCTGATACTGCAATGTAAGATTTAGCATCTCAGGTAAGATTCAGCTTTCAGGCTGGGTCAATGAGCCAAGTGGTATGAGGTTCATCAAGGCCAAGTGCCAGGTTTTGCACTTGGGTCAGGACAATACTACAGGCTGAGGCACAGTCTTTGGAAAGTGCCCAGCAGAAAAGGCCTGGGGGTGTGCCTGGACGTGAGCCCGCTGTGCCCAGGTGGCCCAGAAGACCAATGGCACCCAGGTCTGTATCACAGTAGTGTGGCCAGCAGGACCAGGGCAGGGATTGTCCCCCTGTGCTCAGCACCGGTGCGACCACAGATCGAACCCTGTGTCCAGCTCTGGCCTCTCCAAATGAGAAAGACATTGAGGGGCTGGAGCATGGGGAAGGATCTAGAGAGTAAGCCTTACAAGGAGCAGCTGAGGGAGACAAAGCAGTTTAGCCTGGAGAAGAGGAAACTCAGGGGAGACCTTATCACTCTCCACGACTGCCTGAAAGGAGGTAGGAGCCTGGTGGCCTTGGTGCCCTGGGTAGCTAGTGACAGAATGAGAAGACATGGCCTCAAACTGTGCAAAGAGAGGTTCAGGTTGGACATTATGAAGAATTTCTTCAAAGAAAGGGTTGTCAAGGATTGGAATGGGCTGCCCAGGGAGGTGGTGGAGTCACCATCCTTGGAGGTGTTCAAGACTGGGTGTGGTACTCAGTGCTGTGGTCATTGCCAATATCGTTATGGATCAAAGCTTGGATCTGGTGATTTTGGAAGTATTTTACAGCCTAAATGATTCTGTGAAATCCAACTCGTGTTCAATATGACTAAATAAAGCAAAATATAACAAAGCAAAACAATGATTTCATTAAGGCCTGCAGCAGGATAGTTAACTTACTGCATGAAAGTATGCAGAAAACCCATTTGTCAATTTGAAGGCAGCAGTATTACATTGAACACACAAAAATGCCTGAATGAAGATCTAAGCTGTGATCTATAGGAAGAAGTAATGAAAAGAAAGCAAAATAATGAAACAATTGAACCTGAAAATCTGATTCACCTTTTCATCATGGTGAAATGTTATTTTCTTCACTGAAACAGGTATGTCTATACTGATGATTGAGACAGAGTTTTGCAGACTACATTTTTAGACTATTTTCAGATGTGCTGCTCTATTACTGCTATCATCTTTGTTTAATCATTAGGTAGATAAAAAATGTTAGCTTCAGTAAGAAATAACGCATAGGTTCTTCTGCTGACAAAGCTGAAGTGTTTCTGGTTTTCAGCTGTATCTTGCTCTGACAGGCAGTTATAAGGCAAGGTGATTCGCTCTGCTGGCTCTGCTTTTTATATCATACTTCTTTTACAACAAAAGAAAGAAACTTACCTGGATAGCCTGACTTAAGTATTCCCTAGAGTGTCTTCTGCCAGAGAACTGATAAACAGCTGGGAAGCTAAATTTAACCGATTTCTCAAGTTTTCATTTTAAATAGCAAACCCTAACTGAACTTGTGTTTACTTGCACAAAACTTTCAAAAGGCTAAAGTCTTCTCAGTTTCCACTGCAATGACAAGTTTACAGCCACTGGTGGGACACTGCCTGTGACAGCAAAGGGCTGCAGGCCCATCCTGTGAGAAGGGATGAGCTGCAGCACCTGCTGACAGACGGAATCCCTCTCTGATCCCACAGGAGACTGCCAGTCGGCAGCTGCACCAGGAGCAGCTATCCATTTAGCTGTTTAAACCAAACATTGCTTCACAAGCTTTTCCTTTTCCCTATCTCATTTATTTTATTGTTTTCTCCTCCCCCCTCCCACCTCCTTTCTGCACACTGCTGCCTATATCTCTGCTACACTTTGGCATGAACAGAGCCATGGGCTGCCTGTGCAGCAGTTTCAAAACGATGCCACGATGTCTCTCACAGCACTGAGGAGCAAACCTGGCTGCGAAGGAAAGGGGGTGCCCTCGCAGGGACTGAAGGATGCACCACACCAAAAGCAAGATCAGGGCTAAGAGGGCTGCTTTTCTCACTGGCAGCAAGGGGGGCTGTTGGCAGAAGAATGCACGGGGGACAGACATTCTTACCCACACTTGCCTTGATCTGACTTGCTGTTATTCAGCTCAGTTTCACTCCTCCATGCCCCCTGCTGTTGTGTCACTGCTCTCCCCAAAACCGGCCTCAGATGAAACCACAATAACTGTGAGTGTGGATTTCACCATCACAACTTATGGCACTGCATTGTTTTCCTCACTTTACTAATGTAAGAAAAACTGGGAATCAGGTAGTATATAAGATTCAGATTCAGCTTTTGATTTGAACATGACTCAGGCCATACAAACTAAGGCATTAAATAAAAATAAGCAAAATCTTGTTGCAAAATATAGATGCTGCACTGCAATTGAGCTTTTCTAGTTAGGATTTTTTAAAAAGAGACAAAGAGCCTATAAATCTCAGGAGCCCTGTGCTTGCCTGTAACTGTTGCAGTACATTTATCATTGTTACGTAACCCTAAAAGGTTTCATTGGCTCTGTTTTAACTGCACGAACATTTTAAATGAAAATTAATACATGCATATGTAGATCAGTCCACTGTGTGTAGCTACCTGGTGGGTAATTCCCAGATGGGAATTTCTTTTTCTCTACATTGGCTTTTTTCTTTTCTTTCTTTTCTTTTTTTTCTTTCTTTTTTTTTTTTTTTTAATAGCTCAAAAATAGCATGTGGGTTATATAACTAATAAATGAAACCAGAGACAAATCCTAGCCTTAGGCACCCATAGAAGAGATGGTAACTGTCAGCTTTGACTCCCTGGCTGTCAAATACTGAATGGGATGTTAGCTCCCCAACAATACACAAGCTTGGAAGTGTCACCAATACAGATGAGTCAGGGCTATTATCCTGATCCACAATAAAAATATCTCTGTGGTAGCCATGTATTTTATCTGTACAAATTAATGTATACATTTAAATATGCCACTGTAAATCACTCCTAAAATGCTCTGTAGCAATTAGCCAAGGGCTGCTGCTCTGTCATTTTGTTCTAACTTTGCAGAAACTTCAGAAAGAAGGATTGCTTGACCACAAGGAGACCTCCTACTGCCACTACCAGTTTAGGAGGTACTCCCAGGGTTGTTTCTCTGCTACAGAACAATTTCTTTCTACTGTCCTCATTTGCATTTATTTTGGATCTCTAGTATGCTCATCTCAGGGTGAAATATAGAGACAGTGGTCTGTATATCATAATAATAATAATAATGCATTCAGGGTAGAAAATATTGGTGCTTTTTGGTGCATGGGTTCTGAATATAATGTAGATATCCTTCAGCTTTGGAAAATAAGGGAGAATTTAGGATTTTTCTGACAGAAAATATTATTGAGTCACAAAACTACTGAGGATCACTGAATCACAGAATCAGCTAGGTTGGAAAAGAAGTTTGAGATCATGAAGTCCAACCTGTGACCTAACACCATCTTGTCAACTAGACCATGGCATCAAGTTCCCTACGCAGTCATTTCTCTAAACACCTCCAGGGATGGTGACTCCACCGCCTTCCTTGGCAGCCCATTCCAATGCCTAGTCACTCTTTCTGTGATTTCTTTTCACTTCTCCCTAATGGCCAGAGTAAACCTCTCCTGGTGCAGCTTAAGACTGTGTCCTCTTGTCCTATTGCTAGTCACCTGGGAGAAGAGACCGACCCTGGGTCTGGCTTACTACCCCTAGGCCCATCTCTGAATAGCCTGATTTCATCCCCTCCCCACTTTGAACCAGGTTTAAAGCCCTCTCAATCAGCCCTGCCAACTCATGGGCTAAAATGCTTCTGCCCTTTCTAGATGAAGCCCATCTGACTCTAGGAGACCTGGTGCCAAAAAACTGCCCCATGATCAAAAAACCCTAAATTCTACTGATGGCAGCAGTCCTTAAGCCACTTATTGATGACATGAGTTTTCTTGTTTCCTTTCATCATTCATCACTGCTCCTGAAAGAATTGAGCAGAGCATCTCCTGCACTTCCATTTTCTAACTTGTCATGGAGAAAATAAAACACTACTGCAACATCAACTTTTTTGAGTACCACATCTGATTTGTTCTTGGAGGACCCCAAGTGCTTTCTGACTGCTTACAGGCTGTTTAAAATGGAAAGATCCAATAGAATACTCTGAGATATTTTGGCTTAGGGCCAGTGTATTTATGTCGAAGATAAATTTGCGCATGAAAGGGGAAAAAGCAGTAAGGAAGACAGAACACAAAGGCAATGAAGATCAATTAGATAATTAAACTTGAAGTAATCATTGTCAGCCTCACAGTCTTATTATGTAAAAGAACAAATATTTCTAGTTTGGTATAACTTGAAAAATATATCTGCAAGTTTTTTCTTGGTACACCAAATGAATCTCTGATGATTTAACTGGGTACCTAAGATGGTAGATCTAAAAATACCAGCAAAATTTTTAAAATTATGATTGATTACTCCTTTTTATTCTTTTATGAAGTCCCAATTCTGAAACTGAGTTTACATACAAAAACACTTATCAGTAAAAGGACATGCTCATAAGTGACAATGTATCATTGTCTCTTTACTGGGTGTCGTTTAACTGGAGTTAATAGTTGTATTGACAGAAAAAAAATTTAACTGCTACACTTCTAAGGCCAATGAATTAATGGATGACTTGACTGTATTTGCATGATTTGTCCTCTACAAAGTAAAACCTGATTGCAAAATACAGAAATTGGTACTTGCCAATACTTTCTTTCCTTTGTTATTATTGTTAATGGCAAGAATTTGACCCAATCCTCAGATCTGATAGACTCTCTAAAGCTTGGAGATGTATTTTCAAGATGAACATAGAGAAAACTGAATGAGAAAATGACAAAGCAAGCACAGCATCCTAATAATGTCTTTCCATACATCTCAATGCTGACTATAACTCTTCATCTTGCCCAGAAAAACAAATTCAGTGTTTGCAGAAAACTTGTGGCTCAATATGCCTGAGTAGAAGCTCAGAAGTTTTCCCTGCATTCTTCTTGGTCATTGCGGTATGAACGTTTCCTTTTACATATTAGGATGAAGCATGGACTTCTGCAATAAGCAGAGAAATATTTTGAGCCAGGGGCAGTTAAATTTCAAAGCTGGCTAACTTTGTTTCCCAGACATCACCCACTTTTCATAAGTTATCAACATAGACTTTAAAGGCCACCTCATGGCCTAAGGAGAAGAAAGAGAAAGCAACACATTTTAATCAATACAAAAGTCTCCTTCCTGTGGTGTCTTTCAAACATGAGCACTCTGAAGCAGTTATGAAATAGCTGTAAATTCTCTGTTCATTTTTGAAGCAAAGGATGGTGATACATTTCAGTATACTGAAATTTTCAGATTTAAATTGATTTGGGGAGGATATTTGGAATAAACACCTGAAAATTTCACAGTAACAAATGTACTTCTCAAAGCATGAGTCATAAAGGTAGCATAAAAAGGACATTTGCAGCCTCCCTGAGCAGGTTGGCCTGTCTTGTATTTGAGCTCTCCATGCAGAGCAGCCTACATTTCTGCTGGATTTCCCAGTGGTATCTATAGAAACTGTTCACTTGCATTTACAGATCCAAAAATAAACAAGTAGGGCTACTGTTTTTTACCTGTCCCTTTTAAGAACAGGCAATAAATAGCTCTCTTCTTCCCCTAAAAATAAAACCCAAAGCATTCCTGAACATTCCCAAATGTTCAGTAAGATTAAAATAGGACAATTCCAGGTCATCATAGAGCACTTAAGAAAGTGCCCCTCATTATTTATATGCCAGAAAGAGGTAGTTTGTTTTTTAGAAATCAAAATATACTTCTTAGTTAAATTCACTATAATTTTACACCAAAATAAAAAAGACTTTCCTAAGTCAGCAATGATTTAATCAGAAATTTTAATTTCCTGCAAAATTCTGATTGTCTTTCAATTATTTCTCTTATATTCATGCCACCATTAAGTCATTAGAATAAAAATATGAAAGCACTTAAGGAACAGTTTCTACTCCTGTGACCATTGGAATGAGACCCAAGTTTTTGAAAGACTTGGGATAGATCAAAATAAGAATCATATACTTATTTAATCATATTTTGTTGAAAACACTGGGCTAAGGGGAAAAAAAAAGCCACACTGAACAGAGCTTGTTTCTAAGATTTACCTTTTCTTTAATAGTTTGGAGTTTTGCTTGATGCCAGGGCAAGAGCTCCTGTCTGTATTACGACAGAAGAAAATACAGGTCCTTACTCTTGCAATCAAACCATTCTCTCAAAAAACGTTTTCTCCTGCCTGCAGGGACCAATTTCAATAGCTACAATCACCCTAATCCAATAGACTGCTGTCTTTTATTACAGCACACAGGGAAGGCTAGAATCAAGATTTTCATTTCTAGTTGCCCTGCATCCCCCACACACAGTTTTGTGTCCTTATTTTAATCTTCTCTCCCACGTGCTTTGACAGACGAAGCCTTGCTGTAATACAATGTGAACTGTGGTGTTCAGATACTTAAATGATCTAATGCTGTGTGACCAAAGAATGGGAGATCACACAAGAAAAAAATCCTGCCAGAAGGTGTTTGGTGTGTGATAGACAACATCTATTTCATCCGCAATATACAGCAAAGATTTATGCAGAAGATGTCATAGTTACTGAAAGCAGGGCTTTGGCACGAATGACAGCACAAGCTGCTCAGTCCTGTGGAGCTTAGGCACTTGTGCATCTGTGCAGAACCAGATCCTTGGGTGCATGGGAAACTTTAAATGCACATGTAGTGCTCTTTTGGCTTTTACAGAGCCTGGCATTAGACAGCCACAGCCCAGGTTACTGGTCTGCACCACCAGCAGGCTTAGATGTTTTGTTCTATCTGAAGTCTTTGCCTTTTCATGGAAGAACAGAAGTCTTTAGCACCTTCAGCCCTGCTCACCATTAGTATCCATCAGTGACCTATTTGTGCCCTCCATGACTCCTTTCAGTACCAAGCCCTTGAGTTTTTGTCCAATGGAAACCAAGATGGTGGGGTTGGAGGAAATAACATTTGTGGATCTCATTCTGTTGCTGTATTAGGATGCAGCTGAAAGGGGTCAACACTAGATTCAGGAGCTGAAAAATGCTGCCAGCTCTCACTCAACCTTTAGCTCCTTAAAAGATACCTCTAGTTCCTTAAGTCATCTAGACATGGCCCATATATTTTCTAAAAATCCTGCTTGATGCCTATAAATAAGTATTCTCTAATTAGTATTCTGAAAGTCAGTGTTCAGATTAACTGATTCACTTATTGGAATGATAAATGAGTCTGCTTTTAGCATCTATTGAGAAGGCAGAGACTTGGGAAAAAAAAAAATGAACACAGACACTGAGTCCTAAAGCAGGAGAATACAGAATGGCTGTGGGAACTGAAACAATATAGGAAGACAACCAAATAAAATAAGTCTGTCTTTTTTAGCAAAGGAAATTTGTGGGTTTAGGATTTTCATGGAGAAATGTCACCAGGACGGGGAAGACAAGGGCTTTTCTGGTGTGCTTTTGTTTGTTTATTTGGAAGTGGGGGTTTTGTTGGGAGTGGGGATTTGGTTGTTTGGTTGGCTAGTTTGTTGATTTTATTTTTGTGGTTTTTATTTTTTTAATTGGAAAAAAAAATCACAGCCCAGTACTTTAGCAAAAATTTCACTTATTTTTCTGGGAGTGTCTGGAAATCCAGAATGCATATTTACTTATGTGATTGCTCAAGTAGGAGTTGCTGCTCTTTTAGGATCATCTAAAAGGCAAAGTTTGAACAAAAATGTCAGTTTGTGGAAGAGGAGGGTCTGCTCTGTAAACTATAAGGTCTATGGGGCAAGAGATATCCCAAATGACGCCACCTCAAACTGGATCTGAAATAATGGGCCATTTTTAAGCTTTCAAAATAGATCCATAAAACAGAAGGAAATAAAAATTCATCCTGGAAATCAGTAAGAAAGCACCAAGCTGCTGAGAAGACGAGAGGAAGTCCAAGGGATCCAGTGGTAAGACTGCCACCAAAGGTTTCTACCCTCTTTCAGGGAAAGGACCAACATTTAAGTCTGTACTTCTTCCTAACCTTCTCTGACAATTAGAAGATGATAAAGACCTCTCCTCTCCATAGGTCCTGCTTTCTTTCATGTCCCACTCCAGTTGCACTCTGATCTAATTTCTAATTTATCAATGGAATACTGAGATCTGGGAAGATTTTAAATTGCAGTTTTCAAAGTTTCTGAGACTAAATCTGTATAAAAGCTTTCACTATTTTATCAGTACTCACTACTGTGACTCATCACTACTTTGGCAAATAAAGTGCTGAAATATTTTTCTAGGTTTTTCAGGCTTTTAAAATATGCACATAACAATCAGAAGGATGTCAACAAACATATCAGAATAATTTCAGGTAGAAATTAGACACTTTGATTTATACCTGATATTGATGTTGGCATTTTTTGCTGCTGATTCACTCACCTTTTATATTCTATCCAAGTAGCAGTAGAGAATAACTCTTGTAAAGCAAACAGCTAAACTCCTTTCCAGGAGAAGAGAAAGAGTTGATAACCTCTTAAGGAAGAGTCAGATAAGCTGACTCTTCTTACCTGTGCCTGGGCTGATAGGGAATTCCAAACACGTACATCCACAGGAAATCCAGAGCTCCAAACCATGCTGCCAGGGCAAATATTGAAAAAAACAAACAAACAAACAAAACAAAAACAAAACAAAACAAAACAAAAAAAAACCCAAAACAAACAAAAGAATAATCAAACCAACCCTTTCCTTGAAACAGGTCCAAAAATGTGAGTGTATAAAATCTGGACAACTGTAAGAATAGCTCTCACTGTAAAAGGAAAGGACTGAGTCACACAAGCATTTAGGAGAACTGCCAGATTTGTGAACTTCACTATAGCTAGACAGGTATGCTTTCCAACCATTCCTGGTGATCTGCAACCCCCAATTACAAAATGAATATTAAAACTAATGGATGTTTAGAAAACTATGTAAGATTTTATAATGCCTATTGTTACTCAAATTTCTTCTACTCTAAAATATTATATTTGTTTTCCTATCCCACACATGTATAAAAAAGATGTTAATAGAATATTTATGTTTGTTGCTTGATTTACTTGGTAGAATTACATCACTTTACATTCCTAGGCACATTTGATTTCAAAGAAATTTTTCTTTCACAATACTGTCTCGTATGTCTTATCTCTGATCTTTTTGTACAGGAGATAAAAAGGCAATGGAAGATGGAAGAAACTGCTCACACTGTATTATTAAATTTTCTCTGAAACCAAGCAAGTAAGAAAACTCTGAAAAAGCCTGTATGTGAGAGAATATCTGTCATAGAAATGTGGACACATGAGCAGCAAGTGGCATATTGAGTTCTAACATGGTTTTGAATGTTAAATATTCATGTTTGCCTAAACTGTGCCAGAACAGAAATTCAAAAGCTTCTGAGTGTTTTGATTGGATTCCTCTGAAGAAGTTTGATTTCCTGCCAGAAGAAATAGCCATGCTGTTCATGTTTGAAAACATCTAAGTTGAAAAGATAGAAGTACTTCTAAAATGTTATTTGTATATATAGGGAAATAGAGGTTCCAACCAGAAATAGGCTTCATTTAGGCTTTGATAAATTTAATTCTCTTTGTCATGCAACTTGGCAACAGTTTATTGTTTCAGTGGAAAGAAGAATTTGACAAAAGTTATATGTCTATAAGGGCGTAATCGGTTTGGATGGCTTTAATTTATTTAACACATAAATGACATTCCAGATATCCCTAAAGAAGAATCAACAAATTGTAATGTAACATTGTGCAATGGGAAGATAAAGTCACAAATGAAACAGATTAGATTCTGGTCTGATATGTAACAAAGGAAGACAGCCATATCATCCCTTTGGAGAAAAAACCACAATCATTTGAACAGTAATATCCACAAAAGTATATTCCTCTTACCTCATGGATGAATCTGTTAATTAATGAAATATGCTTTCTATTGAAAGATGTTCCTTGATTATGTGTCATATTATTTCTTCTGCTCAAAAGAGAAGCAGAATTTAGTGGGCATTCTGACCATGAGAATGAAAAAAGGCATGAGAAATAGTTTTGCAGAATTGCTTTATCTTTTATTAGCTCTAAGGAAAAATGAGGTTTTGGAATCAAATTCTTAAAAATTTTATTCTCCATATGAGAGGCAAGAGTGACAGGGCCAGAAAAGACAGTAAATAAGGAAGTTTGTGTCTTTGTCATGGTAGGTAATTGTCTGCATAACTCCTGAAGATCAGTATTATACAATGCAAAACTATTAGAAGACCTAAGGCCATCATAGCTTTCATTACAGATGCCATACTACAGACTTCCTTAGGATAATTAATTAAATCAATTGGCCCTTCCTACCTCACTGGCAAATTCTCTCTGTGGTGCATATCACTAAAAGCATCATGATCCTCTGATAGTCCCAAGGCAGAAAATGCATCAAGAGATGCTGCAGCTCCCTTCTCCCACTGGCTGTGCATTTCACCCCCATCCCAGCGTAGACTGCAGAGATGGCTCATGTTCCTATGTAACTAGTTGTTTGCCAGAGAAACAAGTCACCAAAAATTAACCTCAGCAAGTAAAAGAAGAGGTTCATTTCACAGAGAATTCAGCTTTCCACAGGAGGGTTATGTGGACAACAGCTGGCCTTTCTAACAAAGCCTGCAACTTGATATCTGGTGGAGTTTAGTGGGGCCGGACAGCACAGTCATCAAGGAGCAGCACAGCTCTGATGGCTGCAAGCAGTTACAGTTTCACATTAACACAGTACTCAGAGCAGACAAATATGATCATTCCCTCCTGCTCCGTGAATGGCTTATTATTTTGAAGGCTGTCTTGAATATAACTCGTGCTTTGCTGGAACTTCCATACTAAGTATAACCTTTTTTTATTGATTTCAGAAGTGCAGCAATTGCTTTGCATGTACAGACACAAGCTCACACACACATTCCTATTAATAATAGAGGTAGCCAGATATTATGCACACAAATATTAATTGCTTTTTGTTCATCAAAACCCAAGAATTGTTTTAATTCAAGATTTCAGGGAAATACTATTCTGTACAATTTCTTTTAAAAGTAATTTTTTTAACTTTTAGGTTTGGAATTTCACTACAAAAACAAACCTCCTCTTCTTCTGTCTAAAATGTACTTACAGATTATTACACAGTAATATAATAGAGGAATTAAAAGAATTTCACTGAATTTTGGATATCAATCCAAATACAGTTATTTGTAAAGGTTGAATTCACATATATTTGTCCCTCAGCTCTGATTTTCAGGTTCAGGTATGACTAACCAAGCAGAGAATTTGTATGTACAGCCAAGCATTTCTGTTAGCGATGTCAGCAAGAGTGACATGGAATAAAATTTTGCATAACACTGTCCAATTTTGTCTTAATATGCATTTTACAGTCACATTGGTTAGATGACTTTACAAAATGAATTAAAAATAAATCCTTCGCATTGCTTTGCTTAGGTTTGTACCAAGACTTTCATTTTTTTTTCTACATGAAGAATATTTTTTCATGAAAAAAATAGGTAAAGCAATAAAAGGTTGAAAAAATCAAAGTACAGCCAGTTCCATGGAGAACATATTTTCTGTTGAGAATTCATTTTGATTGAAGATTTCTGATCAAATTCTGCTATTTTAATGAGACAGAAACTAATCTAATTTTTTGATGTTTTCTTTCCATACTTTATATAGATTTGAAGATGTCAAATCAATTTCAAAGCAAAGAGTTGGCCACAGTTTATAATCTTGACTGTACTGGGAAAAAACTCTCACTGTCTTATCTCTCCTTAAGTGTTCATTGTGAGTGCACCATAAGCCTGGTGTTTTTGACATCAACATTGGTAGAGAAAGCTGCCACGACTTAAAATAAAAACTAGAAATCTAATACTTCTTCCTTTTTTTTTTAAATGAACGATGATTTTCATTCCCAGCTTCCCAGTGGCAATATGAAAGGGCCCATTTGCAGAGGCATTCATGAAAACTTGTACCAACAACAGAAGTGAAAGTCTTCACAAGACTTTTTTGGGTGTAATCCTTATTGAGTGCTTGCCAAAAGTCCCACACACTGACCACTTCAGCCTCATGCTCTGTGCTCTTGGGCAGTCCCAGCAAAGGATTGGGGCACAGCAGAGGTTGGTACAGGATTCAGGAGCTAAGTGGGAAACAGTTAGTGGAAAGCACATCTGTCTGAATTAGTCTTGTCAAAATCCAGGAACATATTTGCGTTCTGTAGAATGTTCACTAATGTATATCATTATAAAGTGAAGGGAAAAAAAAACAAACTAAACCAAAATTCTTTCTATTTCCCTGGTTTACCCTTCCTACACTACTCCAAGGTCAACAAAACTCTAAGTTTTGATTTTTTTGTTGCAAAAATAAATGAAAATTCCTTTTTCTTTTCCTAGGTGTCAGAATATTGACATTTGCAGGAAAAATATTAAAAAGTTGCATTCAAGAAAGTCAAAGAATGATAATGGTTTGGGATGAAAGGGACCTCAAAAATCATCTTGTTCCAACTCCCTGCCATGGGCAGGGACACCATCCACTAGACCTGGTTGCTCAAAGCACCAGCCAGTCTGGCCTTGAGTGTCCCCAAGTCTTATAGGAAAATACCCTATCAGAGCAGAAAACTGGCAACCAAGATAGCCAGAAATACAAGCTAATTTTATCAGCCACATTGCCTAGCACAGTTCTGCTGCCTGCAATAGGCACTTTGCTTTTTACATATACCGAGATCTGGTTCTCTCTCAGCTGCATTTTGAAGGGAGTTTCCTGCAAACTCTTTTCTCTTGATTAGCCCATAAAGGTAAATTGGGCTTCAGTACAAGTGCTTTGATATCCAGCATGGAGCATGGACAAGTGATTTATTTTTCATTCAATTAGGAAAATCAAGATCTGTCTCAGACTTCCCACTGTGTCTAGAAACTACCTCTCGCTTGTATTTGCATCATTTATTAATACAGCTGTGCTTCCTCCATTAACTCCATTGTCTTTGCAGTTCCGTGTAATTTGGTGTCATTCACAGCATGCTGACTAAAGAACAAGAATGAAAAAAAATCTGTTTTCTGTTCAAAATTCTAACATTATAAAGAATCATGAAATCTGTGCAGACTTTTTCAATAGTTCATTGTCAGCTGAGCCACGGTGGCCTAGCACTCGTAACTTGTCTTTAGGTTTCTCTTAGAGTTTTGAGACCTTTCTTTCCTGCTTCAGCTTCCTTTTTATATTTGAAGAGAGCAATGCATTACAGTATCAGTATGTGTTACAGTATCTCACACTCTCAAGGTGCTCTGCTGACACACACTTGATGAGGGGGAAGTTTACACAGGATAAAATTTATAGATCTGTAGTCCCTGGTATTTTCCCCATCAGACACACCTCTGTAATTCTGGACTCTTCTATACAACTGACCAAATGAAAGTGCTGATTTTTCCCTAGTTAAATCCTTCAAGTGGGTTGCAGAGGCCAAGAACTTCACAGTGTTTCTTTTTATTTCCTGCAGCTAGTGTGAAACCCATGTTTGCAACAGGAGTTCTCCATGCCACCTTCCCTCTCCTGTAACACCAAACTTCATTACATTCTTCGGTTTGGTTAGTATTTTTTTTCAGCTAGTACATCAACATTTTGATATGAGCTCCTGAAAAAAATGAGTGCTCAGCTTGTTATCAACGATAATTTTTGAGTCTTCAGATTTACACTGGTATTTCTGACAGATTTTACATCCTGACACTTACAGGCAGTACATACACCCTACCCAGTGTAATCTATCTAATGACAAATACCAAAGGTGAATACACATTATTTCAAAATTTATGTGAGATCTATAGTTAGGAAAGAGCAACCTTTTCCTTGTTCACGGGGGTTTTTTTGCTTTTTTTTTTTTTTTTGGGGGGGGGGGCTTTTTTGGGTTTTTGGTTTTTGGTTTTTGGTGGGTTTTTTTGGTTTTTTTTTGTTTTTTTTTTTTTTTTTTTTTGGTTTTTTTTTTTTTTTGGTTTGGTTTTGTTTTTTAGGGTTTTTTTAAATGAATATTCTTTTCCTTGATTTCACTTTAGATGTTGTATTTTTTTCCTAAACTAAATAAATAAAATTTTGTACTTTATTTGTGGGAGAAAAAAAAAAAGATAACCATCATGTTTAACTTTGCTTATCTTCTGTTTTGCCAAAACTAATGAAGAAAATGGCATTATTTTCCCTTGCATTGGCTCTGTCTGAAAAAGTTTTTCCTAGCTTTACCTGAATTGCACATGATGCATGGTGAAACTAAAAATTATATGCTATATTTTCCCTTAGTTCATACAGTTTTAATTCCTATTGCAATAAAGAAATGATTTGTGTTTACTTCCTCTGGTTTGATTCCATAAAATGCTATAAGCACAGCAGGAATCAACCAGAAAGCCAGAAAATGTCATCAGAGAAAAAACTACAATTTGTCAATTGCCAGTTTAGTTTTGAAACATTTCCTTTCTTCTCTCTGATAGTCCTGGTGTGATGATAATATTTTATAATAAAAAAATCAAGTAAAAAGCAAGTTCAATCATAAGATGCTGTGGATGTTCACATTAAAAAAAAAAATTGCTGCTGAAGGAAAAATAGGTATTACAGAACTGTACAGTATGTTAGATGAAATTTTTCCGATTTCCTAGGCTGCGCGTAACAAAATTCACACTACTTTCATTTTCCATACACACATACAAGTTGCCCTGAGTTTTATAGAATTTTTGATAATAGAATCAGAATATATTTTGAAAGGATTGAAGGGTTCCAAAGGAACTCTTTCAGGTCTAGTCACTGGCTGAAAGACATTTGGAACTGCATTTCTCAACCTTTATTTCAATACTTCTGGCTAATATGGTTAGTCTTTTCTGGAATTAAGTGTCAGTCAAGCTTCAAGCATTATTTGTTTTATCAAAAGACTTAAATCAGCAGTAAATACAAAAAGTATAAGTGAAAAAACCTGCAGCATTTTTTCTGAATTAGTACGCACTATAAGAAAACAACAGTAAAATAATTTTCTGAACGCAATGAAAAAGACAGGAAGATTTTAGGTCTTTAAAGCTGAAGCTCATCAAAGTTTACCACAGTCAGGCAAGTTACTGTTTCTTCATCTGCACCTTGGTCCACATTGCAGACTTCCTGCTTTCCCCTTCCTTTTGATGTAAGTGGGGAGTGTTCTAGCTTTTCTTGTTTTAAGGAATGTGATTTCAGGATCCAGTCTGCAGGCATCCTGATTCTTTCTGTGTCACGGAAACAGAACAGATAGAAACATGAGTGGATGCCACATCCAGTTGGAACTGGAGACAAAAGAAAAAAGCTGATGCATTTTAAGCCCAGCTGGCACCTACGTATCTTGCAGATGCTGGGTCACTCTCCCCTGGTGGAGAGGAGATTCAGAAAGAAAACAAACAACTCCTCAGTTGAGATTAGAACAATTCAATTATTGAAACAGAATATGATAATGATTTTAGTACTAAGGAGACGGGGAGAGAGTAACAGAACCCAAGAAAAAGAAGTTGGCCACCACCCACTGACCAGTACCAAGCCTATCCCAGAAGTGTGACAGGTCCCAGTTCCAGGTAACTCCCCCAGTTTACACACTGGATGTGGCATACTGTAGTATGGAATATCCTTTAGAACAGTTTGGATCACCTGTCTCCTCTATGCTGCCTCCCAGCTTTTTGTGCAGCTCCTCACTAGCAGTGCAGGAGACACTGAAAAGTCCTTGACTTAGTGTAAGCAATACCTAGAGTAGCCAGAACATCTGTACGCTATGAATATGATCTTCATACTAAATTCCAAACACAGCCCTGTACTAGCTAGTAAGAAGAAAATAAACTGTCTTAGCCAAAACCAGACCAAAAGAAAAAAAAGAAAAAGGAAATATCTTTCTCTCTTATCTGGAAACACAGGTTTCAGAAATAGGCTGAGCTGGAAGTCAGCCTGGTGTTTTTCAGGCATATGACAGTAAGTGAAGTTGTGAGGATTGTCTTACATTAACCCAAGCTCTCTGTGTAAACATGGCTTTACATCACTGGTATCAGAATGCATGGGGAGAGTGCTAACTCACTACAAGAAACTACTGTCTTGCGAGTTCTTTAAACATTTTATATCATTAAAGTTCAAACCCAAACTGACTTGAATGCCTAAGCACTATGAATTTCAAATGTTGTGTATCAGAGGTATGAAGAAAGTCAATAAAAGTTTGCCACAAGAACTACTTCTCCACTGACAATTCTGCCAAATTTTAGAGAAACTGATATAAAAGAAATGGATGTCAAACACAAAACAAAATGGATGTTCACTTCTCTTCATGTTTGTTTTAATGTACAGAAACAGTAGTCAAGTCAAAAGGTGAGTTGTGTCATGCCTGGAGATCTGTCAGCACCATGCAGTATTATGAAAAAGGGCACAGAATCTGTGCGTGCCTTCTGCCATGCCATTTCCTATATAACCAGCTTTGGAGTGATGAAACTAGGAACAGGATTTGGAGATCACACAATGATTCAGTTTTTCAAGCTCTACTGAACTCAGCCAAATCCAGTCAAACACATCTTGTCCATTCTTTGAGATACTAATTTAGCCATTATGATGGAATTTCAGTGCTCATGATCATGAGTTAAAGAGCATAAAGGGAGAATCACCCTTCCTTTGTGGTCAGTAAGGAAAAAATGGAAATGCCACATGCAACATTAGCATGGAATGACCAAAGTAGCACTTGGAACTATACAACAAAAGCCAGAATTTTCTCCTCTTTCAAGAGAATTGCTTTTCACGACTCAGGGTTTTGGTTTTTTTCCTTTTCAGAACTATCACTCATTGCATTTCTCCTCACCACAAAATTGTCAGTTATGTTTCCCTTCTCTGATTCAAGTGGTTTATGACTCATTCCCTTATTGTTGTATGCTATACTGTAATTGTTATTTCCATTATCTGGTACATGAGTAATTTTCTTTGCAGCTACGTGTTGCAAAGGATGAGTCTCGTGTCTCTTAACATCTGTTTGAGTTCCTTCTGCATTGATGACCATCATATTTTACATGCGTTGGGTATGACTTCTTTCCATCTCAAGCATTTCACTGCACTGTTGTTTACTATATATTGAGCACTGCAAACATCACCTGTAGAGGAAAAGTCTTCATCAAAATTTTATTCTGCGTAGTCCTGTTCTGTCCATTTTCCTGGGTCATTTTGTCACAACCATTAGGAAAAAGCTTTGGAATTGTTTGATTGTTTGACATCATATATAAAGGTCAACAAGAAAATTTTTTTAAGTTAACATTCTCTCTTTTGCATATGATAAAATATATAGCAAAACAATGAGTGAAATTTATGCCTATACTGAATCTAGGAGGATTTTTATACTGACACTGAGGAAAATCATCTGAAGTCCAAATGTCCTCATTTCACTGCAAAATGTGCCTAGCTGTAAACTGAAGTTAGGAGCAGGATAATATTATTTCCTAAATGTATCCATTTCTCATGATTCTGTACTATACCATGCTACCATGCTGTGCTAAATTTGAAACTGGAGCTGGCAGATATGATGGGTAAAAGCCATGTTGTGGAAGAAAGCCAATAAAAGGTCCATGTTCCATTGCAGTCCCTTTTAATTATCCAAAATAGCAAGACAGAAGAATTGTGGAAGTTTTATCAAGGTTTTGTCCACACAGAAAAGGTCTGCCTTCACGGATGTATGTCTAAGGGTACTCACAGGACATGAATATGCTCACCATCACCATATTCCATCTCAGCAGAATAAGTAATCTTCATGTTTAGCCGACCTTTTGTCTTTCATTTATAGAGGTTTTTTTTGCCCTGAATTTCCTGTATTTCTATACACATTTCCATCTGAACAGTATGCTTGTTGTCCCTTTTTTCATGCTAATGGCTGATTCAGGCTGTCTCCTTCCAAAACAAGGGAAAACTCCCTGAACCTAAATTTGCTTCTTCAAGGCAGTACCATCTTATCCTGCACTGCTGGTTTCAGTGAACACCTACCATGAAGAGGAAAAGGGATCACTCAGAGTGTTCACATATGAACATAAGGAAAATAAACTCCTCCTATTCCCCAAAAGGCAAAATTGCTTAGTGCAAAAGTTCACGAAATGTTACATGTTGTGTCTAGTATATCAAGAAAAGAGGAAAAACAGACACGGACTGGCAGCACATGTCTATAGGATTTACTTCTGTATGGCATGCAGTGGGAGCTAAAATGTCATCCCTTGCATGCCCCAGTGAAGAGACCAGATACAACAATAGGGAAGGGTACATAACTTCATCTAAACAACCGCTTTCATTTTAAGATGCAAGAGAACACAGAATGCCAGCGATTTCTTTATATTCCTCAGACAAAACTTAAAGTTATAAGCATAGGCCCTATATTCCTTTTAACACAGGCACTTTCTAAGGGCAAATCTGTAATTATTAAATTAGAATTAGGTATATTACTTTCAAATGCTGCAGTTTCAGAAATATAGTACACACACTCATAGGGTAGTTTGTATATATATTTTCCAGCTTTAGATTTATAAGCTTATTTTGAGTCAAGCTTCTACAACTAGTAACATCTACCAAAACCTGTCCAAGCAAACCCAATGCAGAAGGTCATTTAAACATATGTTTTTAATTTTTCTAAAACATGTTTGCATTATGGACTGTTTCTTTTCAATTTTCCTGATTTTTCATTCTGCTAGTAATTTATTTATACCTTCCTGCCTATTTCTCTTATCTAATGATTTATTGGCATTCACACAGTGAGAAACTTTACATGTTTTATGATCTTCCAAGCCATGTTGGTAAGAGCTGAAGTTCTGGCAATAACTCATACTAGATCTTATGTAAACCTTTCCAAGGAAGAATTGGAAAGGAGGGACAGAGACAAAAGGCCTGGTAAGGACAAAGAGTTTGCTACTAAGCCTTAGTTACACAAACAAATAGGTTACAGACCTTGCTTGTGCAACACCATGTAAAGTGGGAGACAACTCTGTTTTGAACAGAGTAAGAAATATTTCAAAGCAGCAATTTTCTGGGGAAATAACTGAATTCATTGCTGTAAAGATATAAGGAAAGATTAATATTGAGCCTTCTCCAAATGCCTGTTTTTTATTTTTTTTTCAATCTGAAGCTGAGGGTCTGTAAGCAACAAAAACACTGAAGAAGAATACAGCACTGGTTGAAAAGAGCCTATTCACCTACAAGCTGAAGAGCCCTGACTAGCAAAGAGCAACATGTTGTGTGGCCACGCATTCAAATGCACTTGAATTTAAAAAAAGCCCTTGAAATTAAAAAAAGAAAACCACCTAAGTTCAAACTAGAATAAATGTATCTCTGAAGAGGATCATGAGATCTGATCTAGCTTACCTAAGCATGCTAAGCGATTTTAAGAGGGATAGATGGATTTCCAGTTCTTTCTCCATTAATGAAAGAATGCATTTTTTTCAATAAAGAACATACAGGTGTACAGATGCTGATAAATTATTTTCCTCTGGCTCTTCTATTGGCAGAAAAAGGCACTGCATTTAAAGTTATGGAAAAAATAAGAAAGTAGAAGGTGAGAAGATTCAATATTGAAAGAGTAATCTAGATTCTCTTATAGTCATGTTAATGTGCGCAAGTTATGCTATTAAAGCACACTCCTGCCCCAAAACACAATATTGGTTTTTCAAATTTTGGCATCATGTTAATGGTAGATGGCAGGCTGTAAATAAATCTCGTAAATGACTTTGCAAGACTACAATGAAAATAATTTTTTGGTTGTCACATACACTGTACCACAAATAGGTATAATTCAGGAGGTAATTTTTTAGTTTTACCAAGAAAAACAACAGAAATCCACATCAGAGCAATACAAAAACAGCCACCCATTCCCTAGATGATCCATAGGAGACCAAGGTTCAGCTTTTTAGATGTTTAGAAAACCAGTTTTGCTTTTTGTGCCCCACAATATTGTGCCACCCTGAGGAATGAACCTTCTGCAAGAGGGTACTATGTTTAGACACCTATGGAAAAGTGTATAGAGAAAGTTAAAGTAAATTAAATTATAAATCTGTGCCAATATACTAAGGAGCCACATGTCAGTCTCTGACTACAAATGAACAAGAGTATTTTTCAGTGACTAGTGACTGCTAGTCCACTCCCCTTGAGGGTAACATAATTATTAAGACATGAACTCTGATATTAATTGCTCTGTATGTAGCTCATGTGAGACTGAGCCACAAATTGCTGTCACAGCATTATAGAAGCACACCTATTATGAAAAGCATTTTGCAAAATTAAGAAAAGCTAGTTGTAAAATGGCTGTATTTAACAAGGATTTCTGGTAGCACCCACAAAGTCCTGCATTGAAATAAAATGAAGACTCTGGCATCAAACGCTCACAGCTTAATTCGAAAATTAAACAGAAAGTTGTCAAGAAAGGGATCAAACTTGTATTTTAAATAAAATATTAGCTGCTGTTCATTTCCAGCACCATTCAAATCATCAGGAGATGAGATATAAAAGAGAAAAATATGACTACCGATACCTTGAACTTTTCAAATAAAAGAGCTCTGAAGGTCCTTCAGATGATCTCAGGTTTGCAGCAGTTCTAAGAAAGACAGTTTAGGTTCCAGATAGATTATTTTTAGATTCCTGCTAGAATGCTATAGAACCACAAACACTGGACAGCCTTTGCCCTGATTAGGTTTCAAGGCAAGCAGGAATACCATTGAGGCCCAAAAATGGTGTTTCTCTGAAATGAGTTTTTTCAGCTTTTTGCTACAAAGAAGAGGAAAACTTATAACGTAAATTAATCAAAGTTCAAGAATGAAAATTAAAAGGGTTTTATGACTCTGTCAAGTCCTCTTCCAAACATTTCCTTTAATCAAAATTAAATTTTTTCACATTGTTAAATCCTGTTGTGGTTCAAGATGAACCTGATCCATTTGCCATGCAAACTAATGCACAGGTGACAAAACGCTGCAACCTGACTGATGTGAGAGGAAAAGAAATAGCAGAAAATGGCCAAGGAGCTATTTGGATGACAAAAGAGCAACCAGAGAGAGAAGCAATTTGAGAGGAAGATCACAGTTGCATCTGGGTCATTAACTTCCATTAGTAACATGTATTGCTTAAAACTTTTTTCTGCTTTGTTTGCAAACACCATATAGATTTATTGCTCCATATTTCTTTCTCTTTTTTCCCCCCTTCTCTCCCCTAAGAGTTTATAGCTTTCTGGAACTTAGAATCAATTTTTGCTATAATGAAATTTCTTTTACATTTATTAAAACCCTCAGAGCAGCAATATGAGGAGAGTGAGTGAAACCTCAACAGTGGCGAAATGGAATTAGTCTACAGAGGCAAGCCCAGCACAGGTAGTACTCCATTTTTGTAAAATCAAAGGGAGAGGATTTCCACTTCCAGGTGGCATTTATCTTCATATTTCACAGCTTAAAGTGAAGTGTTTTGGAGAGGCCCAACCCCCATATGAACAAGGAATAATTTAATTACAAAAGGAAGAAAGAGCAAAAAGACAAAGCTGGCTGGAGTTATGCCAGTAAGAAATAAAATTCCAATTGTCTTCTTGTTTTAGACAAGTAGTTCACTTGTGCTGCTTATCATGGAAATGAACTGGTTATTACCTCTTTCCTTGCTACATCATTTTGATTACAACAAATAAAATGAATTGTTAATAACTGAAGGTCCAATAATATTCTGGGTAATATAGGGCTTCTTGAGAAATGCATACTCAATTGTCCTGGTTTAGGGCAAATTTGGGAGAACACCTCCGAATGGGGGTCCCTCTAGGAAGCAAATTAAAGCAGCTTCTCTCCCTACCAGGAGACATAAGCCTCCTTTGAGAGAAGTGGAAAAAACTGTTTATTTAACAAGCAAAGTACTCACAAACATTACATAAATGGATAATATTGAACAATAGAACCTCTCGTTGTTCTGAAAAGATGGCAAATTCAGGAAGTCCTTTTCATGGGGCGTAGCTGGGCTCACTCAGTCTCTTACCAGCCCCTGGTGGACCACAGGTGTGAGCTTCCTGTGCTCTTCTGGGTTTTCAGTCCAGAGCAGGTTCAAACAGCTCCAGAAAAAAAAAGACACAGTCTTTGGAAAACTTTCTTTGCTGTAGCTAACAAGGAAAACCAAGGAGAGGCAAAGAAAAAGCTCTCTGTCTCTCTGTCTCGCTGTCCCTGCTGCAGACAACACACACCAAGAGAGAGCCAAAGCTTTTATCTCTGTGGTTTTGAGCACAGCCACAAAAAAATTCCACTGCTTTTCCTTCTCCCACCACTTCACTCTTGGATCTAGTTTTAAAGGCACAAAACTTATTTCTGGGCTGAACAGATGAATGGGGATACAATTCAGCATCGTAACATCACCCCAGAACTTCAATCCAGACTTCATGGAATACTCCTCCATGGAAAGGAGTACACAAATAAGTGTGGTAGATCTATTGATTGCTTTATCATGCACATACAACCTTTCATGAAAATACAACTAGGTCTTTACCTCTTTACCTTTTGCTTTGCTGTGATTTCCTGTTACCACTTTAAGTTGAAAACAAACTAAATACAAGGATCTCATGTAAGGATATGTGAGGAGATAGATCTTGTAAGGGAGGCAAGAAGACAAATTTTTAAGGATTTATGAGATTTAAATTAATAAGGGCAGTCAAACAGGAGGGAATGGTGCCCTTTACAATTGGCTTTATGTTGTATCCTGACTTTGAAAAAGCCGTGCATGTTACTGGCAATGTCTATGCTTGCACTAATTCTTTTTTACTGTGAAGATGAGATTAGAGCATTCTTACAAATAGACATTACTCTGTCATTTTAAACTCCTGAAAAGGTTACTCAAGTTGTATAAAAACTTTAAAATAAATTCTTACCAAGAATGGAAAATTTATGGTCCCAAATATTTGTGCTTCAGGAAGTTAGGAGTGACCAAATCCAGAATTATAAATAACAGGATGTATTCTGAAACATAAATGATATAAAACCTTCTCCACTCTAACATAACCATTTTATTTTGAAGAGTAACAATCTACTTGGACTATTTAAAGCTCTTCAGAAAAGTACACATGGATGAACAAGTGCATATTCATGTTGACCATATTCTACAATCAAGGCAGGTTCTTATCCATCCACGTATTAAACAACAGGCTTACTAAAAAGCTTCTTAAAACAAAATTTCAATCACTTCTTGTGAAAATCCAAGCAGCTGTTAGAAAAAATACTGATACTATTCTGGAGTCTGATTGAATATATTTGACTGCTTTTTAAGTTTGAAAAGCAGTTGGTTTTCTTCTTGTAGCAGTATGCCTGGGATATCTCAGAGGACTAAAGCATTCTTTAGCACGCCAAGATGTGTCTTCCCATGAATCAAACCACACCTAATTGGGGATTATTTTCCCAGCCATCTTCAAAAGTCCATGATGCTGTTACAGCTTTCTGTCAGCACAAGACCCATAGACCTCAGTGTTCACTACAGTCACCATTGTCATCTTGACTATAACAAAACCATCATGCATATATGTCCCTTACATCCCCAAATTCTTCATGAAAACATTAAACGGCACTCATGTATGCATTTAAAAAACATTCAAATATTGGCCCAGAAATCTATGCTTATATTGTAATCTCTTTCTCTGGACAATCACAAACTGTTCCTTCCAAAACCACATAGTCACCAAAGACAGAAACCCTGTTCTGAAATCACACCCAAGAAACTTAATTCATGCTTCCTGCAGGCTCACTGTGCCTGACTATAAGAATATAATTATTCAAACGCATACATTCCTAAATCTGTCTATAAGACAGCAGGTATTCATGTCTGAACAGAAAGATATGTAACGTATGGACTTTTTCAAGGGTTTTTGAGCTGATGAAATTCTGGAGTAACCATGAATAGACTTTTTCTAAAAGTTCCAGAATAATCATATCAGGGAAGAGCTCATGCACAACCGCTGCATGCAAAAGTGAATTCATTGTCATGGTATATACTAGAATTCTTGAGAAAAATCAAGCTGGCTGCAGCTGCTGACAACTTCTGAATATTCATGTTGTTTAGTGGATGGCTTGGAGCCTGGCAAAAGCAAACAATGAATCTGTCACAGACAAAATAAAAGCTAATTCTTGCACATAATTCTCTTCTGTGCATCTTTGAATTCAGATAAAGGAGAATAGTACAGCACTTTAAATATGGTAGGGTTCTTTAAAATCAAAAACATAAGGCATAATGAAACACTGGGTGCTCTTTGAAATTTATTTATGTGACTGAGTTTTTTATGAATTATATAAATTTCTTACTTTTCTTAGACAATGAAGCATATTTTGCACAGAGTGCTGGAAGTATAAAAGAATAGTAATAACTGTGAGAATTTTGGTTCTACTGAAAGCACCCTATCTGCAAAGCCTGGAAGTTTAGGAAGCCTTTGGAGCTAGAGGCATTTGTCCTGTGTTTGTACAGAACAGCAGAATCTCAATTCATGACCACTGTGATGTACTACCATACGCTCTCACAAATCACAGCAGCAGTTAAATGAAAGACTATGTGGTATCCATATTTCTGCTTTAGAAGCGCCTATATGATGTGACAACAAGGTATAAATCATTTACCTTTCAGTAGTCTGGAATATTTTACGGGAGCAAAACAAGAAATAAACAATATCTCTACCAAAAAAACCCCAACCAAACCCAAAACAAACAAACAAAAAAATACAAGCCGAATACCACAAACTAAAAAAAATAAGGCAAATAAAAAAAAATCCAACCTTATATTTTGACTTGTCCAATCTGAACTGAGTAGTACGATTGGAACCATACCATTTTGTCCTGGATACTTTATTAAAAGGATCCTTTTATTCATAACTGGGCATACGCTGGCAGTTTCCTCTGCCCATCTAATTGAAAAAACCTATATTTTCTTCATGAGCTACAGTTCTTCATAAATTCTCACTCAGCTGACTGAATTGACACTCTTTCTGTCTCAGGATTTGAAAAATGGATAATCTCACACAGACTTACACTTAGGAACTGTCAGGTCCTATCCAGCTAATCAAACACAAATATCCTCAAGAAGACACTTTCATTTTCTGCAGGTATACACCTCTATTAACAGCTGCATCCCCTCAGTAAAATTCTCTACCCTGGCTATTGACTCCAGGGACACAGAAGCAGACTTGGCATCTAAAACCCAGCTGTGGTGGGAAATGTTTGCATTTGGGGAACTGTGGCATGAAATCTGTGGGCATGAAAAGTTGTCAGCTGCAGAGACCCCTTGGGGGAAGTGCTCTATTCCCACAATATTTGACTGGACAGGCAAAAAGTGTGGCAAGGGGAACACAGGGTCTAGAGCCTAAATATTTCATTTTTTTGTGTCCTTTGCACAGGTGAAAAACACACACTTGTGACTTAGAGACCCACCTGGTGCCCAGACAGCATCTGGGGAGTAGGTGAACTAAACCACTGTTAAAAATAAGGTCATCTAAAACAGCACTGCACACCTATATGTGCACAACAGGACAGAGATCTAAGTGGCAATGAGATGACACAGGAATTTCCTTTCTCTGTGACACCTCGTTTGCATTTTCTTAGGGTGCAGTTAATTAATAAAAATAGCCCAATTGAAATCAGCCTTCACATAAAAGTCTTCTTGAGTAATTTGGACCATGTGTTAAATGACAACATAGACATGAGGAATATGAAATAAATCTTTAACAAACTCCCTGCATGAACAACTTCAATAGATCTACCTGTGAAACAAACATGAGGAAGAATATTTACTTTATTTTGCCTTTTTTAAAAATAAAAATCTCTTCCCTTTCACTTAATCCTCACAATTAAATGTACCAACAAACATTTGCACTGCTTTTCCATTAATTCTTTTTTCAGTCTAATTCATGGTGTTAGTTTGTTTTCAAACTCTCCAAGTTTATTTTTATCTGAATAATTTAGTACAAAAGCTGGCACTGTACAAGTCAAGCATTATAACAATATTTGCTTGAAGATATTTTGGATTTCTTATTAATGAGAAAAGGGAAGGGGAGAGGGAAGAGGGAAGAGGGAAGGGAAATCTTAAAAAAAGAATAAAAGGGAAAAAATGTCTGATTTATTACAGTGCACTTCTTATACATTCTGCTTAAAAATAACAGGTGTAAGGTAAAACTAAATTCTAGTGCAGATAAAATCTTTTAGGACAGCAAATGGAATATGGGTTTTGTGGATTGAACACTGAATGCTTCAAATATTATCAGAAAATGAATTTTAGCTTCCAGTCTATACAGACATCTGTTACAACCTCAAAGGTGAAATTGAATTTGAGTAGAACAGGTCAGCCAGGTCTAAAATTCTTTAGTTGTTATATTGAGATGGTTTGAATTTATAATTTTTAATGTTACACTAAGTATCCATGTAACAAACAGAAGATTTTTCTAACTATACAGCTGCCTTTTTTTTTTTTTTTTAGTTTACTAACTCTTACAAATTATTCTTTTACTTGGTCCCAGACATCTGCATTTTCTCACTTTCCAATAACAGGTGCATATGCATTCACTCAAATTTGAAGCCTGAGCTATCAATGCTTACAGGAGTTGCTGCGATCTATTTGTTCTGCACTGCGACTCTAAGCTCCTGTATTCTGAAGCTTTTGGCTCTTTAGAGCTCACTCCACCTTTTATGCTATGGTGCCTTCATAGAACCTATTTGTAAGATAAATCATCAAAAGACTGAAAAAGTGTTTCTTTAGCCCTGGTTTAACTTAGCATGCCAGTTAATCACTGCCTCTCTTAGTACAAACGCCTCCCTGACACAGCAGAACCTCTGCTTAAGCAGTGAAATACTTTGAACTTTAACCTACTAGCAAAAGTTATCAGTGCTGAATGGAGAAGGAAGGTTATGCTGCTTTTGGAGTTAAGAATGCCAAGACCAGCCTAACTCATCAACCTAAAAGTTAAACATTCTGAGCATGTAAAAAACAATTTCTGATAGAGTATGGCACAAGCGAGCATGTGGCAGACAAAATTCCTGATGAAAGAGCTAACAAGTGATGGTAATAAAATTTGATAATGATAACTTATCTAAAGTTGATGAGCTAAAGGCTGCATGGCTTGCCCAGACACATGACTGACAAGACCTTTAGATTGTGAAAGGCCAGTCCCACTTTTTAAAGACAGGGTCATCTAACACACTGTTTTTTGAGTGTGTGTGGAGCTTCCTCCCTTGAGCTGGGAATGCTTTTCAAGTCTAATCCTTCAGGCACAGAAGAAGAGATTTCCCAACAGTCATTGGTATGGGTGAGTAACATCAATCTCTGCTTAATTATTTTGCTAGATTTAACATCATTGCTTCAATATTGCTTCAATAAATAATGCACCTTACTAGTAGTTTTAATGACATGTGCTGTGTAACAAATAATTCTGATTGAAGTCTTTTAGTCTAATCATTATCACTATCATCATCAATTTAAACAAATAATTTATTGTTTAAACAGAAATATATTTAGGTTGTCATCCTTAACCCTGGAGGACAATGTTGTGTAAAAGCTCAGTTGCACCTATATAACCCTTTAGACACAAATTGTTGGCCATATCTGGGAATAGAATTGAATCCAGCCACACCTAGACTTCTCTCTGAGAAGGAGCTCAGAAATCAAGGGAGGACTGTCTGAACCTCATGACTCAGCTGGAGGGTCTCCCTGATAAACTTTGTCTGAAATTTCCATTCCGCCTGGGACACTATATGAACCATCCATGGACAGGCAATAAGAGAATACTTTTTTATTAAGTATGGGATGAATATATCCTTCCCACCTAGCCATTATAACATACTATGTTTTAGTGGTACAAACGTGAAAGAAACATCTCACAGTTAAGAAAAAACCCCAAAAAACTAGTGGAGTTTTTGTTTTGTTTCTCTACATGGGGAAATTTTTCATCATGTTTCTCTTCAACTGTATATACATCAGTTTCTAATAAATTAAATAATAGACTGGTAATTAGAAACAAGTATCCCACATTCCTATAAATGTCAAGCTGACTATGTGGTCAAACATCAGCTGATGAAGTTTTATTTGTAAAGGATGAGGAAAAAAATTCCACCACTGCTCTAACATCAAAGGAAAACACCTGATGCCTTAAGCAAAATAGAATCTTCATTACATGGCGATTTCATGAAGTTTTGCAATTTAAAGGTAGTGGCAATTCAAAGTTTTAACTTTTAACAAAACAAGACAATGATATGTTAAAGCACAGAATTAAACTCTCGTGGGAGTTCACGTCTATCCTCACATTCAATTTGAAATAAGAACATTAAAAATCATGCACTGTATAATACACTTTAGAGCAGGATTTTGAAAAATTTACCTTGTATAAGTTGAGAAGCAAATCACCATGTCTCCTACGGTTAGTTTTTTATTCCTAATCACTTCCTGCAACTCTTTGTGAATGTTGAAAATAAATATTTCATTATTTTCAGCTCTAGAATACATTTTAATGTGTACACACAAGTTCCTTAATGTGGGATGTAAATACAAGAAAGTCCAGATTCTGGGCTACTGGACCAAGCTCTGAATTCAAGATACTTGCAAATAAGAAACAGGAAAGTAAAAAGGAAATTTAAGGGGATTTAATGTAAAGCATCCTATGACCACAACAGTGCTAAAGCTGAAAATGAACACCAGATCTTTGCACTTCTGTCTCCAAACTCTCAACCCTATCATGGCAATAAAAAATCTCCAGGGTTTAAATGCACAGTGGCCACCCTTCCTCTTTTTCCATTTGGCCTAAGCTGTACCCAAAGTCTGTTGCCAGAGCGACTCATTGCCACCTTATGATTTTAACTTGTCAAAAAAAGTGAAGCCTGTCAGCACAAAGCAACGATATTACAAAAAGAATCTACCCAAAAGATATCCAAGTTTTAGTGCTCCAGGATTCTTGGGAATGATGTACATGTGCTGAACTGGTTAAATTCAGTCATTTGTGTTGGAACTTCAGCTATAGTGAATGTTGCAGCTTTCCAGTGTACATGGGTGATTAGTGTTTCAATCAGTTACCATTTTCAATTTCTTTTTAAACCATGTTCTGCCAGTCAAATTTTGTCACAACTTCCATTTGGATTTACTTTTGACATTGTCATAAGCTGTCACTTCTGGGTAGTGATAAGACTACTGTAAAGATGAAATAGACACTGTTGTTGTCATAAAGACCATATGTAGCTTTCAGATTAGAATGGAAAAAATTTGAAAAATGAATGCTTCTCACACGTATATTTATAAATCAAAGTAAAGCAACTGCTCCACAAAAAAAAACAAACCCAAAATCAATCAACCAAACAGAATTCCTGGCCAATAAATGCACTAAAATATTATTAATGATGACAGAAACCTGGAGTTCACCCTGCATAGTCTTATCCATATCTGACATGCCCATATGTTGAAAATGAAAATGAAAAATCCTACCTGTATTTACAGGTGGTGACTGTGACACAACAAAAATGCTTGGTTTTAAGGTGTGCAGTTTTTTGGGCTTCTGTCATGGCCATCACCACTGCCAATACCTTCACTTGCTTGCTTTGGGATGAGAGTGAGCTTGGGGAAACATTACCCAAACATTGCAAGGTCACCGTCCTGGGGAGTAATAAACTAATGTTGCATAAGAGGATTTTGAATTCTTAAGCTATTTTATTATTATTGCTAAGATTCCCAAGAAGTTTCTCTAGTGCACCCCTCAGAAATTCTTCGGATAAGCATCAACACAGCAAAGAACTTTACACTTTTTGTCTGAGTCTGGCACTGGGTAGGCTTTTGTAGTTGGGCAAAAAGTCTTCTGTTTATTTTAAATATTTTTTAAAAATTCTAATCTTCTGAAACTTACACAGTAGATATCCAATAAAAAATTCACCCTATATTTATCCTGAGGCACACTTTCTTCTTAATATTTTGAGTAATTAAAGTTTGCACATCACTGCATTTTCAGAAAAATATTTAGGTCATATAAAGAGAAGGAAGGTAGCAATCCCTGTTTGGATATGCCACAAGGGAAAAGTTGAAATGTACAAAATTAGTGCAAGTTTTCATTTCTTCTCAGTTCCTTAATTGTATCTCCTCTTTCCATAAGGACCAGAGAAAAGATGAAAACTATAAGCATCACCTCTCATCTTTTGCATGTATACAGATCTAAAGCAATAGTGACATTTTAAAGTTATCTGCCTATTAGTATCTCTCATAGCATTCCTCTATGGATGCCAACAAATTCTGCAGTTATCAGCTAGACATGCAACTGATGTAAAAAGAATGTGAAGAGAGTGAAGTACTAAATATTAAGATTTACTAAAAAAAAAAAAAAAAAAAAAAAAAGAAGAAAGGTTTTTCACCAGCTCTATACCAAACAGCATACAAACAGCAAAAAAAAGTGTGTACTTGTTCCTGTTCTTTGTAGTCTTTGTGGATTTACATTGGTCAGAGTCAGCAGAGATGAACTAACACAAGTACTTCTGTGATTAGTCAGAGAAATAGAGACCAAACAATGAATTTTCCCCTTATTCCCTGTGTGTTCCTTACTCCAACCTTAAAGTGTCCTGCAATAGCATTTATCAAGTAACATAAAAGCAGAATATTGCTTTATTGATTTATCATGCTCAGTTGTTCTATTGCTTATTTTACAGGAACAAGTATTCTAAAGCAGGCTGCCATAGATGTCAAGAGAGTGACTTTTGACTATCAGATTTCCTTGGCTGATGTTGGATGGCAACCATGTATTATACAGACTATTCATACCGGACTGAAATAGCCATTCATTTTCAAGGGTAGTTATATTTCCCCTTTGGAGCAAGGTAAGGTCAACTACCAAAACTTCTAAGTGTGGTGTTTCTCTATGTGCAATAATTATGGTATCTTACTGTCATTTCTGGTTTGTTGGTTTTTTTTTTTTTTGTTTTTTTTTTTGATAGGAATAAATCTTCTTGTAATCAGTCCCTACAAATTTGGAGTGTAACAATACAGAGATTTACAACTACATAAAAAAACAATCTGCAGTAGAAATGCGAAGAGTGTGCTAGCTGGAGTCCTCACAGTGCATCTTGAGTCCAAATGGCTTCTCTACAAACCCCAGAAAAAATCCTGAAGTCTTTGTTAACAGGTATTTTCAATAAATCTGATTCAATAATGTGTGGGTGTTTTTATATCTTAGAAAGTCCCTGATGTAAAGACATCTAATTAGTGCTGTGAAAAAAAAAATATCACATAGGTTGTGTAAGAACAGTTTCTTATGCTTACTACAAGGAGAGTCTCATTTCAAAAAAAGTCAAAAGGTGAACATTGACAGTAGAGAAACTGTGCTTGGGAAGTTAATGGTATGAGATGAGTACGAGGCTTCCACTAAATGTTATATCTATCATTAATGATTTCTTTTTTTAATAAGAAAAAATCAAGCCTTTTCTGGTTTTCCTTACAAAATGAATGCATCATAATTAAAGTAGTATATGATGAATCTGGGATGAACTTATGTTGGTATCAACATTCTATTCGAAAAAGCAAGGTTCTTATTAGAATAGGATGTACTACATAAAACGTCTGCTAAAACAGTTGTAGGAGCATATGAGAATTTAAATTCATCTATTAAAGCAAGATGTAATTCAGTCATTAAAAAAAAAATCTGAACGTCATTACTTCCCGCTCAAGAGTTAAATGCCAACTGTGGAAGGTCCTCATCCTCCAGCAGCATCTGGCTGCTTGGCAGGCTCTGTGAGTGGCTCTGTTGGCAGTGTGAGAGTGGATCTTGGGACCATCACATGGTCAAACTGCTGAGGGCCGTGCTGCCTCGTTGACCTGGATGTCATTTTCATTTGATTCATTTCTGCTTGTGCAATTGTATTTGTCTATGGAAAGGTTTCTAGATAAGATTAGAGCAATAATGTTAAATATTCTCATCTCACATCATTGCTATACTTATCTTTTGTTCATTCTGCACATTTTTGCCTTCATTTCATTACCAATCAACTCTGAATATCAGTATTTCTTGCACTGGCACTCCTATTAATACATGACAACTCCTTTTTCTTCTTTTAAACTTTCTTTCTCCATTCTCTTTCCTGTGGTTCAGCTTCAGTAAATAAACTGGAAGAGTTTTCGGAAAAGAAAAACTAAACATGTTTGATTTCCTTGTTCTATTTTTATTTTTTTCTTTCTTTTTTCTCTTAATCTATTTCCTAAAGAGATCTTCTTGTGTTCTTAGGTCAATCTCGGGCCCAAATAATTCAAACATGGATATCTGAATGTACTTAAATATTTCTTTTAGAATATTTCCATTAAACTAGGCATGAGATTTCCACTGAACACTAGAAGAAATTTCTATATATGGCATACTTTTAAATATGCTGAGATGAAAGCATCTATTCTCCTACCCCTTCACATATACTCTTTCCAGCACGCTACTAAAGATTTGTTTGCCTATTTACTACATGGGTTCCAGGAGAGCACTAAGGTAACTTCGAGAACCATGCCCCTTACATGACAGGGCATTTTAGAAAACTCAGAAACTGCAAAGAGATCTGGACAGCATTAAGTTACTTCATCACTATGAAAGTCCAAAGTTCATGCCTTATTTCCTGAGGGCACACAATTTGCTATGTGCCTACATTTTTGATTTGACTTTCAGATGGAGACCTCTGCCTCTAAGTTAGAGGTGGAAGAATTCTGCTTTATTTGGGGCCAAGATTAACAACATAAACTTAATTTATTAGTAACAATGGTCAGGATCCTTACACTTAGCTGTTCATATCTACATTGCAAGGGCACATTAGCTCTGTGCCCCTCCTCCACAGAGGTGTGCAGCAGCAGGCAGAAAATGAAGGAAGCTCTGCTCCCTAGATTCCAGGACAGGGGGACAACACAGGATAGTGTCAACCTCTCACTGGAAGAACAAAGGAAGGATGACATCCTTTCCTCCCCACTGCTGTCTGCCATGACATGAAAAATCAAACCTTAAGAAAAATAATTACATAAAAGGAGAGAAATAGGAAAATAAAATCCCTAATTAACACTGCATTTTGTATGTAGAACCACCCACTCTTACCCCTCTTTTCCAATATCCTTCCCCTTCAGTTCAGAACCCATTATGTTAACAAGCTGATTCCTCAGTGGCATTCATGATGTAAGGCAGAGATTTTCAATACTGCCTAAAGGATTAGTTAACAGAAATTGAGCATGTAATTCTCCTTTGAAAATTCTATCCTTACACTTTGCCCTCTAAGAGTTTACAAATCCCAAGAAGATAACGTTTAAATTCAAAATCACTTCATTATGAAAACTATGCTATTTCATTACAAGACCCTGCTGATTTGTAAGCAAACTTTAAAACTCTTTTATCGAATTAAAGGCATTACTTCCCTAAATTCATTCATTCTGTGGCATCTTTACTTCTACAGAGAGATGTGATTTTTGCATGCGTGATGGAAACACAGCTTTCAGCAGTTTAGAAGGCAGATCAGCATCTCAAGGTGTTAGGGGGCATTCAGCATGACACTCTCTCAGCAACGTTTGTAATACTGGAACTGAAATAATGAATCACTTCATCAGACTGGTCCATCACTGTTGACAATATTGATCTTTCCAATATTTCTACTTTCTTTTCAGCAACTGAAAATGTTTTAATATTATCTCAAGAGCTTTTTTATTAGCTCTTGAGATAATATTATCTCAGCTTATCACAAGAGATTTTTTATAAGTAGGAAGCAATATAGAGGTATAACAAACCTACTAGTAAAAAAATTCATGCATTTCAGAACATATATTTTGCTGAAGTGTTATAGAAATGCTGCCTTAAATCTTAAAAATTAGAATGAGCTCTAAAATCTAGACATTGTTCACAGCTACCATTTTCAGTAGACTTGCTTATATTTAAAAAATGTATTTGTAAATTGAAATAAAACTAAGACTCTTCAAAACATTGTGAATGTATCATTGTGGTATTTGACTATGTGGTATCACAGAGCATTTTAAATTTATTATCTTGGAAGCAAAGATCGTGAGGCCTGTAGTTCCCTATATCCTCCTTGCCATTTTGAAGGCTGAGGTAACATTTGCTTTCTTCCAGTCCTCAGCTACCCTTTCTGACTACTATGACCTTTCCAAGATGATTGAGGATGATCTAGCAATGATGTCCATCAGCTCCCTCAACACTTTTGGGTGCATCCCATCAGGAACTATGGACTTCTGGATGTCAGGTTGGATTAAATGGTCTCTAACCCAAACACCCCCAAACCAAGTGAATAGGAACCAATTAGTTTTGTGGACAGCATTCGTTCAGGAATTTTCTTACTGCTGAGCCATCATTTGAGTTCCCTTATATTCGTATAAATATTCCATATGACCCTGAGATGAGCTCAGTTGGTCAGAGCATGGTGCTAATAACACCAAAGTTGCAGGTTTGATCCCTGTACAGGCCATTCACTTAAGGGCTGATCCTTGAGTCCCTTCCAGCTCAGAAGGGACTGTGTGGTATAATAGTGTTTTTAACTTTAATATTTACCTTTTCCCCTGAAAATTGATAAAAAAAATATTGCTTGTAAAAAGCCTGAGATATGAGCAGATTATGGATCATTTCTAAGAACTGCATTTCCTCATACTGAATGTTTCATATTTTTATAATTTGAAATAACCTGAAGGACCTCCAAAGATGTAAAAGTAGACTCCCCAACCAAAACCAGGATACCAACTCACGTCGCTGAATGCTATTTTTAACTCTGAGCTTAATTCATAATTAGCCCTAAAACTTAAAACTTTAATTGCAAGATTATGTGAGTTTTCTGTTGTTATTACAGATTCCTTATTAGGATGTTGTGCTAATAAACCAAACACTGTCAGCTGTAAGATTTAAGACAAAATAAATTGTGTTTTGGCCTTGGGGTTATACTGAACTACTGTGATAATACAACAAAATTCATATTGCGGGTTAAAAAACCCATAAAGTATGGCTTAAAAACTAATGCAAGATCATTAAAATCTTTTCAATGGTTCTGCTTCATTCAAAACCTTGTTATTTTCATACATGGAGCTAGACCAACACATCGTGAATATCAAGTTGATTAACAAACCCAGAATTGAAATTAATGAGAGAATCAGCCAGCTAGCCTATTTCTCTGCTTTTAAGCATTGATAACAGGCATTGAGACATTTTGCAGAAATAAGCTTGCTTGCATGTTTTCATGACCCCCAGTGCTATCAGGAGGGAATAACCAGCCTAAAGAACCCTGAGAGCTTTGCCTGTGCACATTTACAAACCTGGTATGACTTTTATTAAAGGAACCACACAAATTTTGAAAGATTTGGAATTTGAACATTCTTCCTAGAAATTCTCAATCCAGCTCCGTATGACAATACTTCAGGGGATAACCCTGTGATTTAGTTGGTAAAGTCTCATTTGCTAATCACTCCTTAAGAAACACCTATTGTCCTCATCACCTCCCTCATCCTAATCCAAGTCAAAACATTGTGAGCACATTTTTCTTTCACTATTGAACATGGCCTATAAAACATGCAATAAAGAAAAAAAGTGTAGTTTACATCATACAGAAGTTGTATACAGAACTAATTGTATCTTTGTATTCTAAAACCAAGGAATCACACATGCACTGGTCCAAGTTCTGATCTCTGAAATAGGAGGAGGTATAGATACTCTTTAGTCCTCTTCTAACAGGTACTGAAAGTGTACTTCTGAGAAGTCCCAAGGATGATGGGAACAATTCCTAAGTGAGGTGTTCTGTTTTACCCTGATCCAAACCTTCTCTTAAGAAACCCATGGAAGAACTAAGGTGATCCTCATTTATTACTTGCTACATATACTTATAGAGAAGCTCCTAATAATGCCATAATTTCATATTAATTAAACAGGAGTAAAAACTATATGAAAATTAATCAAGAAGTGTCACTTGCAATAACCCTCAAATATTTTTAAGTGCCAAACATTAGGCAATTTTTTTCCAGATGACATTTTAAACTAAGGGGTATCAAAATGTCATGCTATCCTCGGAAATGAGGTATTCCCAGTTAGCCAGTCAGAAAATTACTGTGTCAGTTTGAATGACCATCTTCTGTGGAAAATGAAAGAATTATCCACCAAGCAGAAACAGAAAATCCCCAGCAAGGTTTCACACCTTTTTGGTTTAACACTGTGCATCTTGTATTCTTTTGACTAGAATATCTGTCTTACTAGCAAATTTTATGTGAATGCTTCAATAAACAAAAGCTTTTAATATATGGAATATTTACATAATAATCAACTTTATATTAATATAAGTAAAATATAGTTATTATAATATAAAATTATATTAATGGGATTTCCCATTTGGAAATATAAAAGATCTTTCTTGTTCAGCTTTGTCTCACCATCAATTTACAAATTGCTGATAATATAAATTCTGTTCCACTTTTTTTTTTTTTTTTGTGTTCTAGGAGACTGAAAATCATACAACTTGGATTTTTTATCTTATCCTCTGTGAAAACTAGGTTTCAGTATAGAAGTACCTTTACAAAGCACTTCTCAGATTCTACAGCACCAGTTCTAAAAAGAGCTTATTTCCTATGAGGACAGAACTTGATTATTATAAGTAGAATTTACTCTTGGTCCCCTCTAACTTTTGATAATCATTAATGACAACTTCAGACAGAAAAGGGCAGATATAGTAAAAAGGTGAATATTATGGCTTTTAAAACTACTGTGGCTAGAGGCTACATTTCCTTTCATAAAACCTCTGCAAATTTAAAACTCAGTGTTTCCAAAGGCTGTATTCTTTTCCATATCCAGATATAAAGTCATCAACATAGAATTCTAGGCAAACAAAATTACAAGCATGTCTTCAATGCTTAAATAAATAATTCATCCTTAACTCCTTCTTCTACTGATTTTAACAAAATCTTCATAAAACTGCTTTTATGAGTACCTAGTATGAGCTTATTAAATTCTTTCCAATACTTCTGATCACCAAGATACAGTATTACCATGTAACATGTGGATATAAATGCATAGCTTCCACTTTGGATTGCTCCACCAAGTACTTCAGGGAATTAATTTCTCAAATTGTGTTTAAGCTGTTGCATTGAAATTCTTGAAGAGAATTAACTGGGGCAGACCAATTAAGGGAATAAAGCATTAATTTTCAACACCAGTAAATTCCAGCAAAAGAGTAGCTTTGTTTAATGATTCACTGACTGCCTAAATATGCAAGAAAAGACTTTATGGTAACATTAAGATACAAAGAAAAAACGTTTTTGAGGTCAGGCTGAAATAGAGTTTTGACAGATAAGAAACTGTACAACAGTTGAAGCTCTATTATCTGCTTATTTACACACACTGAATGGCAACTTCATGTGCAGAAAAATTACAAAAAGAGTCATGTAGTTTGGTTTGTTGGGGGTAGTGGGGAGGTAGCTCCTAATTAGGAAATTACAACATTTAACCAGAGTACATGCTTGAAGAGTATTGCCAGTCCAAGGACCTTTGCATATGACTAAAACTGTATGCCATGCCAAGCAATAAAAGCAGATCTCTATTTTTTCCACATCGGGTTCACACGTGGTGAATTTCCTTCCTCCTGCTCAAACACATCAAGTTTGCCTAGAAATCTCAAGATTTTGGCTTAGTAGAGAGAGGAGATTATTAACCTTCACAGGAGGTTTTCTACAGGACGTATCATATTTGCTTGAAAGTTGCACGAAAACCCCTCTCACAAGCAGAGCCACATGCTAGTGATAAGTGTCACAAAAGATCAATATGGAAAAACTTAGCTCACAATTCAAAGGCAACTTCACATCCCTGCTGAAGACTCCAGTCTGTCTCAGAAAATGTCATCCTTGACTCACAGTTGTAAAGATCTCTCAAAGCAGTGAGTTGTTGACAGTTCAGTCCCCAGAGGGCACAAGGAAACTGTAATTCTGTCACTAATTCAAGTCCTATCCTCTAGAGTAAGAAGAGAACAAACGTGAAGGAGGAAAACTTGGTTTGGGTACTCAGGCACTAGATTGAAGCTGCTCTGAGTTGGAGAATGAAAACTGGCTGAATATTTTGCTATGGAACATACAGTCTTGTAGGAGAATGCTCTTCCTATAGATAATATTCTTATGCTTTTTGGGAAGAATTCAAGATAGAATACTGGCAGTTTGTGAACAACATAAATTGCTAATTATTGTAAGAGATAAGTTTTACTTTCACTTTGTTAGCTTAAATCTGTTGTGCTCTTGATTACAAAACTTAACCTTATAACACCATGGCAAGATCATTCCAAACAAGAAACTGTCTAGCACCTGGCTATTTAAAGTTATTGGTAGGTTTACCACAGCCATGAAATTTACGCCACTTAGGCATATATGGAATTCCCACTTGTCTGAATTAAAAGGGCTTGCCTGTATCTCACTCCATCTGTGAAATTAGAAATGAACCAGCCCTCTACCAGCTTCATATAAACTGTGCAGAGTTGGAAGGAACAAAAATTGGTATATCAGGAGTTCCAGCTTACACTATCATTTTTCACTAACACCATTACCAGCACAACATTTAAGTTCAAATAAAATGTGTAATATTATCTACATTTTATTTATGTAGGCTATGATAAGGGTTGTGACTACACAATCCCTGTCTCTTTGGCTCAGGATCACCCTTAGAAAGGCCTGGATAGATACAGTCCAAGATATTAATTCAAAAGAAAAACATAGGCAAAAAATTTATCATGTACACTTCAATGAAGAAATCTCCCTGCCTTTCTTCAATCAATCTTTTGGAGGGGTTTTGTGAATTCAGCAAGCAGATCCCTGTCTTTCAGGAGAACTCCTTTGGGAAGACTCATCGAGCCCTATATTAGTGTGTACTACTTTCTCAGTGATCCATGAGCCTTCCTTTTAAAGCCTTACTCCACACAATATATGAGACTTTCTCTTCTGCATCTCTACAATATTGTACAAATTGATTGTTAATTATTTATGCATACTACAGCCTCACTTCTGCCAAGCTTAGCTCTATTTAGATGCCTCTACTGCTCCTCCAGACTAGAGTCTAAAACCAGCTGGTGCTATTCCCACCCCTATAATGAAAATCTCCAAGATCACCTATTAAGGCACGGCTGGATCTACACCCGCTCCTCTTAAAGGCCCCAGGTCTTTCAGGGCAACTCACCAGGCAGTCCTGATTGTGCAGCTAGAAAATGCTTCATTCCAGATTAAAAAAAAACTGTAAAATAGACACCCTAATTCTGTTCTACACTAGTGTAGGTAGTCCTGTCTCAAGGAAAGCAAGAAAAGTAAATGTGCTTTAAGAAGGTTCTGGTGATAGAACACTTTATTTTGTTTAAATAATTATGGAAGTGATAAGAAAGAAAAAGTTGAAGCTGTAAGCAGCATGCAACTAGTGAGGCACTTGACCAAAGCTAGAATTACACAACAATACAAAAAGGGAAGGAAGAGGATGAGAAATTCAGGAAGGCCTCATAACAAGCATTTGTTTAGTGCTGCAATATAACATGCATTAGACAAGGCTGAGATAAAATTACTACAGAAATAAGCTGTTTCTAAAAATGTATTACTATGTCATGGTAGCAGAATGTGATTACTTTTGGTACAGAACTGGAGGCCTGGGTTTGATTGCCTGGTGAGTATTCCCACCTGTAGCCGTGCACCAGTACAACCTTCTATAGTCCCATGCTCCAAGGAAGGGCAAGTGACCATGTCCTTTTGGTGAAGTCAGCAGTGAGGCCTCTGCAAAACATTTCCATTTGCTAACTTGTTTGGAAAGCTTTTGGCCCATATTTTTTGTTTGAATTCTCACAAAGTATTTATTAGTTAATTAGCACCCAGGACATAGGGAAGAACATGATTTTTCCTGCAGTCATCATTAGTACCAGTGAACACCAGTGACCCAGAGATGCATTTACACAATCCACAGCTTGTAAAATTAATCTGTATCATCTTCACCTTTTTTATTTCTTCTCTCTATATTTTCACATGGTATGTGTCTTGAATTGAGATTGTTAATCCCATTTTCTGAAAGGGATGGGAAAAAGCACGCAGGTGTCTGTTCTCTATATAGCAGCAGAAAGGCTCCAAGCTGAAACTGAGCAAGCTGCATGGCACGTTTCATCTGAGACAGGAGTAATGTGCCCCAGGGAAACACAGCACTAAACTAAGAAATAATAAAAAAAGAAATAAAAGTAAAGAACCTGTAAGCCAGTGTGCAGGCAACTCCAGAGAAGCTGTCATTTCTGTTTCTTGGATTTACCTTTCTGTGCCACACTGTGCAGTCCTGACTAATCTGAAATTGCAAATACCTGGAGTCAGGGATCCCCAGACTCCTCGTTCAGTCTAATACTCAATAAAAATGGTCACCAGTGCAGCTATTAGTAAGAGTAAGCAACATGCTGCCTGTGGATTTTTTCAATTGCTCTCTGGTAACTGTCAGAGCAATTAATGTGTTGAGTGCCAGAGATTCTTCCCCTGAAGAATTTCTTTCAAGGAACAAGTTTCTTGTATTGCCAGAATAACTTGTTTTGTTTTACCCTTATAGTCTGAGATACACTTTAGCCAAAAATGTCTGGTGTAGGAAAAAAGAAACACTCAGGAATTCAGAGTTGGTAAGACATAACATTCCTTCTATATAAGTGGTTTTTTAATTTAGATTGAGGAATATGTGCTCTAAACACCTAAATACATTGTTAGTATTACCAGTAAAAATCATATTAATTTAAGTTATAAATACATTATTGCTCATTTCTTACATTCCCACTCTGTCTGTTTTGGGAGATACACATTAATTTTCCCCAGGTTTCTGCAATAATTTCCTAACAGATATGCAGGTTGCTGAAACTGAACCTCCAGAAAACTGGACTCACTATTCTTTAATTGAGACATAGGGAAATGTGTAATGATGCAGGATCATCAGCTTCTCTCCCAAATACTCCGTCTTTCAGTAGAGCCGCAGGAAGTGGGATAGAATTAAATATCAAAGTTTTCCAATCCCCAGGTTCAAAAATATTTCTCAGTTTTGGAAATCTTTTTAAAGTGCAATTAAGATCACAGGTATTTGGAGGAAGGGAATGAAGTTAACTGGAAATCCTCAGTATGTGTCAGCTCTAATTATACATCCTCTTGACAATGTTAACCACTTCACATTTAAAAATTCATGCTACACTTTCAACAGTATCTCTTATGGGGATTTTAGGCCTCAAATTACCAAGAGAAAAGTCAAAGGTCTTTAAAAAATATAAGTAAATTTCAAATTTTTAAAAAATGTTTATTCATATGAAAATATTCCCTTAAGAAACAAGAATCTTTATATGAAAACTAGACTAGCTGAAAAATGCCTATTCCAAATGAGAACTAAAACTCACCAGAAAAAATAAAAGTCAAGGAAGATTATGCTAATTAGTCACCATTTCTTATCAGAAAACAGAAAAGCAATACAAGCTTGTTGGAGGAACATTTCTAGAATTACTGTGCTCAAGGTTTTGTGTAATAGAGGCAAAAAAAAACCCTCAAAACAACAACAAAAACAGCAATATTTTTTTTCATTCTATGACAGTGCAGATTTAGTATTTTGAGTGAAAACTCCACAATACAATCAAAAATAAAGGTAAAGACACAGTAAGATGAAGCAGAAACTACAGCACAGAGCACCAATAACTCATGTAGGGCTGCAAGCATTTCAAAGGAATATTGAAAGCTTCCTCTTAATAACTTTAATTCCTGAAAAGGCATACCTGTGCATAAAGTATTTCTAAAACATGTTCAGAAATCTCACTCTGCAGAAGACAACTACTGAAACACAGGGAAAGAACAAAATGTTAGTTTGTAGTATATATACTTACACACTTAGGCCTTTCATCAGTGTCTAAAATAGTGATAAATCATAAAGAAAGGATGCTGAGACATGACCCCCAATTTATTTCCTTTTCTCTGGACAAAGATAAGGTTTATCAAATCTATTTCCTTTCTATGTGGCTAATGTAGGACCCAGACAGATTATGAGCTCCACAAAGCATTCCCTGCCTTACGAGTCTGTCTTTGTGGCAACATATCTCCTATCTTTCCAGGACTACCCACTGCCTAAAAAATGTCAGTCTGTATTCTGTGACACCACATTTCCTGTGTTTCTCAGCTAATTACCAACAAAAACATAAGTATTAATGTTAAAAACACGTATTTAAAGAGAACTTCTTCATCAGCCCTTATCTGCTTGGTTTTTCAGGAAGGAAAAAAAATTGTCTGCAGATAGGCAGTCTTTCATTCTTTTCCTCAATTTTTTCAATGTCATGGACACTGAAGAAGATGCACATGTAGCTCGAGGTTTCAGGCGTCTACTATGGAAACCTGGACCAGACTGCAGTGTTTGGCAGCAGACGAAGCTGTATCACAGCCTCTCCTCCTGCCTCCCTCTCAAAACCTCTTATGCTTCTTAGACCATCAGATCACGTGCTAGTAAGTGTCAAGTTTCTGTCTCTAGTCTATGAATGTTGTACCTTAAATTATTTAACTGGTCTAATATATGTGGGCTATGAAGACATATGGGCATAAACAATGTCTGAGATCAATTCCTCCTGCGAGAGCATTGGTCCAAAATGCACCTTAGCTTTAAATTAATGGGATGTGTGGTGCAGAAGTGGAGCACCATGCTAAAAAAACCAAACAAGACACCTAATATGTCAGTACCAAGATTCAGAGAAGAAAAAGGACACTGCTTATACTTCAGCTTGTGAATATGGAAAATAGTATGGTTCCAAATATACTCACTTGTAAAAGAATGGAAGAAATATAATTCAAACACACGTACAGCAGAGTGTTAGTACCTGAGGTAGGCAATGAAATCTTAATCACCATTACATGGCTTGGAAAAATAGAATTGCTGTAACTACATGTTCTTTAAAAAGTGTGAATTCTTTATAAATATATTAACATGAGAGCTAGGAATTTTTTGTTCCCTTTCAATTAAGAAAATACTTGAATTCATTTAATCCATTTTCTGACAGAACACACTAAATGCTGTTTTTTTATTAAAATGTATAGAAATGGATAAGTGCCCATAATAAATAGTTGATGTGTTAATAAATATAAATATTAATGGTAAATGAAACAGTGCTTTTTTGTGACCATGAGAGAATTATAGGATCATGGATTCATTTACACTGGAAAAGACCTTTAAGGTTATTGAGTCTAACCATCAAGCCAGCACTTCAAGTCTACCACTAAACCATGTACCCCACTCCCCACATCTACACATCTTTTAAATATCTCCCAGAATGCTGACTCCACCACTTCCTTGGATAGAGTGTTCCAATGCCTGACCACCCTTTCAGTGAATAAATTTTCCTGATATTCAATCTAAATCCCCCATATGGTGTTTGAGGCCATGTTGCCTTGTCCCATCCTGCACACATTCATACACTCAGAGGACATTCCCTACAATTTAGAGATCATTCAATGCATTTAAAAATCATCAAATTGCTACAGAATAAAGCAGCCATTCTGTGTCTGTTTGGTTCTAGAACAACAAATAAGAAAACTGAGTTAAAAATCCGTTTGCTTCAATAATACAATGTTCCTGAAAGAGATTCTCAACGGTGAGACCAGAGAAAGATCTAGTCCTAAAGAATATATAGAGGATTTGACATAGATGAAAAACCTTGCTTAGGAAGAGAATGCAAGTTCTAACTCTGCACAGTTTTACCTGTTGTGTACATATTTGCATCCACAGGAATAAAAAGCATGGGCAATGTTATTTAGAACAGAATTGTCAGCAATGGTATTTTACTTTGCTGCTGATACCTCAACTTTGTAATTAGTCTGCACACATTCAAACTAGTAAAGAATTGCTTACATAAAGAACATGGCATATGAATGACGAAGAAATGCAGTCTTGGCAGAGTTCACAGACTGACAGGCCGAAACCCTTGCTTGCCTCAATGACAGCACTTTCACCACTTTGATTTGAGACAAGGTTTCTTTCACAGACATTAGGACTAGAATTGTTATTAAGATTATCTCTTCTGATGTAAAGCACAAGAACTGGTAGTCTGTCATCCTGCAACTCCTGAGCTGTAATTCAACTGGAGCAGACCATTTAAAATAAATCTTATTTTAAATTATTCAAATGCTTGATTTATTGTCCTTTGAAATAAATAGCAGAGAAAAAAAATCCCACTTTATAAAAAAAAAATTGTTGTTGTTTGAAGACCATGGGTAAATTTCCATGACTACTTTAGAGTTGAGTGGTCTAAATTTTTATTAACTTTGGCATGTAAGTCACACAGGAGCATTTGAAATTATAATTTAATAGCCAATTAGCACATAATATGGAGTCTTTTCTCCCTGCTGCTGACTGAAGGCTGTTGATGTTGCCATTTGCATCATTTAATATATAGAATCAACTCAAATAAAATGAATTGGTGTATTCGTTATGGTTTTCAACTTATTTATGTATCTTTTGACACTTACAAAACAAACATACACCCATGAAATAAATAGTTACAATCCTCTGGAACTATGAAAGTCTGTTTTCTAATTACTTATGCGACTTATTAGAGTGAGGTGACAGTGTCAAGTTGTATCAAAGAATGTCAAATTGCTTGAATCATGACTGACCCATGCAGGCTAAGCAGCCTGGGTGAGGTAATACAACATGACATGGAACCTCATGCAGTGTCAGAAAGGTCATTGTTTTTCTCTACTCATTACTTGATGAATCCAAGCAAAATTGTGTGTTGAATTTCTCACTGGTGGAAACATAAAATATTGCAACTTCATTGTTGTTCATTAGGAATAAGCAAATGAAAGGCTTAAGGTCCCTGGATTTACACTTGCACAACTGAGGTAACTGATCCTTGACAGAGAAAATTCCTACTGCTTAAAAAACTTTAAATCCATATAAGTGAAGAAACCACCATGCAATTCTCCACTATATTTCTGCAATATTTTTAATAGTTTAAGTTGCATCAACGAAGGAAGAGGCAAAAATTTTAAAACATTTTTTGCTTTGCTTTTAAAGAAAAAGACTTCATAAAAATAAGATCATGAAAATGTAGTGATTCAAAATAATGGTTTGACAAAGGAAATTAAAAGATTTCTCTCACTGGTATATCATAAGGCTTTTGCAAAAAGTTTCTTGAAGCTACTTACAAGATCAGGTCTGTATTATAATTATAATACACACATTAGAAAATCTATGATACTCTTTGCAACTTGTAAAAACAATACACTCCCCTCCCCCATTTTTTTTCTTGCATCCCATTTATTTTAAAATAGTAAAACTGAAAATGTTCAGCATAGGACTGGAAAGTAAAACAGTGCTTTATATCTCTTCCTAATTTCTACAGTACCACATGTCTGTTACACATCCCACTCTTATCATTTTTATCCTCATTAGCAATTCCCTTGTCAGTACTCCATAAAAAAAGTACAAAATGAATACTTTTTTAGAAACATAAACTCAGCTGTCTCAGCTGTGTCTGTCAAACTGATATGTACCATCTTTATTTAGAAAACCAAGTCATTCTGTTGTTCCATTAGTGAATATAAATATTGATATTTTATGTAAACAAGTGCATAATATATTACATTGGAAAAATCCTTGTCATTTTTACTCCCAGACTATATAGTTGAATTATAGTTTAAAGATGTTAAGTACAATATTCTAATGGTCCCTATTTTATGATCTTTGATAGAGCTTTTCAAGATAAAATTAAAATCTTATTCAAAGGAAGCTAGTCTAGTAAATTAGTAGAGAAATATAGGACTCTGAAATATATATCAATATGTGAAAAATGTGTAATACTATATCTTCAAAAGAGTATTCAGTTTGAACTCAGGTTTTCTTGAGGGGCAGTAATTTTTTCAAGATTATTTGATGTGCAGAAATTTTACACAGTTCATTAATAACAAACATTTAAATTTCTGATTCATGTAGACCAAATTAAAGTTATCCCTCCAAATTTGAAAAGCAGCTTATTCCCCTAAAGAGCTGTTTTGGGGATTTCATATCTTAAATAAGCAGGTAAACATCTTCTAAGTTAGAAAAAATTTGGGCTATAGAAGACTTGAGTTGACTCACTCTCTCATTCCATGAAATTATTCAAAATCTTCTATTCCATTCCCATATTTTAAAAAAATCAAAGACCTTTAGATTTAGACAGATTTAGATTAGACATTTTAGAAAATGAGATTAATTTCTAATTAGCTGCTGTTCCTTTTATTTTAGCTATAGGATCATAGAATCATAGAATATGCTGAGTTGGATGGGACCCATCAGGATCATCAAGTCCAGCTGCTGGCCCTGCGCAGCTGACTGCTAACTACTTGCTTACAACAATTTTTAAGTCTGTGTTTTAGCTGAAAAGAAAAAGACTGATGCCAAATGCAGTGCTTCCATCTCCTTAATAAACAATTAATTATCTATTTTTTTGTTTTTAATGTCCTGTAAGTGTCTCATATGTCTTCCATATGACCATGGAAGAACTATCCTAGTGTATTTCATATATATTCATGTTGGTATTATTTCTTACAGCCAAGGTCATGTTTCATTCTGTAACTTTCTACTTGTACTCCTGAATATCTTACAGATATTAATTTTCAAGTAAATCAGTCTTAACAATGCTTATAATGTAGCATAATACTGATAAAATTTTCTCCTTGTTCTAAAAAGGAGATGATGTATCATAACTTTAGAGGCCTCTGACTTAAATCTGCAAAGTAAATGTGAAATAATTTTTTTGGTCATACCCTTAGCAAAATCCCATGTCAATGAAAGTGAACTCAACAATACAAAATATATGAAGTATCCCCCATTAAATCTTCTTACAGAATTTCCGCTAACCAGAGGACTGATAGTTAGGGCTCACAGAAGGAAAACTTTTATCAGTATATGTTTAAAAAAATTTACTCTCTGACTGTCCAGGTCTCACAAATTTAGCAATGAAATTGAGAGGAAGCACTAAAAGTGTTAAACCAAACTAGTGGTTTGTGTGTGTTTGTGTGTGTGTGTCTGTGCAAGGCACTTGGATAGCCTCTTTGGAGTTCAGAAGAGGTGAAGTTCTCCATGTAGGCATATCCTAGACATGTCAATATACAGAGTAATTAATATAGCTTAATGCATAACAGGAATTTTTAATGGAGCACTACATCGCCAAATTTAGCAAATTTGTAATGAAGAACATAAAATATTTCATAAGTTTTAAGATCCAGATTCAGCAAAAACAATTGTTACACTATCCTGAAATAAAATGGTTAGTCCTTTTATAAAACAATTATCAATATTTGTAATTTCTATTAGGTAATTAGTATTTGTGCTTCTTATTGAAAATCTTCAAAGCCTAACAAATTTTGACTTATTGGTTGTCCACCATTGACACTCCACTTTGTCTGCATACAGAAACTCATAATTCAGATTTAAAGTGAGAGTCATTTTGTATTTGAAACTCTCACATCATTGTCTCTTTTAAAGTGATGGAAGTGTTAAGGGGCTATTGCTAGAGTGTTTTTGATGCGGCACTTTTTGAAAGCAGCAGCTCATTAATATTAACACTAGTTTAATATTAATGATATAATTTACAATATGGTATTAAAATTTAAATGAACAGAGTACTGTGCAAATACCAGTTGTGCACATGAATATATGAGTATCTCATATGGGAATTTATTCTCCATCTCTGAAATTTTGACTGCATATAACTTGGTTAACAATCTGCTAAGCAGAGATCTAACTGAAAGAATCAGCTCACTCAAGCCCCTTCACAAATTCTTTGTTTGAATATTATTTTCTAGAGCTAAAACCTTGGAAGTACTTTGGTTTTGCAGTTCACCTCTTAGAGGTATAGTATAAAGTCTTTTTAAAAGACTCTGTTTTTATATGTTTGGCTTTTTGGTTTTGTTTTTTTTTTCTTTTTTTTTTTTTTAATATGAAAGGGCTATTTTCAAAGACCTAAAACATTACCTGTGTGCATTTACAAATGTATTTCTTGATGCATTTCTTCAAAACTAGCTGATTTTTTTCCAGGGTCTGTATTCACAAAGGACACCACACGGACTTTGTCTTAGCAGCTGCTGCAAAGTTATACATGAATACTGTCCAAGAATGCATGGTTCCTGTATATGGACAGGGCTAGAACAGCTACTCTTCCAGCACTTTCCACTGCAACAACCAATAGGACACATAGGCTCTGAGGTTTATGATCCCTGCTTACACAGGAGCATATGGCCATCCTACATCTGTGCATACATCTTCACCACAGGAGCACAGCTTCTGTGTAGAATCAGAATTCCTTCTCCCTACATTACTTCCACAATTAAATACTTGTATATTATGAAAATATGCCTCTGCCTGACCTTTTTCTATTTCTGTGGACCCTATGAGTCTGTTCAGGTGCTACTTCCAGAGACAGAAGTGTGAAGGAATTCCAATTTTTAAAACTGAAATGGGGTTAATAACCTATTATTATCACAGAATTTCCTGAACTGCCTAATCTGTAAAGTCAAAAACCTATGTTTTGGTGGAACACTGGAATCAAATTGTTGGTTTGGGATTTTTCTCACAAACTACAGTGCTAATAATTATGCAGGTAATTAATACTGAGATAGACAACCACATTATTCTTGATAGTTGACACAAACAGTAGTGCTGCAGAGTAAACACTCAGTATGATCAGAAATGGCAGAATCTTCATTTTATTGAGTAAATCAGAGTGTACATTAAGAGATAACTATCAGTTTTGAGTACCAGACTGTTCTCTGCAAGGAAAGTTTAGTCTGACATTTAAACCTTTCTCTAGAGTTGCCAAATGGGATCATCTTCATGCATAGATTAATCAAAATCTCCTTTTCAGCAGAGAATCCATAGGAGCACACAAATTGGTTTCACATACAGATGAATTATTTAATCTGAACTCTTTTTCTTCATATCAAAACTATCACTCTCTTCTCTCATCACTGAATGCTTGCTTAATCTGCAGTTTGGAAGCAAAACTTGCACAAATAAATTTGGGAAAATCATTGAAATATCACGCATGAAGTTCCTCTTTATTTCCTTTTTTTCTTTTCTTTTCCTAGCTTTCATTTCTTTTCATTTCAGCTCTTGATCCATGTGGCTAAATTCAATGTGTCATTACAGTGTGGAATATATATATTGTTAATATATAAGTATGTGTGTATGTATATAGATGAAATGAAAACCTACTGAACAGAAGTGGTGGGCTGTGAATTCAAATTAGCTTTCAGGTTTTTTTCCATGAGTATTCTTTTAATGACATTTATTCATATATAATAAATCAAATAAATTACTTTAATCATAAGCTTTATTATTTTAAGTTTCCTTTTCTTTAAAGAATAATGTTCTTGATTCTATATTTTTGTCTCATAAAGAGGAAAAATAAAATAATCATGTAACTAAAACCTAAGGACTTCACAGATAAGGAAAAAGATAAAAATATCATTTAATGAAAAGCATTGTGTGGTATGATTAGATTCACTCAGTATCATGTCCTGAGTTCCTGAGGCCAGAATGGGCAGCTGTGTCGTGAAATAGTTATATTCTGTTTTGTGTATATTGGCATAATATAAAGCTTAAGCTGTCTTTGTGTTGGAAAGAAAGAGAACTTTTTGTGACAAGTGAGGACAGAGTGGCTTGGGATGGCAAATGAGAATTCAATGAATTCTGATATTGCAAAGTTTTCATGTTGGATGCAGACAAATATGTGTTTTTTACTCTTCATTCATCAATACTCTACCTAAATAGATCCTGCCTTTTACTTTCATGGAATAGAGGATTGTCACTTATAGCTTGACGTCTCCACTGGAAGCAGTAGTAAAGCTCTCTCAGCATCAGGGTCTGAAGGCCAGAGCAGTGCATTTCATGCTCTAGGAAAGAAAGAAAGTTGTTAATCAACCTGTTCACTTTGATACCCTATGTTACATCCATGTAAAATTGTCCCTGGCTTCTATCATTCTATTCCACTGCAGCTGTGGTCTGCAACCGAGGGCTCCGGCCACCCATGAAATACTGTAGGGTTTGTGCTGATCTAAATTTCACCATTACAAAAAAAATATTAAAGCTGTATTCAGGATTGCTTCTCAACTCCTTCTAGAACCAAGTGGACTTTAGAGGTTTCACATGATCTTGTTGCTCTCATCTAAATGTTTCCTGAAAGGCCATTTACTCAACCGAGTCCTTTCACTCCCCCATCTCTCACCTAAGCATGGTTAATCTGTAAGCAGTACCTGCCTCCACATGTGTATTGCACAGCTCTGCCTTAAACAGCAGTTTCTGCAGTGAGCTAAGCTTCCTAAATCGATAAAATCCCAGTCACTGGGTGAAAAATGTTCATGTACAACAGAAACAACACTTTGTGCCTCTGTCAGACCAGAAGAAAAGCCTCTGCAATGGACGCATTCAAGATATGTTGTTGGTTCTGTGTGAGCATTTACAAATTCAAAGACAAGACTTTGTCCATCCTTCTCTGAGTGTGAAACTTATGACATTTCATTTACTTTTCAATATTTTTTTAGCAGCAATTGCAAGCAGCAGCAGTAGAAATGTAAAACTATCAGGATTCTGACTCAATTGTAACAGAAACTGACATTCCTACATGCAATGTTATGTTTCAGGATAACAAAATACTTTCAGAAGTAAACATAGAGGTCACTCCCTAGGGTAGTAGGCTCTGGCTACCTCTGAAAAACAATACAGAAACCCATTATTACATACAATATAGCTTCAAACCACTATTTCAAGAAGAAAATGAAAAATGCCAGTGTTCACAGATAAAGGGAAGTTTATGGTTTTGACCTTACAAGTAGGCAGTATTGAAATCCCATTAGGCTAAATCCTACTAAAATGAGAGAACAAATGGAAGTATCATTGGGTCAAGTTATAGTCATTGGTCCTATTTTGGCAGAGCATTAATAGAAATTTCCATTATATATAGTTTATTTTTTTCTCCTAGTGAGGCAATCATTCCTCTGCATGAGAACCTGTAGTCTCTTTAGCCTTAATACACATGCAGTTCAGGTTTCACTTTGCAAGCCCTAGCCATCCTTCCAAAAAGAAAAAGGCACCCTCCACCCCGCCAGAAAAACTACACAAAGAAATTGTTCAAGGCATTAAATAACCAAAAATTGACCATTTATTCCTAAACATTATCTTGAAGATGGCAATGTCAAGTGTCTAATAGTACTTAGGCATAAACATTAATTCGATTTTTTTTTTTTTTTTTTGTGGCCACAAATGGAAAGAGTGTAGCCCCATCCTGTAATAAAAGCATCTTTCCCATCTTTCAGCTCTTCAGCTCAAACACCCATATCTTCTCCAAGTCATGAAGGTTGTTGCTCTGGCACAAGGAAAAATGTTCATCCCTCCTTGCTTCACTCAGGCTTATCCCCCCTTTCAGCAGTTCTTACTATTTCAAATATCTGCAAAGGGTAAGAAAACCCTGGACCAATTTTCTCACAGAGGTTTGGAAAGAAGAGAGAAATTCTGGGAAGGAAGAGGCTGAAACCTCTACCAGTCCATGATTATCCCCTTGCTCCTGTCAGCTGTGCTGTTACCTTCTAGGCTGTAGCTCATATCAACTTCTCACCAGGATTTCTGCATCTTCCTATAAATGCCTCTAAACTTCTGTTTTGACATTAGCTGCAGTCATAATGAGAAATGGGAAGTAGCTATTACACATCTTATAGAATCCATGGAGCATGTATTTGCTTTTGGCATGCAGTCCAGCAGAGAACTGCAAGATTAAGTACTTACATCTTGCAAGCTGAGAAGCACATTTGCTGTATCGTTAATAAACATCATGGCTTTGAGTGTATTTAAATTAATATAATTTGTTAAATCTTTCTGAACAGGAAATCAATTTTACTAGGTTAGAGACAAAAAGTTAATCAAGCTTAGTCAGAAGAAAATTGGCCTTTTCAATTTTGTTTACAGTAAAATAACCCCATAGAATTTTAGCAAAAAAGAAAAATAAGCAGGCTGAAATTGTGAAGTAAAATCTGAGTTGCATAAAAGATTTCTGAAAATCAGGAAGGTGACAGGTTCTTTACAGTTTTTACTGAAGTTTTTGGACTTATGCAGGGAATTACAAGTACAGCTTCTGTTGGCACTAATGGAATGTCAATGAAAACACAGCATTTCAAGTCCTCTGTGCTCTGAAGAGTTCATGCTGTAAAAGTATCCCTCACAAATTATTTTGGTCTGTGTCATATGCCCAAGGCAAATCAGTATGTTTTTCTCATCACTACCAAAGTATTGATGTAAAAACATAGATATAAAACATTCCTTTACAGGGCAGACCTCCCCCTGAAAAAGCAACTACTTGTTCTGATCTGTCTCTCAGCAGACTTAGCTTAATGGCTGTGCAGAGGAGTATTTTTAAGTGTCTTCATTTTGCCTTTTGAAGAATTTATGAACCAGAAATAGGTACTGGCAGGGGCCAAATCATAGAGAAAACAGAAGCACTTTCTGACTGTCTGCTGTAGGTGATCATGAGTAATTTGCCAGAAGACATTCCCAGATGGTGGAACACAGCCTTATAATTTTTATTTCAATAGCAAAAAAATATATTTATTTTTATTTGTATGTTTCCACATTTTAAAGTTTCCCAAAACACTCTGTTCACAGTCCATGTCCACTTAAACTCATACCTGAAATAAAATAGGGCGAATAGCGTGATAACAAACCTCAGAATGGCTGGGCAGGACATCCATTGCAGATCTGCCTTGTCTCTGCACCTGGAGCTGCAGCAGCAGCAAGAATTTGGCCTTTTCCTTCTTTATTTCTTGCTGTCTCATATTAAAGTCTCCCTGTTTACGACAATCTCTTTCAGATGTTGCATTAACATAATCTAAATCTGACTAGTTACCAAAATCTTCTTCTGAAATGATGCCATTTCTTGATTAGTTAGAAATAAATAAGCAGACTATATATATATATATATATATGTATGCATGTATATATATAATCTTGGTGATTTCTGGTGTGATACTCTATATTCATAGCAGTGATAAACAAAACTCCTCAAACTACAGTTTGAGGCTTGCAGTTAACAAGAGTTTGATATTTTGTATATGCAAAGCAGAGGAAGGAGGAACTCAGAAAATTATGAGTTTTGTATTCAGCCACTGTCTTTTTTCAACTTGACTTCTGCCTTTAATCAAGACTCATATTATTGTCTCACCTCAAATTACCTTTCTAACTTTTTCAAGTCATTTAAATAGAAACTCTAAAATTGAACTTCAGAAGACATATCTCTATAAATTTTCCAGTACTTTTCCCTTCCTTTAATCAATCACTGAGTCTAGACTGCAAAGTAAATATTAATCCTCATTGTTCATTTTCCCTCACATTCATGCTTTCACTTCTATCCTCACAAATTTACACATCTCTTACAAATCCAGTTCTTGCTTCTCGTTACTTTTCTTTTCATTTTCCAACTTGGCTCTTCCTTCTTTCCCAGCGTTTTGTTTTGTGTATTGACCTACATATATTGAAGCCTTAATTGACTTCTGCAATATTTCTGTAGAACACAAATTTTTTTTTTTAAATATTTTTAGCTCCATGCTTTATTCTCTATCGGGTTCTGACTCTATGTTCTTGCTCTTGAAATTCTGCACAATATCCTTTCCAGAATGGTCATGGCTTTCACCTCCACCCCCAGGTCCAATCACTACACTCTGACACATTGCCTCCTTTTTTCCTTGCAAAAAATTTGCACCTTATGTCTCTTTTTTTTTTTTTTTTCTTTTTTTTTTTTTTTTTTCCACCTTGTTCAGCAATCTAATCAATCATCCCTTTAGAATTTTTCATTATTGAGATTTTGGAGCTGCTATTCCAGCAGCAAGACTATACATATGACCACTTCCTTTAAATTGTTATACACTAATGAACCTGATTTCTAAGAATCCAGCTCCCTTTTTCAAAAATTGTCTAGGTATAAATGGTAACCATATGATTAGGAAAACTCCACCAATGCTTAAATCCTCACTAACAATCAATTCTCAGTAGTGATGTTGAGGAAAGAAGTTCAGCTACAATTACAGAATTAGAGCTGTATTGACTTTTTATTTGAGGCTCAAACTCTCGGTAGACAGCTAAAGTGATTCTGTGTACATGGCAAGATCATAACCCCTGATGTTAGAGCTACAATAATTGTAATTACTGCCTACAGAAACATACAATTTCACTTAATCCTTCATGATTTCAGTAGCCATATTGAGCTATTTTTTTGTAATTATGATTCTAGTGACAAAATTTCTGTGGATGGGAATAAAGCTCTTCTGACTGAATGTTTCATTTCTCTTTCAGGGTTGCACTGTTGATGAATAGTTTGATGTTTGTATCTAGCATTTCAGATTTTTTAATATGCCTGTCTTTCAAAGTTCTTCATCTGTCCACATACCCTACCTTGACTCATACCCACACAGAGCACAGCAGGCCCCCACAATATCTTCTCTCTTCAGTGGCATGGCCAGCAGGTCTCTGTTGTATGTCCCATGGTGTGGTGGAGAGACTGAGGACAAAACCCTACTGGGACAGCAAGCTGCAGTCCTACTTGCATCTGTGGTTTCAAGAAATTACAGGAGCAAATTATCCCCAGAACTGCAGGTGGACTTTTCCTCAAAAAATTCCTTTAGCTCACCCTAAAAGAGAAAAAAGGAGAAAACATATATATGAGCATACATACAAGACAGATGAACAGAACGCCAGGAATTGGAAACGAGACCATATTGAATGTATCTCACAGAAAATACATGGAAAAAGTCAACCAAATTGACTTTTGGAGTTTTTTCCTAAACTGAAGACAATTCTTTTTGCTGAAATCAGTGAATTATAGCTCTTGAACACTTGAATTCCAATCTGAAAAATGCTAGGGAAAAATAATTTATTTTGTCCCTCTCTTCTTCCTTTTATAGGAAATATGGATAAGATGACTTGACATGAATGACCTGTCATGAAATAAGTGTCCCACAGTGTGGGATACAGCCTCTGCATTCCATGGGACTGGTGGCGAGACAAGAACTGCCTGCCAAAATTGGCGAGTTGTATCCTGTCAGTGTGAAAAATACTTAGCAGTTCTAAACTGTGAGACACATAAAACCTAGTTTTATGTACTGTGACATCCCTATCAGAGGTTCCTGTCACAAAACCTGTGTAATCCTAGACAATTACATATACATTTATAGTGTATGTTAAAACGCTCTTTGCTTTCTGTGTTCCAACTCAGTTCTTGTCCACTTTGAAATTGAATGACCAATGTCCTGACAGTGCAAACTTTAGTAACACTAGTTTCCAACAGACAAAATTATACATTATGGACTAATTAAAGGTCTAATCTCCTTAGGGAAAAGATCTCCCTATTTCTTCTTTATTTTATTAAGATTTTGAATAGTGGAAAACAAAATCAGCAGACAGATTTCATTATGGTATTGGGTTTCAGGAGTAGTTTATTTAAAAAATAAATTTTGTGCTTTATTTATTATTTAAGATCTTGAAAAAAGGAAATAGCTTAAATGTCTCTTCCTTTCTCAGAATTATGCTCCTAGGTGCTTGTCAAATTTTAATTACATTTTCAAAGCAACATAGGAAAATTCAGTCAGCCAGCCCCCACTGTTTGAGAATCTTTTAGCTCTCCTTACAATAATTACATTGTAGTTTAAATACTAATCTATGGTCCTTCCTCTCATCTATACTTCATGCCATTTATTCTATATTTTTGGAGTACATGGAGGACAATATCAAAATCAAGGAAGTAATATATATATATTTGTAATTGTTTGGAAGATATGGGTTTGGACCATTTTAATGATTATTTGGACCATTTTAATGATAATCATTCATTCACCACTTTCTTTTCCAGAATCATTGATGCGACTTTTTTTCCTCAGTTCTTAAACTAAATTTATCTGAAAATTAACCAGAAAAAAATTCCTGCAGAATTATCAGCACACTTTTAGACACATATGGAAAAGTATCTCACAGACAGCCATGGCAGGAGTGTGTCCAAGTAATCAAGCATAACTGCACCAAACACTCCTCCAGGTGAAGAGGCACAGCATATTTTAAACTCCCTGGCACCAGGTTGCATCCTAAAGTATTAGCAGACTCATCAATATAGTAGAAAAGATGGAAAGTGGATGCTCTGTGCCAAAGGCCAATGTCAGGTATTACATCAGGCTTCTGTAGGAGTGAGAAATCACCTCCCTGAGATTACACTGCCACTTTGTTGTCATGACTTGTGAAGGAAAACCAGCCACCCTATTTTCATAAGCCTATAAAGCACTGAAGTCCCTAATGGGGCTGCCTGCAGCCTGCATAGATGCACACAAAGTGCTGCATAACACAGCACATTAAATTCCAAAGGGGAGAGCTTCAGCATCTCTGGCTGATTTCCCAACAGGTCTGGAACCTTATAGAAAGAACAAGATGTTCAGACAAGAAGTGAAGAGCACTATGTTCATAATAGCAACTGAATACATAATGACCCACAGTAAGGGATGAATAAATATATAGAGCTACGTGCAAGATGTGCAGCAAGTCCTACCTTGGCATGCAGACCACTTAGAGCTAAATTCAGTGCCTGCTCTGGCAGTAACACAATTAGTGGTCCAAATGCTGCAGCCATGAATATAGAGCCTATAGTTATCATCTACACACTGCATGCCAAGATCATTCACTTTGCTGAGAAGAGAATTAGGGTATCTAAGTGGCCCTGCTGAGCCATTCCAGTATCCAGGCACACTGCAAAGTAGGCCACTCTCAGCATGACTATGGTATTTTCTTTTATATACACTATCCATATGGTAAAAATAAGACCCAGATTTTGCAAAGAGCACTGAACAGATAGACTTGCTTTTTAAGCTAAACCAGAACAATGTTTTGTTGATACAGTTTAATGCTTAGGAATTACACTGAATTTAAGGCACTAGCTGTAATGCCAGATACTTTATTACATGATTTTCTGGAAGCAGTGATCTGCATATCCTTGTAACACATCATTATAGATGAAAAATCACACCTGCAGAAGATACAGAAGAAGACTAAATTAAGACAGGCATTAAAGGTCCCAGTTGATAGTGTCATTTGTCACTGCACAAAAATCGATGATTACTTAAAAAAGACATCTTATCTGTGTGCAATGTAAAATAAAGATACAAAACACTTTGAGAATTCTCTATACAAGTCACTTGACGTCTTAAAACTTTTTCAGAAGTGAAGAAATCTATTAATATTGTCTTTGAAACCTACTGCTCCCCACCTGTGATCATCTGGGAGAGGCATGAGAGGTCGTATCTTTTTGATTTCTGTGTAATAATCTCTGACTCTGAGAATAATCATCCCTGAAAACCAGGTCAGTAATAAAAAAAAAAATTAAAAAAATCTTCAAATATACATTGTAAGCATGAGATAATGAAACTGTCTGCATGCTGTATTAACATTATGTCTAACTAGACATTTATCAACAATCATGACAGTTCAGGAATTTTTCTTGAGCATCTTGACAGTAATCCACTGGACACTGGTTTTCTCAATGTCCCTCTTGAAATGGCTCAAAAGCAGATGAATTTCAGGTGTGAACTCACCAGTGACAACAAGGGAAATAACTACAAATATTTTATTTGATCCACCGGCAATGATCTTGTTAATGTTTCTCTGAGTTTCATCTAAATTAGTTTGTGAGGTTCGTCTTATCTGAAATGAGAGCAAAATATTGGCTGATATGCAAAGTGGCATCCATCAGCATGGATGTCAGGTTGTCTTTGACAGGTTTGCTACTCAGTCAGTCAGTTCCCAGCCTATGAAGATTTACATAGTTGTTTTTCTTAGGGCTGAGATATTTATACTTTTCATATTGAGCGTCATGAGGTTACAGCTGGTCCATTTTTTCTATTTTCCTGTGGTCCTTCTGGATCAAAATTCTGCCATTTGGCATTTCAATCCATGTTCTCCTTGATATACCATCATCCATAAATTTGCTGAGAGTGTATTATGTCACATCATCCAGCCTGCTGATGAAGATATTGAATAATACCAGCTCCAGTATTGACCCTAGGGTGGCTCTGTACCTCTGCCAAATGAACATCAAGCTATTGATTACTGCACAATGAGCTTGGCAGGTTGGCAGTACAGCTGATTTTCAAACAGTGTAACAGCCCATTTGTGCAGCCCACAGTTCCTCTGTTTCCAGCTAAGAAATGCCTGGAAGCCAGCATCAAAAGCATTGCTCAGACTCAAGGTGCATTTACCCACTCTTCTCTCAGACATATATTTGGTTTTTCTTTCAGATAAAAAGCAAGCAATGTGGTCAAGTACATTTTACTCTGGTAAAACCAGTAGTACCCAATTTCATTCATTTCTTTCTTGGAAATTAATTCCAAGAGGATATGTTTCCTGATCAGGGACCGAGGTGAAGCCCACACTTCCCTATTTCCTTCTGGCTGTTCTTTGGATAGAGTGAAACAAGCAATGACATATGTTCCATAAAGAATTCCTGGTTTTCATCTGCTCTGCTAATAACCTAAGCTGGACACAATTGCATCAGAGGAGAGTGAAAAAAACCAAAACACCACCTTTTCCACATGGAAAGAAATAAGTAAAACAAGAGTAAATGTTAGGAAGGACACCAAAAGGTAGCCACATTCTGACTTTTATTGACATATATTTGAATCCCTTACTATAATTCCAGTAGTGGTGTGTTTGTCACTAGCTGTGCTATTACCAAAGGGATCATTTTCCATGGAAATTCTAGTCTGCCTTCTGCTTTAATAGGTAAATTCCATACCACAATTATCTTACATGAGGGTTGACAGAACCTCATAACATCCCCTCCTGCACTTTAGATAAGCCATGACATGAGTCAAATAAAGTGATTTATTGAATGCAACACTATCTTACAGGACTACTCAGTGCAATTGCAGAAGGTGGCTTTGAAAAGACTTCCAGTTTTTTCAGGATAAGAATAACAGACCAGAATTTCTCTTCATGAAAAGACCTTAGAATTTCGTCTTAGAATGTTTCTTAAATTAGTAGTCACAGAAGAGAAATAAAAATTGATTTTTTTTCTTCTAACAGCTAGAAATACATTTTATTCCAGGGCTTGCAGTTCTCCCAAGAGTCACATCTTTATATGCAACAACACAGAGGAAAATGCACATAGAAGTGAGTCTCATAGGGCTAAAATAGATAAATTTTTAACCCTCTAAGAGTAACTGCAGGGGGAAATGCTTAAAAAAGAATAGATATTAAATATGTATGTGTGTATTAACATGTTTTAGTATAAATCTTTGGGGTAGCGTGGAGTCAGACCTGTCAAAGACAAAATACACTCTCCTCTAATGTATGGTCCAGAACTTTTTTCTGGGACTGACTAGTGCTGTAGGTACCTGAATTAAATTTCTCTTTACATCACCTGAAACTTTCCTTGATTTAATTTCAGCTGTTGTCTTAGAAATGTTTGGTTTTAGAGAACAAAAATTAATATTTGAAAATTGAAAGTTTAAAGACAAATGTCCCAGTTAGGTCCTGCCTATGTTGCAGACCACATAGAGAAAGTTTACCAAATCAAATACCATGAAAGTGGTCTCTTTAACATCCAGGGAAAACTGAACATTCTCAAAAAGTGACATAGCAGATTAAAAGGAGAAAAAGGAAAGCAAAGTCTGGAAAGCCTCATCCCCAGTTCCTCCTCTAACAAACTGGGTGCAATTACTAATAAACCCCCAAAACATGCTACTGGAACTAGGGCACAGAGTAGGATGAAGAAACCATAAACCATACTTATCTTGAACAGAGTCCAGTACCTTTTTAAACTCCATATAAATCATTATCACTGAGCCCAGCACAAAAGCTATTGTAATCCATGCCCCTCTACTGGAAAAACTATATGTTAGGGACAATGCTGGAGCTATTTCTGGATAAGAAAATAATCCTAGAGACCAGAAAGGTATTAAAATCTCAAAAAAGCCTAGGGACCAGAAACACATGCAGGCCTCCACCCAGAGACACATCATGAATTCAAGCAACATGGCTACTGACTGCTTTATCCCAATACAGAGTAGTGTACAAACAAAATGCAATCAGTACAGGTTTTTTCCCCCTTCTTGAGTCCAATGTTGGGTGCCAAAAAATGTATTTGTCCTAGTTTAGGGCAAATTTGGGAGAAAGCCTTCAAAGGGGTTCCTCTAGAAAGCAGATTCAAGTGGCTCCTCCCTCAATTGGTTTGGGAAAAGATTTCCTTGGAGAAAAGTGGAAAAAACCTGTTTATTTAACAGGCAAAGCATTCACCAGCACAAAAAAAGGACAATAATGAAACCTCTCACTGTTTCAAACCGATGACAACCTCAGAAAGTCCCCTTGGTGGGCTGTGGCTTGGCTTACCCACTTTGTTATCAGTCTCTGATCGGTGCTGGAAATGCCGTGGCCCAGGCCCGGCCCGGTGGGCCACAGGTGGAGCTGCCAGTGCTCCTCTGGGTGTTCAGTCCAGAGCAGGTTCAAACAGGTTCAAGAAAGAGAAAAACCACAGTCTAGGGAATTTCTCTGCGTCAGCTAGCTAAAAGCTAACTAAAAGCAAAGGAAAGCCCTCTCCTGCCATCTGTCCATTCTACAGACAACGCAGTCCATGAGAGGATGTGGGGGAGCAAGTGCAGTTTCTGATAACAAACTCTGCGCTTCTTCTCTGCCCCTTCACTCTCAGAACCAGCCTTAAAGATGCAAAATTTATTTCTGGGCTAAACAGATGAATGGGCATACAAACATCATAAAGTCAGCCCAGGACAGGTACCTATTTAAAAGAAAAAAATGGGATGGTGATTTTGTTCATTTAGCTGCAGTCCTCAAGCAAGGACATGAATAGATCCCATATAAGTGCAGGAACTTCATGTTTCTTGTTGAAAAATCAGGCTGCCTGATTACCCACAGTAATTACTGTTAAATTTGCACCTGCAAGATCCAGTCTTATATCAATACCCAGCCAGCATATAGAACCCACAAGTTATCAAAATAAAGCTGTATTACTTGGTCTTTAGTATTGTTATAACTAGATAACATCCAAAACCACAGTGATTTAAGAAACAGCCAGTTCTATCACAGTGCTCATAGTCTCTGAATTTTAAAGTATTTCAAATTTTTTCTAAAAAAATGATTTTTGGATGCAATTAGAATTAAGATCAAGCTCACTTTTGAGAAATGAGACCTAAAATTACATTTCTCACTGTAATAAAAGAAGACATTTCTTTCAAAACATGTCTTTTGTAGGTATTGAGGTTCAGCTTCAAAAGAAACTTCTGTATCACAACTCATTAAGGATAACTAATGATAAATAGCACAAATTTATTCTAAAAGTGATCTGCAGCTGAATTTGTTAGTGCTTCAAAATAGGTAAATCTTTGAGCACGAATTAATTGCTGTGAATTTTGGTCATTAAGACTGACCATAAGTCATGAGCAATCAGCAAACGATATTATAGCATTTTCACAAAGCTGTTCTAAAATTAAGATTCCTATAGAAAATAGGTTGCACAAAATGCACAATAAAATTTTGTGACCCCTTCGAAAAAGTATATAAGAGGTTTGCCTCTACTTACTATTGCAATTTACCCTATGGATTTAATGAAAGGACTTGACTCATTACTTCTGAAAAGCTGCCAAAAGAGTCTTCCTGAGTTATGAAAATCATTAAAAATGTAATAAAGTAGATTCTAATATGGACACTTGCTCAGGTGACAACAGAGAGCTTTGATATTCAATTACAATAATGAAGTGGAAAAGAGATCTTTGGAACATGCAAAAAAACTGGTAGCAAGCCAAGAGGGTTTTTTTTCAATTAAATTAATCTATTATTATTTAGTAACTAGGAAGCACCATGGGAATTTTGTGCTGAGTGTAAAACAGAAAAAAAGGAAGAACAATGTTTAACCAAAAATAGAGAATCAACACTTTCAGTACTTTCATATCCTAACGCAAAGTTTGCATAAAAAGCTAACAAAATTGGCAAAAAAAAAAAGAGAGAATGAGAGAGGAAAGTGACCTCTGATGCCATACCAACAATGCTGACCTGCATGCCCTGCTAGAAGGCTCTCAGGCTGTTACAGGACAAGGCTCTGTCTAGAGCTGAGCAATTGCAGCAGCACCGTACCACCCTTGCCTTGGGGCCCGCCTGTGACTTTTCTTTGGGTGACAGACACGCTAGCATCCAATGTTCCCTTCTGTTCAAATGCTTCAGTGTGGCAGCTTGACGCACAGAGACTTGGTGGGGGTGCTCAGGTGTTGCATCATTACATTAGAGTGCAGTAAGTGTGCAAATGTTAAACTGCACAAAGCCAGAGCAGGGTCAGGGGAGCCAAACCTAGTGCAGGTTTTTCTGCTCATCTATGCTGTACATGCATACATGTATGGTATAGATGAGCAGTTGGAGTTTTTGTTGAAGATTCATAATCTCCAAAGCCTCAATCAAGCAGGTTTGTTTCAGAAGGAAATAGCTGACTCACTCTGACAGAAAGCTTCAGAGTTAATTAGCTGTCACACTGACACTGCGGGATCAGGACCCAAAACCACATTGGAGAGCTGGCTGATCTGGCAGTGTGAAAATTCTCTGTTAACAGGTCACGAGATACAAGAAAAGTACAGATGGATGCAACTGCAAGAAAAACCCAGTTAGTTCAGAACCAGTGTGCATCTCTAGAAAGCATGGGAAATGCATCCAAGATAGAAATGTCTGGCTTGTGATGTCTCTAATGTCATATTTTGACAATTCATCTGTGAGAAGCTAGGCACTCACAGTTCATTTTTTTGTGTACTAGAGAGTATTTTATTCAGATAAAACTAGGATTTAAGGCAATGGCTGCTGACTGATCACCTCAACAGGCTTAAAATATTTTATGTTAAGAGAAACAGATAGCATCTGTGATACAGAATTCTCTGATAGTCCAAGCTTTGAAAATCAGTAAAAAGAGCTTTGAAAGAGCTGAATCACATCTTCAAAAAGAAGATGGGAATATCTAAATATTGTTCCTGAGTCGTCTGGACAAACTGACCTAGATAAATTGACAAATTTTAAAATTAACCATTTTAACCACATGCTCATTAAATTATGAGAAAGTGAGAGATAAAAGGATGTAATTGTCCATATTTTAAACTGTGACATTTTAAACAGAGGAAGGAATCATTGCAGACTGAGCATGTCTTTCCAATATGGAAGAAGTTAGAACTCTCAAGGAATAACTCTAGGCCTTGCAGATGAAATTTTCCTTTTTTTCATGGTTTAACTCTGGCATTTACAGCTGGGGGAAGAAGGAGGTAAAAAAGTAATACTCAGAGTGATGGTGTTTGTCATCTCAAGTCACCATCATGTGTGCTGGAGCCCTGTTTCTCTGTAGATGGCTGCCTGACCATGGGAAGCAAGGAATTAATTCCTTGTTTAGCTTTGCTTGAATGTGTGTCTTTTGCTTTACCTATTGAACTTTATTTACCTCTACCCACAAGTTTTCTCACCGTAAAGCTTTCCAATTCTTTATCCTCCAGCCTGACAAAGCAGAAGTGAGGGATCACCTCTGTGGAGCTGCAGACTGGAGTTACACCAGGACAAGAATGAATATATTCTAGTCACAAAGAAATTTGGGATATTTTGCATGTTTATCCAGTATGCCCACAAGGTATTTAAAAGTTTGATGTTTTATTTTGTGCTTAAATTTGAAGGATTTTTAATCACTGTTTTTAAATAATGAATTTTTAGTCACTTAATAAAAATAAGCAGTCTTAACTCTGACCATGTTCAGGTTTAAAGCCACATATGAAGTAATTACAATACCGTGTTTCATTTTGTTTCTGCTGTAAAGTGCTAGAAAATGTCTTGTTGAGTTAAATGCATGAATAAATATCTCTATAGCCTTAAGCACTTATTAAATTCAAGAACTTTAATGTTGCCTTAGGCAGGGTCTTTATCAGTTTAAAACACATTAGATTTTCTTAATTGTATTATGGTGCACTTGTATTTAAAATCTAGGATTTAAAAAAATAGAAAAGAGATGGAAATATAAAACTTGTTTTAAATGTATAACCCTCTGTCTTAGTTCATTATTTCTTCTCCTTTGTTAATGCTGATCCCTTGGGATGATCACCCCAAGGGACACATTCAGACCACTGGCTTTCTTTCTGCCATATAATCATGAGAAGAACAGAGGCATGGGGAAAGCTCCTGTAGCAGTAGAGACTGAAAGAACAGTGTTTTATTCAAAAAAAAAAAAAAAAAAAAAAAAAAAGACAAAATGAGCCTTGATGGAGAAGGCAGCTAAGGAACTTGAATTCATCTTTTTCCATAATAGAGAAATAAAGAACCTTCAGTGAAATGGAAAGGTATGAAAATCAATATTTAGAAGTGAAAACATTTCCTGCGCAATTAGTGAAGCTCTGCTGGAAAGTACTGTGGAAACAAAGTGCTTATCAAGGTCAGTGACAAGCAAGAATATGCACAAAGGAAAAAAGACTCTTGTACTTGAGCACAGTTGCTGTCTGCTGAAGAGTAAACTGTTTTTTGGGAGAAGGGAAGGAGCCAGTGTCATTGAAGTTTTGCAGCAAGACTTGCATCCCTTGGCCAGTGTGCTTTGTGTGTTGCAGTCAATTTGCAAGTGAAAAAAGGATCCAAGACTAACCTAAACTCACAGCTTTAAGGTTAGTACATTCTATCCAAAAATTGATTGAATTAGCTAAATTTTGTCATAAATAGAAAGATTAATGAACCAGTAGTATTTCTTTCTGCTTGTGTACTGTTCATGAACCTCTAAAGCTTTAAGCACACACAGATTTCTGAGATTATTAAACTCACAATGAGATTATTGACATGTATGTGTTTTCTGACCCAGACACTTTGATTATACAACCTGTGGTCATGAGTCACAGTTCTCACATCCTGAGAAAGGAACTTTTTTTGGCTTTTTTTCACAGTGTTGTGCTGTTTTTTCCACTGTTTCAGTTAATTCAGTAGAAAGTAGGTGAGTTTAACACAGAGTTTCACATCAGTTAAGTCTTGAGGAAAACACTTTAAAATGATATGCAGAATGCTACATACTGTTCATCTGCAACACAAAATTGCTACCATTGCATTAACAGTCAAAATCTTTTCATGCAAGGACCATGGTGTCAAAAATCTTTAAACTTTTAAAAACCATATGTTTTTATTCCCTATTATGAACCTGGATTCACATTGGTCTATGTTTCACCACAGTGAGAAATTTTGCTTCAGCTCATTCATGGGAGAGATAAAGCACTATTTTACAGTTTTAGAAAAACCTCTTTTTTTTCCCGTCTTGCTTTCTTTTACACTTACCTTGTACTTGTCTAAGTGTAATTTGCTTGTGTTTTGTAAGATCAATATAAAAGCATTCTGTGTCTTTTCACTTTAGCACAATGAAAAGATGCCATCATTACTAAAATTTATGGTAACATTTGACACTTTATGTTCATGTAGCATGACTTTATTTTTAGGTAAACTTATGATAAGGTAGTGTCATTCTATTTAATTCATTAGCTGTCTGCATTTGTGTGAGTGACAGGAGAATCAAAGGCACTGTAATGCAGCATTATGATAACGTGATTACTCCAATGAAATATTTGGCTAATTTAGTGTGTATACTATTTTTATTAAAACACAAGAAGTAGACATTATGCCTGACTTCAAAAACAAAGAGCAGACATTCTTTATGACTTGGTGTCAAGTCACAGGCGGTTGTCTAAGGGTAAAGGCACAACAGAAAATTGTTTTTCCTATTGTGATCAATGACAACATGATGAAAGACAAACTCCACAGCTTTTATATCCTCTGAGTGTTCCTGCTGACTTCAATGCTAAGTATTCCACTAATGAGCAAGGAGTGAATCACTGGGAGCTGATTGTGAAATTTTGGGACAGTTCCCTACCTAATAGAAATCACAAGTAGCTCTGAAATCAATGGAGGCTTCCAATTCAAATCCTGATTTCTGAATTCAGGAAAGAATGCCATCCAACACAATATTGTTAGTTGCAGCAGTAATAATAGTAGTAGAGGTAGCAACTACTGTTGCCATTGCTATTCGTATTACTAATAATCTTACGTTGTCTTACTTTAAGATTGCAAAGGCTATTAAGAAAAGTACTAATTAAGGTACCATATTTCAGTTTATAAAATTTTGTACTTGCTTCATTAAAGGACAATTATGCAACAAATTTAAGTTTATGGCAATAATATCACTTTTTATATCAACAATTTATTTGTTTACCACCCCTCAGAGGTCTATCTCACAAACTAAAACCTGCTGGATTAAGTTGTCAATTAAACCTCTCTGATGGGGGAAAATCTAGGATGAAAATGGCAGTAAGAGATAAAGAGTAAACAGATCCAATTCTGCTCACACCAAGATCACAAAGTGACTTGTGCTGTGCACATTCCTTCAATTTGATATTTTTATACTATGTCAGAACACAATTCCAAACATCACATGGTTACAACATGGAGTTTTGATGTTGGGAGAATGATGTCACCAACAGAAGCACATCTGTGATCATTTATTTTATATCTTACTCTGCATAACTTTTCACTGGGGGCTATAGGTGAACCCTGCCTTGATATAGCTTCAAAAGCCTGAGATCTTCATCTCTACTGTATAAAGGGCAAAGCGCTTACAGTATAGAACACAACCCACAAGTAACAGAAGAGGTGTGGATAACACTGTTCTCATCACATTGCTCCACATCTTTGAGGTGCTCTTTCATGTGAATATTAACCCATACTCTTTGTTACCTCATCCATTGGGGTCGGTCCCATTTTGACCCATCTTGTTCATCCTGAGGGATCTGTATCTTCCATAATCCTGCCTCATATCTTTACTTCCTCTGATGTCTGTTCACTCTCCCCTTTACAGGATGCTGGCACCAGGTTCCAGCATAGAACAGTGAAAGGCTCCATCAACCAGATGGAAAGTCTCTCTGCAAACAAATTGTTACTCACTTTGTCAAGTGGATCCCATTTCTTGCCAGCCCCTTACTTAAATCAGGACAGACTGTCAAGATGAGGATCTGGTGTAAAAGATGGCAAAAGTTCAGTGGTGGTTTAGTTATAACACAATCACCTCTTCAGCCTCTAATTTCTGGTTGAAATTAGCTGACAAAGAGGAGAAGACAGCAATCTGAGATTTTTTGAATTCTAAAAAGCGAACAGAGAAGGATGAACTAATTGAAAATGCAGTCCAAGTTGTTTAGCTAATAAAAGGCATGAGTACATTCTCTGTTGATTTGAAACAGGTCACAGAAGTGCAATGAGTCAGGGTGAGAGCTGCACTTCTCATTCTGTGGGTTGCTGACCTAATTAGGGGAAAATGCTGGAGTGCTTGAGACACTGTTAGTTGTAGATTGGTTTAGAGATACCTTAATGCATTCCCCAATTTTCTCTGAGATTTTTGCTTTCATGCTAAATTAGCCCAGTCCTGGGTCACTGTTAAGAGAGACATTTTGGAACAATTTCTTAAGATGAACCCATGTCAGAACTGCCTATTCCTAACATCTCTTAGCTGTTTTTGAAGACAGCATTATCACCTTTAGGACTTTTCAGAAGTGTTCCATGGAATAGAGTAAAAAAATAATATTTTACACATGAAAAAAATGAATTTTATTGCATTTATCATGTACAATTTTGTTATTGCTTGTTCTGTATCTCAGAAGAAGACAAATTCTGATCTTGCAATGAATTGTACCAAGAGGCAGACATAGGTACATGCAGATGACTGCCAGCACAGAAAAACCTAATTTCTCCTTTCCTCACTCAAGCACAATTCTCAATTTCTTTTTCTGGGACAGGTTTCTACAGAAGTACTCTTCTTCATGGCTTGTCTTCTCTCTATTCTGATGTTGCCTGTAATTTCTGTGTGGCACAGTTTGCTGCCTTCCACTCAACAATATAAATATTCAGTTTTAAGGTTTTGCAGGATCCTGCTAGATGACTTCCACTCAACAATATAAATATTCAGTTTTCAGGTTTTGCAGGATCCTGCTAGATGATTAAAGATCAGGACAACATATGTTATAACCCTGAGATTCTGCACAGCCCTCACACTTGACAGGTTGGATTCTCAAGTACCACATACCTATTAAGTTCTATTAATTTCCAACAGTGAGGTGAGAAAGGTGCTGGTTAGTGGGGATCAATGTCTTCTCTATGGTAAATAGGCAGTCTGCTCTTGTGTAATTTCAATAGTATTTGTCTTTCACAGAATCACCAAAACAATTAGGTTGGAAAAAAACCTCTAAGATCATTGAGTCCAACCTTCTACTGAACACCATCATGTCAACTAAACCACAGCACTGAGTGCCACGTCCAGTTGTTTCTTGAACACCTCCAGGGATGGTGACTCCACTGTGTTTCTGGTACAAGCAAACTTGAATGAATGACCTGATTGAATAAAGGTCTCAGGGGTAATTCTGCACAAATCCAAAGCTATATTTAACAGAAATCTTATTAAGATATACAAAGCTATTCATAATGCCAATGAATAAAAAATTACATGGGAAAAAAACTTGTCATATATATGGAGTATAGCAAATCTAATAAATATGATAGCAAAGAGTTTTAATTCAATGAAGCAATCTGAGTAACATATAAAAATAAATCACTGGTCCTGCTTCTAGTCATAGATATAATCTATATTTAGATATATTATTTTAATTATCTTTTCATCTGAATTTTAAAAGAACTGTATATAGAGAAAAATAATTTACAAGATTTTCTTATGAATTTTCACTTATTTTGATACTATCAAAATTTCTTTTGATGTCATCTGCAAATTCCCTCACTATCACATTAAACTCAAGCCTGAACCTCAGCTGACACATCTTAGTTAATTCATACCATATGAATTTACACTGTGAATAATCTAATATGCTCTTTTATTAACCACTAATTATATTTTTAGTTCAAAGGAAGTAGCTGTTAATACAGGATAAAAAGGTAAACACTAGAACACTCACTATGGCACTTGCAAGTACCAATTATAAGAGTTTGGCTGATACCCTTTTACAGTGCCTATTGTCTTGGTATGCAAATGCTTCCCAGAGAAAGCACACCTGCCTTCATAATGTGCCAAGATACTTTGTTTTCCTGGGCTGCTTCAAAAGCAGCGTGGGCAGCAGTGTGAGAGGGGTTCTTCTGCCTCTCTACCCTGCTGTTATGAGACCCCACCCAGAGTTCTGTGTGCAGCTCTGGTGTCCCCAGCACAGGAATGACTTTGACCTGTTGGCACAAGTCCAGAGGAATATTCTCCAAGATGATAAGAGGGGTAGAACACTTCTCCTTTGAGAAATGGCTGAGTTGGGGTTCTTCAGTCTGGAGTAGAGAAGGCTCCAGGGAGACCTCATTTTAGCCATTTGGTAATCAAACAGTACTTACAAGAAATACAGTGACAAACTTTATAACAGAGCATGTCACAATAGGAAAAGGGGTAACGGTTTTAAACAAAAGGAGGATAAGATTTAGACTAGATATAAGGAAGAAAAATTTTACAAGGGTGGTGAAACACTGGAACAATTTGTCCAGAGAGGTGGCAAATGTTCTGTCCCAAGAAATATTCAAGGTCAGGCTGGATGGGGCTCTGGGCATTGAGATCTAGCTGAAGGTATCACTGCCTATTGCAGCAGGTGTTGGATTAGATGACCATTAAAGGTCCCTTCCAACCCAAACTATTTTATCATTCTGGGGTTCTAGGATAAATGTAAGGCTTTACTGCATGCAACTCACCTGGCTGGAGGCAGAGCTATTTAAAGAAGGAATATGTTCTGAAACAGAGCTACACCTACTTTTTAGTAGAGCTACATCTACTTTTTGGTAATCGACAGATTGCCTAACAAAACCCTTCACAGATCTTGTCTTTAATTAGGACACACCATTTTGCAAACAGAGGCAGCACTGCAGATGGTTTCTGCCAAGTTTCAATGCCTGTGTTGGGAGTTAGGTGTGAATTTGTCAACCAGAAGCCAGCTCCAGTTTTACTAGTGATGACTGATGCAAACACATCTGGAAGGGAATAATCATGTCTTACTCCTGAAAGATGGGCAGCTTCTCTCCCACAGCCATTCACTTGTGGGCTTTGACTGGACTTAGTGAAACTTTTAAGATGCATTAGGGAATGGGCTCAGCCCAACAATGTTGCAAAACAGAACAAAAAGTTGGTGAGAGAATTTTTACAAGGGCATAAAGCAATAGAAGAGACAGTGGCTTTAAACTGAAAGAGGGTAGGACTAGATTCGATTTTAGGAAGAAATTCTATTCCTGTGAGGGTGGTGAAACACTGGAACTGTTGTCCAGAGAAGCTGTGGATGACCCATCCCTGGAAGGTTGGATGGGTCTTTGATCAACATGGTCTAGTGGAAGGTGTCCCCTGCCCATAGTAGAGGGGTTGGAACAAGATAAGATTTAAGATCACTTCCAACCCAAACCATTCTATGATTTTATAAATCTATGAGTAATACTAAAATGCAGAATGTGCCTATAATGTATTTAAACTAATATTTCTGTACTTCAGAAATTAATTAATTTCATAATACAGGAATTCATTCTGAACAATTGTCTGATATGTAACGGAAATAAAATCCTGGGCCTAGTCAAGTTATTCAGACTTTATGGAGACTATCACAGAATTATAGAAAGTTTAGGGTTAGAAGGAAAACAATAACTTGTATTTAAATTCAAATGTCATAATTGTGGGGCACAACTGCAGCATTTATAAAACTAACTTGCAGTACCATCAGTTCTGGTGTGGTAGCAAAAATATTCCACTCTCCTCTATGCTGATCAGAAGGCAAAGACATTAATTCAGCAGCTGGTTTTTCTGGTACTTGCTGCCAAAGTGATGGCACAACTAACAGCTTCTGGGTTCTGTTCCAGCTTTTATGAGACACTGTTCTCCAATGTTCTTTAAAACTGGTAAAACAACATACTTTGCCTAATCTCATTCTCTGAAATAGATGAACTATTTTGTCTGAATATTTTGAATAAAATTCTGTCTGATGCATAAACCTACTGTGGAAAATTTCAGCCCAAACATTTCAGTTTTGGCCAAGTCATAAGCAATTTAAAAGAATGCCAGACATCTTTAACTTTATAGGGGAAGTTGTCAGCTCAAATGCTACAGTCACACCCACCACCCACGTACATAGACGTGTATATATACACAGACATATCATCAGCCATATAGCAAAAAAGAAATTGTTTGGATCCTGTGCTGCATTTTTTCCCAAACCATTTAAAACTTGTGATTGTTAAGATTGCAAAGTCTGAGCTTCACTGTCTTGCAAAGCTGTGACTGTGATGGAAGAAGGATGAAAAATAAAGAGAGCAGATTTCCAGTAAAAAAATATGTATCTGGTAATAGAGTATGAAAGTGCACTTTATCATATATTTTCTCTTAAGCATGCAGGTTTATAAAATTCCCTAACAATCTTTTCTTATATTATTGTAGAGCAATACACTTACAGCTATATTCTATTTTCATTCTGAGCTCAAAGAAGAATATTTCTTTTTTTTGCAAAGCAATATTTTTCAGAAGCTGTCTGCATATTTCAGCACTACAGTATTATACTTAGATAAAATAAGAAAAATATTTTAATAAACCTTTGCCAGTATTTTATATTCACAAAAACTAGAAAATACATCATAAAGAAATAAGAAGCTTGAAAATTTATCTTTGAAGGAGTCTGTGACTGTTTTCCTAAAGGGATCAAGAAATTAAAATGTTTACTAATAATTTCTATTTAATATTAATCTTTAATGACATGCTTCACTGAGACTTTCTTTTACAGGAATGTGTGTAGGATTTGCTGTGGTATACTCAGACATTTCTTTTGACATAAATATGCAGTAGGTAAGAAAAAAAAAACATTAAAAACATGCTTCTTCATTTTCCACCTCTTAGATTTCATCCTTTGAATTGAACATAAAAGTCATCCTTTTATGAGGTAAGGAAAAAACCCTGGCTTGAGTGCATGCATATCTATAGAGACACTTGGTTGCAAGAGACTTCTACCTCCCTTCAGGCTCTCATTACAACAGACACCATGTCACTTTATGCCATTGTTGTGACCCAATATCTGTCATAAATGCCAGTGTGTATTCATTTTGGCATTCAAAGCAAGGACAAAAACAGGAAGAAAAACAGGTGCCGTGAACTATAGACTTTCCCACAAAATCCATCTCTAAAGGCCCTTCAACTAAGTGTTTTTCTTCCTGTAAAATGTTGTGAAGTCCTATTTGTTATCTCTAGAGCTGACACAGGAATCTCAGTCAATGAAAATAAGCTCTTGGTGTTTTTTTTTTCTCTTTACAGGTGGTACTTCTGGGCATGCTACTGTGCTCTGTGCCCTCAATAGCTTTCCTCCTCATCTACGATATTGCAGTTAGCACTTCCAGACAGACAGCTGCATAATAAGTTTGCTATTGACCTAGAACAAAAAGTTCATGCCATCTGTTATCTTGCAGCATAAAAACTGGTCATGATTTCATTTGAACTAGTCTTCTGGTTCTTTTCTGAGGTATAACTTGGAAGCTTAAAATTGAGAGCCTGGGAAGTTTTAACTGTAGAGTCATTATTCAGGGAAAAGTAAAAGAATATGCTCAAATTCTTTATACATTAATGTTAAACTCTATTTTCTAATTGTATTTTAGATTATGTCACTGAAGCCTTTCTCATCTGCCTTTATAATTTATAAATCTTCCTTAGGTTTTAGATCTTCTCTATATTACATACAAAACATTAATATGCTGTCAGCACTTGTGTAAATTAATGTCTCAAGCTCCAAATGTCTTGCTGACAGGAATTTTATGAATTTCAGCTTACTAATATCCCTGGATCATATTCATTTTCCAGGAAGTGTTTTTATTTCAAACAACAGTCTATTTGAAGCCTCCAATCTACAGTATTGGAGATTTGAAACTATGGCTATAGACACAGGATTTAAAAGTATCCATATGACCATTACAAATATTTTAGACTTCTTAGAAAGAAGCAAAATTTTAAAAATCTGCAAAAAAACCCCAACCAACAACAAAAACAAAACAAAACAAAAACAAACAAATAAAAAACAAACAAAACAAAAAAACCAAAACAAACACAAACCAGAAATACAGCTAAACTTCTGAATTGTGAATAATTAATCTTTCCATTTTAGGATTGCTTCCTTCTCTCCACAGTTTTTAGTACTGCTCAAAAGACTTGTCTGTGACCCTGAAAATAGTAACTCTGTGGTTGGGAAAGAAAACCAAAAAGCTAAAATCAGCTGAAATATCTGTGCTCTCTCAGAGTCAACAACAACTCATAAGAACATTCAATACAAGAAAATCCATTGCAAAGACAAAAAATAGTTTATTTTTCTAAAGCTGAGTCACTTGCAACCTGAGTTCAGGAGAAAAGCAAACCCAACACAGTAGCTGTGTGCTGCAGTGAGGTATCAGCATTAATTTTACTGCAGTAAGGTTTCCACAGATGAGGGAGTTGGGGAGAGACTATTTGTAGTAGCAGTTTCTGCCTCTTGTGCTCCATTAAGGGGCTCTGCTGTACTGTTCTGTGGAGTTCTGCATCTGCCTTACTTGAAGGCCTCATCTTTCTACATAACAGATTTTGTCAGCTGAGACCTGTATTAGCTGTGAACTATTTTAAGCTTTATATTTTGTTGTTGTCTCTGGTGCAGAGAAGTGTGCAAAAGATAACAACTTGCTTTGATAAGCATGACTTTTATGGGAGGGAGGGAGGGAAGGAAGTTTTGATTTGTGGTGAATGGAAAGGAGAGGTAAGGGCGATGTGACTGAAATAACACAAGGTTCATATTGCAGGAGCTATTCAAGACAATAAGGAAGCAGGTAACACTGATGTTTCTGTCAATCTTTCTCACCTGGCCTTTCATCAGCCCTTTTACTTTCCCAGCAAAGACACAAAACTCTCAGAACAGGTCTCAAAGCTGGGGTATGAAATCTGGGTCCAAAAGTAAGGCATGGTGTCTGTAATCATAATAAACTTTGCTAAATCCTGTTGGTTTTCCTTCCTGCAATGGCATCTAAAAGTAACAATGGACTGGGCAGTCTTCCCTTAGATTTATTGCTAGTTAAGCTTATTTTCTAATATAAATCTGAACTACTGTTTTCTGAAGTCATAGTGTTTTTTAAATTTTAATAACAGTCCTTAGACAACATAAAGTGCCCTCTTTTTTTTCTTCCAGTATTTTATTTTTTCTACCTTTCAGATTTTTCTGATTAGTCCATAATATTAATAGGAAATGTAGGTTTCAGTCCAGAAGCCTCAGCTACGTCATTATGACATAAACATGTCATAAATTTCAGGTTATTCAGCAGAGACAAGAGCTATTTGGTGGGCAATCAATAATAACTGCTATTATTCCTAAACTGCTGATTGGCATGGCATCACAGATTTGACAGGAGCCACTTTGGAAGGTGTCTGTCTTTCTGTCATCCTGGAAGAACTTACAGGGGCTCTCAGTGGATGCCATGGGCCTCTAAACCATCTACTAGAAATTTTCAGACTCTTTATTCTGGACAAAGATAATTTTTATAGGGAGTAACTTCTCTTTGTTAAGTGCTGCAATAACTCTGCCCTACTTGACCTACAGGTAATTTTGCAGTGGTCCACAGAAAGGGCAAAAATATGAAAGCGAGAGTCGGATCATCCCCCCATCTGTGTCCAGCCAACAGTTTCTGAGTATTCTCTCTTACAGAGGAATTCTACTTCTCTCACTGAAGAAATACTAGAGCAGAATAGAGACAAAAAAGTTGAATCTTTCAAAGAAAAAGTCAGGCTGCATTTTTTTAATGTATTTTTATTCCTCCCTTCCTCTCTCTCTCTCTCTCTTTGATATTGATGCTTGGCTCCTGGGCATTCACTAAACAACTTCTATCTAACAGGAAGAGTATTGTATTTTGCAATAAATGAGCTGGCAAATAGAAAATTATGCCTAGAAATTGAAACACAATAGTCTCTAAGCTCAATAAAGATGGACACAGAAATAATGCAAGTCTTTTCTTTCAGTGAAAGAAGTGAACATTATTCGTTCCACTTGCATGGTTTCTGGGTACCCTCACCCCAGTCTTCTGGGGTTTCGCATGGTTAATTTTAGCCACTCTCTGTTGCATAACTGTTCCTTTTAGCTTGTGACTCTGGAGTCAACTTCAGGTCAAGCTGCATCCTGCTGGAGGCTGACATGTAAATATGAGACAGTGTTTCCTAATCCAGATTCTTTGGAAGATCAGAAGCAGTACTACACACTTTCTCCTCTATCCTTTTCTTCACAGTACATTACTTAATATGCAATTTAATTTTTGAAAATATCTTTGATGTTCCTTGAATACACATTATTATTTCTCACTTTGCTACTGCAATAAAAAATGTTCCATTTCACTGAATAACCAGTGATGCTGTATACCTTAAGTATGGTGCTGACATGTAGCACATTAAGGTATCTATTACACACAATAAAAATAATTTCATCCATTAAAACAAAAAAACTCCCAAAATAATTCTTTAAGAATATGGTGTATGGAGCGAAAAATTAAAATTATAATGTGTTTCATTATGATAAAAAAAACAGAATTTAACAATCCAAAACACTAAAGTTAAGTATGTTATTTAAACTGAAAAAGCAAAACAAGATATCCTACAGACACACATATATATATAGGGAGACAACTGATTCCATAATAGGGAAAAAAAAGAACAAACCAATATTTTTTGAGATGAGGAATATGAAAAAATAATGAAACATCTGCACATAGTTAATCAACAAGAAATAATTTTTCTTTTTAGCATGAAACCTTCCTGTTATTTACAAGCTTGGCACCTAGAAATTTCACTTTCAGTATGCAAGCAGAAATATCATCTTTATTTTTTTAATGTTATATAAACCATAAAATTATCATTTCCAATTTGGTAAACAGAGCAGACAGCAGTTGCTGTTGGGTGTGATTGCAAAATCCTAGGCCTCAGCCCTCTGAGGTTTTCCTGAGAGGAGAAAATCTGAGCCCTTCTCCCTGCTGTTCCATGAGTTTTTCCTCTGTTTCTGAATAATGTTCTTAAGACTTCAGGATCTGCAATGAGTGCAGAATAGGAGGAGATGAACTTTTATAAGATGTGGCCTCACTTAAATGCATATGGATATATTCAGTAATAATGTATAAAACTCTCTGCCTTGCTAAGAACTGACTTGCTGTTACCCTTGACAGCATTTTGCAGCTCCTGAAGTGTAAAATTCTGAAAATGATTAAGTGTTCTTTAGATGTGAATGCCTGGATTATTTCTGTTCTTTCACAAAATTTATGACAAGTGAAACTAATTCTGCTCCTGCACATTATTCAGATAGAAGAACTATACAGGAAGAATCCCTCTAGCTTTAAAAGAGAATATTTCTCATTCAAGGAATTCAGTCAAGACTATTTGGTTTTGTTTTGTAGGTTTTCTTCTCTATCTTTTTGATCCCCTGATTGCCTTAGAGATAACTGTTTTTTGCAAAAATGATAATTTTTAGAGATGTGCAGAACTTGTAGAGCAGTTCCCAAATGCTTAAATAAGTCTGAGATTAAAACATTCCCACCAAATAGACTATGCTGATGTGGTATATAATTTGGGATCAGAATTTTTAATTTAAAGAAATATTTTAAATTTTGCACCCATCCATGTTACTTCAAAGTATGTGAGAATATTTTTTCCTTAATCCCAGTAGTGAGAGGGGAAAGAGAGAGCCTTCAACTTCTTTACAGCTGCACCTTTATTCATATTGTCAGGTCCATCAAGTCTTAAATACCAGCTATCATAGTGCCCATCTCTGTTCCTGAGACTTAAGAGCAGCACACACTTTCTGAAAGCTGGATAGCCAATGTTTTCTTCCAGTGTTACAAAATACCTATAATCAAATAAAGCTAAGTATAATGAGAAGAGGGAGAATTCCACTGGGGATGGGTACAGCATGTCACAAAGTGTTTGTGAGACACATGTGGGTGATGAATGCCAGAAGCATTGCTATTCGTACTTAGATCTCAAGACTGGTTCTGTTCCTAGCATCTTCTAAGAACATCTTTTAAGGATGCTTGAGCATAGCACTGTGCTGCCTTCTCCCTCATCAGTGCTCTCTTTCCCTTCCTCCCATGTGTTTGTACATCACAAACAAGCACACTGCTCTGTACTATGCAGAGTCCTTTCTACATAGCTGTTAAGAGAATGCAGAACTGTAACAAAGCATTTTCAAATGGCAGAAGAGGACCTCATCCATCCATGTTATGAAGCTCAGTGTTCATACCAATGTACCAATATAAATGAAGCTAATTGCATTGTTTTCTTGGAAGATTACCATGTTTACCTCAGAATGGATATAGGATGTATAAGGAAATCTGTCAGACCTCAAATAACCAATATACATCTAGATTATTTTCCAGTGCTTTTCTGTATGTTCTTATAAAGCACCATCTCAATTAATAAATTGGGAATAACCCTTGTTTTAATAAGAATATCAGATACTTGCTATCTTGCATTTATGAATAAGGCATGTTCAGTTTTTGTAGTTGCAATTATTGCTACAGCTTAGAGACTTTAAAAAGATTCCAAACTTAATTAGCTTTGAAAAATCTCCAGTTGTTGCTTCTAATGATCCCTTACACAAAATAACACACCTAAGTCTGACAAGGTATTATTTGTCTTTACAGCTGAAAAATGGTTTTTGCCAATCACAGTATATATTAGAGTTTGATTTTTATAAGGTTTTATTATTTTTAATGTTTTCAGGAGGCAAGAACTGAAAATATATATTAATATAAATTTGTGAATATACAAAAACAAAAAAAAATTGTTTTAGAGATTATGTGTTGCTTGACATTTTAAAGTATTAAGCTGCAAAATTATTGCTTGCAGCAACTATAAATATTTCTTGCCCACTATGTTTCCATGGCAACTGTGCTAATTTATTCAGAGACCTTTGCATTATTTTAATTTAAGAGACACAATAGTATCTGTACTAAAATTGTTCTTAGATTTGACATTTTGATCCTGTCTGAAAATAAAATGTGACATGAAGTATTTTTAGACATAAGCTACATTATTATACAAAGGGTGGGGAAGATGTTTAAAATGTCGTCTGGTAGATTTATATTGCATACATTTTTTATGTGTAGATATAGAAACACACAAAATTAGTCCCAGAATAATGGCTCAGACGTTGAGAAGGTACAGTTATTCTAAGTCAGGCACAGCCGCTGAACAGAAAGCCCTCACAGCTAGAGTCATCCCAGAGATAATACTTTTTGAACATTTTCAGTTATCATCTTGTTTTACAAGGAAAAAACGCATAATTTTTTAAAATTTTCAGAGCAATCTAGTGTCTGTATCACTCTTTGCCTTTGTTTTCAAGTCTTTAAATATGAGAGGCAATAAGTGAGAGGCTCTTCAGAGACTAGCATTTATATAATATGTGTTTATGAATTTTAAGATACTGAAATGCAACATAACAAGAAATTGTTTTACACATGCTTATCCTTAAGATCTGACCAACACTTGATATGGATACAGGGAGCAAAGGTGTAGCAGAAAGATATTTATTTGTCTCATCCTCCTTCCTTGGGGCTGTTTATAACCTCAAAGGCTCTCAGAAGCAGTGTCTCATGTCCAAAACGGAACATAGAACCAGGCTCCCTTTCAGACGCCTGTATCTTAGACCAAATACCCTCTGACCATAGGCTTTGAAAACTGTTTTCCCTTTTGTCAAATGAATGCCAATAGAGGGGAGTACTGCAAGTTTTATGCAGCTGTTGCTCATTCTCTATGGCTATGTAAGAGTTCAGCCTCCAAAACTGTCATTAAAAGCTTTGTGTCAACATCAAATTTCTTTTAAAATACAGGCATTTTTTCTGTGCACACAAATAAGCGTAAATTGATAGGTGTAACAGAAATAACTTCTATTATCACTTTTTTATCCTAAGCTCAGAATCAAATGAAAGGATTTAAAATTTCACTGCCTCTTTTATAAACATGAGTATCATTCTGTTTATTTCAACTATATGAAAAGATGGATTTGAAGTTGAAAATCACTGACTCTTGAGAAATCTTTGTATTCATAATTTTTGACTGCAGACAAGGATGTTTCTGAAAGACAGAATAATTTTAATTGAAAATTCAATCTGCATGTCTAATCCTGGGCTGCTGGTGACAAGTAGCTAACACAAAAAATTGTACTGAAGTATTCAAAATCCTTTCTCTAAGAAATTGTAGTAAACCAGTTAACAACTTATAAATTCCTGCTTCAAGAAAGTGATGATGAAATGCTCATCTGCTGTGTTTATATGCTCTTCATATGCACATAGGTAGCTGAATTTTAAAATCTTCATCAATTTAAATATATCAGTTAGGAGATGACCTTATTATTCAAACTGCTCAACAGAAATATCTTCTTTCTCTTTAATTACTGCAACTATGCAAAAGTAGTTTCATTCATCTAGCAAGTGAGAAAATTGCTCAATGTGTAATTTTTCATGACTGCAGCAGTTTTAAAGATTGAACCTCCAAACATACTCCCAGTGGGCTGCGTGTCTATGTGATATTAAACAATTATGAGAAATAAGCCCAGCTGCAGAATTAAATGGTAGTGTTCAACTCAGATGTTATTTGATTACTTGCATTGATGATCACAGTATAATCTACCAATCCAGCAATAGCATTTTGTCACTTATCTTGTACATGCATATGTTTAAGGACACTTTATCTTTGTTGTTTAGATGACAAACTTGTCAGACCAAAGACTGAATATACAGGAAAGCAGCTATTGCTATGACCCTCAGTTTACAGCCAGGTAATTGAAACACAAAGATAATAACTCCTCAACTTGACTCCAGTTCCTCTAAATCTTAGTATTCTTAAAGAAATTAATTTCCTTGCTATCTAACATTTTCTCTAGTAATTGCTTTTTCATTGTTTAGGCTGAACACCGTCTCTGGATTCAGCATGGGAAATAATGGCAATTGCAGCCAATTGAATTAGCCTAGAAAGGTATTTGTGCTGATGATTTCTAAATCAAGACTTCAGCAGCTTTATATGGACAACTATAAAAAAAAATCACTGGAGAGCACATAACATACAATTTTTCATCTCTGCAAGAAAAAGTTTCAGAGGTATAATTAAGTACTCAATTTCAATTTCAACAGTTTTCAAAGAGCCATGGTTTAAAGTGTGGATCCACCTTGGGGACTGATGCATGTCATAAAAAACCAACTTGAAAGCCCTCTTTACTGCTCCTCTTAGATATACAGTGTATCTTAGAAGAAGGTAGCTCTTTTTCATGCTCTGGGATCAGCTTCATGCTTTCAGATTAAAGAGCTAGTAGATCATTCAAATAGACTATCTGCCAGGAACCATGCCCTCATATAAAATCCTACAAATACCAACAGTATCCACTTCAGAAATTCATATATTTGCTTCAAGCTCAGCTTTCAGACCAAAGCATTAAACTGCTGTGTATGATGTATTTACTTCCAGCTCCATATCTCTTTAGGGGTACAAACTATTCTCAGCTTTGTGCACCTTCAGCAGTCAGAGATAAAAAATACCATGTACCTGCCAAGCTGATAGAATGTCTTAAGTTATCACTTTACATGGGGGAACTCAGCTTCCAGTAAACACCAACATTAATGAACATAGTATCTAGTGGCCTTTAAAGCTTCCAAGATGTCCTTGGATTTCCACTAAAAAAAAAAAAACAAACAGGTAAGTTTAAAAAAAAATAATCCAGAAGAGGTTCCATAGGGGGTGTCTAGCACAGCCTTCTGCTCAAGATGGGATGGGCTTTGATGTCAGCTCAAGTGGTTCAGGGCTTGATCTAGTTGGGTCTTACTGATCTCCTAGGATAGATACTGCTTAACTTCCCTGGACACCATGCTTCTCTGCTGGACTGTCCTCATGGAGCAAAAGCTTTTCTTTACATTCATCCTGGACCCTTGTTTCATTCTTCTGCTATGCACCACTACAAGAAGTGTGGCTCTGTCATCTTGATCACATCACCATAGTTATGGGAGGATGCTGTTGGATGTCCCTAAAGCCATCTCTCCAGGCTGAGCAATCTTCTGTCCCTCAACTTATCCTAACAAATCAGGAGTTCCTGTGAGCCTCTGTTGGGTTTGCTCCAGTTTAGCTACTTCTTCCTTGCACTGTGGAGCCCAGCATTGGATGCAGCACCTTGCTGCCATCTAATCATCACTTCCCTCAACCTGTTGCCTCTTGAGCTCAGCCTGTTCAAGCAGTGAAGGAAGCAGATAGCTTTCATTTATTCTGAAGCACACAGCTCACATTCAGCAAATGGAGGGTTAAGTTTTCATAAAATTTAAAATCAGCAGAAATACTGGCAGTATTTCTTTGGCTGAATTAGTCTACTCAATGATTTTTCATTTAGATTTGCATTGCTGAGTTCCATTGGCTCTGAGATATTTCTCAGAACCCATCTAGAAACAAGGTGGCCAGCAGGACCTTAGCTCATAAGAGCAGCAAAAGGTTTGGCTTCAAGTGCAGCCCATTGTGGGAAACAGCAGTACCATCAGAGACTAAAATTCTGAAATTTTTCTTGTTGAAATCTGTCAGAAAATATTGTACTTTCTTATTTCAAATGTGTATGCTTAGCTCTGAAGAAAGTAATAATGCCTGTTAAAAATTGAAGAGATTTATGCACATATATATATATATACATGTGCATTTGCTGTTCACTGTCCCCTCACTATAATTGTCTTATTTTTTCTCTGTTTTCTTCCTGCTTGTTTTTTCTTCCTTTCCCTTTCCTCTTCCTTCTTAATTCCCCTTTCTCTTTTGATCCAAAACAGACATTTTTCCACAGGAAGTGAACTGAGGTCTAAGATATTACATAGAACACCGTATCATCCTTGCATAGTAGAGCATTTCTAACTACTTTGAGTTGTATTAGAGTCAGTGTTGAAAACTTCTACAGTCCTGGAATATTCTTTTTTTTTTTTTCATTCACATATTTTGTGTGCAAAAATTACATTACATGGACCCATTTTTAAAAAATTAACACTGGCCAGCTTATCTGTCAACTGAGTTCAACTGCACTGAATAATTAATTTTAGCTACATTCTGTATTGTGACAAAGAAATGTCCTGAAGGTATAGTTATTAAATCTTTTTCAGATACATCCCTGTTTCTGAGGTCTTTTCTTTTGGACCAAGTTGGAGGTGCAGTAATTTTGCCAGTGACAGCCTTAGTTGAAATTCTTCATAAAGCTGCTCATATGAATATATTCAAGATTTATTAGAAAATTAAGACACCAATGAGGTGTACTGAGACCCGTGGCTATTTTGCAAGTAATTTATTGTATCAAAAAATGTTTCTCTGACTTTTAATTGATTTTCAGGGGTTCACCAGCACTTACATAAACTATGAGGGAGGGAGCATTGTGCTTCTTTCCTTTAAAACACCTGACTTACATCACTATACTGCCACTCATTTGTTAAGGCACCATTAAATCAGTGTAACTGGAAATTACTCTGGCTAAATCAGTGCAACAGAAGGAGACACAGATCTTAATTCAAGGTCTGTTAGATGTTTCATTGGTGAACAAAATGTGTAAGAACAAATAACAAGTGAAATAAAAGTTATTGTGTCTATACTGTTCAATTTTAAGTCATTAAATATACTAAAAAACACAGAAAGAGGTACAGATTGTGCTCTCTCTTCTGTCAGTGTTACCATCACTCCCTGGAGCAGAGAAGAGATGCTCCCATGGGATGATGATGCTGCCTGGCAGCTGTCTTTCAGATGACCAACGAAGATGTCAGTCAGATGCTGCTTTGAACAGGAGATGGTCTGGCTCATTTAGGAAAAGATGATTCATAATTGCAAAGGCCTTTAAGTCACTCCTGACATGGTAGGCTACACAAGTCAGTATTACAGCTGATAACAACAGTGAAAAGGAAGTGTTGAAGAATATTTCATGTTTTACTAGCTCATATTTTGAAGATGTTTGCAATCACTGGCATTTCTTATTCTTTCTTTTTTTGTTTTCAATTTTTGAGACCAATTTAATTGCATCTTGAGGGGGACAAATGTTTTTAACCATGCACCAGAGGCTAGAAAATGAAAAGCACAACAAATTACTAGTCTCTTTTAATACAAACTTTATAAGTTTATTTGTAGAATTTGCGTTAAAAGAGTAAGAGAACATTGCTATAAAAAAGCTTATGCACCTGCACTAACCCCCCTATAGCCTGAACACCATTGTACGTTCACTGATCAGCTTTAGACTTACAGACTCTTACTACAAAGGTTTGAGGGAGGGTATTTATTCCTGTGATGACAAAGTGATTTTTGCTTTCATATATTCTTCATATATTTGTAGCTCTGGAGACTACTGTTGTATAGTTATATAGTTCCTAGCTAAGCCACTATTTTTCCTACCCTGATAGGCAGAAAGTCAAACCACATTCCAAAGGTCACAATCCTAATCTTGATTTTCTGGCAACCAAGGAAGAGCTACTCTCCCAAGGCAGTTTCTCATAAAAAACTAGCAGAAGGGGGTCAGGATAGAGGGTAGAGCCAAGGGGATAAATTACTTCATCACCTGTGCTTCTAACTAGGGACTCTTGTAAATTATACTCATTTGCTAAACTTATAAAACTGTGTTCATGCTGTGTGGGGTGGGCATTTTTCCATACTTGCCCCTGAAGTTCTCCAATTAAAGACTAGCTTTTATATTACTTCTCATATTAATATTATCTTGAAAGCGTGTTGTTTTATTTCTAGATCTTTAAGGCATCAATTCTTCCTTGTGAGTTCTTTAGCATGTACTGCCTTTTTGCAAATAAAAAAAAAATAATATTAGAGAACTGAGGAAGAATTAAAAATTTTCCAAAATCATTGATTTTTGTGATCAAAAATAATCCTGAAAATATCATAAAAAGTGAAGTGACCAAAAAATAGGCAAATAAAACACATGCATTGTGCATCCTTTGGGCTCATGCCATTTTACTGCATGGTGCACATAGTGACCATGATTCAGTGTTTAGAGGTTCCAGGTTCTCTACAAGTAAGCTGTGGGGGCCCAGGGAATGTCCAGGGAATGTCCAGGGAATGAGATCTGCATTCTCTTGCTGTAGACCCTCCCCTTGTCCCAGAGCACTGCAGGATGCTGCAGGAATGGCGAGGAACTTCTGCAATGCTGCAAGATAGGCAAGTATGAAAATACAACACTTGTAAACCTGATGGATATACAGCTAATTGTGATTAGCTTTATATGATAGGAAAATAAGTTAAAGTTTGCTAGCTGTTAAATCTGCTGTGCTTTTCAAATTTTTCTTTCCTCTTTATATAAAAAGACATTCTATATATGTGCAATTTGTGCACATAAAAATTTTTTAGAAGAAGAAAAGACAACTGAAAAAAACAGTGACAAATAAGTGTGGCAGGTTTTCTTGTCTCGCTGAAAGCCTGCCACTGGAATATTTTGTCATCCTCCCTATCAAGTCAAATTGTGATATCTTGTGAAAGAAGTCACCAACAGAATTCACAACAAAACTGTGAAGAGGGAGTTTTCATTCCACAATGACCAGGCTTTCCCAGGCTGTGCTTCTCAATAAGATAAAAGCACCAGAGAATACTGAGATAAATGTGTTTGGGAGCATCACCTTTGAGTATCTTTTACTTTTATTCTTCCAAAATGTTGTAAAATTGCCCTGTCCAAATACTGTCCTAATAAAGCTGGTAAATTTCTAACAGTTTTGTATAGCCACAGTTACACTACCCTTCATGACCTACAAAATATTTTTTAAAATATCTTTCTGCTTGTGTTCTGCTAGACTTATTGCTGCCCTAGATACATGCTGTAGGCAAGAAAATTGTTTGTCACAACAGAAAGCAAGCAAATTCTTATAAATGCTACTGTGAACAGACATTTGCCAAGCTTTAGGTAACCCTTGGTCTCTAAGTGTCAAACTGCAGGTGGATCTGACTTGAACACTTGATTAATCCACTCAAAGCAAGAGAAAAAAAATTAATTTTCTAATGCAATTATTCCAAATATACAGGCTCTTGTGAATAGTTCTCTGTATTTTTTTTTCTACTTAGATAAACACATGTGCAAAGGGAAAGTAAAAAGTTACACACTAAGGTTAATAAATATTTTCAAATAGTTGTAAAGCTAGGTGAATGAAGGGAAAGAAGGGAAGAAGAGGAAAGGGAAGTAAGTATGGAGGAAGGAAAGAAAGAAATGGTAGAGAGAAAAAGAAAGCAGTTTGTACCTTGGTCAATGGAATGCAGAAAGCGGAACAGAAAAAAACCATAATACACTCTCTGTAGTGCAGAACTCTGATTTTTGCTGGGGTAAACAGACATGTGAATGAATCAAGGAGAAGAACAGGATGCAAGAAAATAATAGGATTTGCCATGGGTTTGTGTAAGACCAAAAAAAATGGAAATCTTGATGTAATGAGAGATCTCAGTGTCAAGGGAAGCATTACAATTGCAGAAAGGTAAAACTTTAGAAGCAGTGTTACAAATTTGAAATCTCTGTGCAAATCCCAGTGCTTAAATGAAACCCCAAAATTACATCAGGTGCTACATCCCATATATACATCCCACATATGCTATGGAGGTCCATCCACCAGCATACCTTTTAGAGATTTAACAAAAGAAAGGGAAAAACCACAGTAAAATAAGTCATACTACAGCTCTTGGCAAGGAACGAAAGGAGATCCATCTTTAGAAGACATAAAGAAAATTTTTCTAAATACCAGTGTGGGCTAAGGAGGAGATTTTAGAAGCAAAATACCCAGAGGAGTTTCAAGTTATACCACTGAGAAGGTACGCAATATTTCCCAATGTATTGTCCAAATCCTGTTGTCAAAGAACTTAAGTCCAAGATAGTTTTTCTAGTATGCAGAACTGATACAACCCTGTAAATACTGAGAGAGAGTAAATAATGAATAATCCAAATAGAGATTATTAAGAGATAAAGTACTTGCATATAATCTCTTGGGCGATCAACTCTTAGTACCAATTTCCCAGTGGAGTAAGAACTTTGAAATCTGGAGGGTTCCCTGCATATTTACAAGGTTATTGGTAGTGTTTCCATTAAAATATTGTGCCAGATTTTCTTTTTAGTTCCAGACAAGAGCATTAGTTGAATTGTAATATAAATACATGTACTGATACTTCTTTATTATATATTCTTTATTAAATAGTCCATTTCAGTGCATCACCACTTGTGTGAGATTAACTCAGGCAGTATTGGTAACACATTCAAAGGGACTTGAAATCCTTCCTAATGTACCCAGCTGATTTAGAAGACTGTGGATCAGGTCCCATATCAATCATTGTTTATTAAAAAAATGACATGCAATAGATTTTTCAGCTTGAAAGACAAAGCAAATCCTCTAGTCTTTTCTGTGTATGCTTCTGATTCCTTGCCATGTCTAACTTACTAGGGCATATGTCACTCACATGCCTTGTTTTCTTCAGAATATAAATGATCCCATGAAAAACACTGACACTGTGATTATATTTTGACAAGGTTTTCTGTCTAGATTCACAGGAAAATAGAGTTATACATTGCAACATAAGCCTAAAATTAAGTTAAATGTAGTGCATATTATGAAGACATGGTTTTCTTTTCCTGATTATAAATTAAACTGAATATTACATTATAATATCCTTTTTTTGTACTTCTGCACTAGTGTGTGAGAATTTATTTTCATTAACGTCAAGTATTTAAGTAGCTTCACCTCAGCATTTTTTCTTCAATGTTTGGCTCCTTCCCCTCTTCAGGTCTTTAAAAAATATCCATGAATAATCCATGTCTTTCCCTGTTCAGATCTTTTTTAAATATCTATGAATAAACCATGTTACCCAACACATTACTTTATTCTCTACTCTGTAAGAAACTCCTTTAAGTATTGAAACTAACACACCTATGTTTAGTTCAATCTAGCCAAGCAAGAGGAGGGTACATAAAACCCAGAGAGGGTTTGATGTAGACCAAGATCAACACATCCATCAGTCTAAAATGCTCTCCTATGTAACTTGAAATAAATAATGGAATGAATTGGATAAAAAAGAATAAAAGCCAGAAAAAGGCAATTTTACATTGCCATGGAGAAAATACTGTTGAGTCTTTCTCCTACTTTAGGGTTAAGGTAGAGAAAAGAGGATGCATCATTGGATTTAATTTTGTAGTTCCTGAATGAGAAACTAACATTATTCATTTCCTAGGCTTCTTGTTAATTAATTTTTTCTCACTGCAAACTAGCAAAATAGAATTATCAATTTGATAAATGCTCTAGGTGGAGAGAATATAAGGTTTTATTGAGCCCACAGAATATTATCTTACTCATTTTAGCAGAAGTTTCTAGTTTTATCTAAGGGACAGTATCTTGGATCAAAACACACTGTTGTTGTTAATAAAAAACCCACAAACAAAATTATTAATTTAGCAAGGAGCAAACTGTTATAGGCTTTCACATATCAGGTTCAAACACACAAGGATGTACTGCTTGTAAATAAAAACCTCTTGCAAGCAATTTCTGAAAAGCAACTTCAGGACAAATTGATTTAGTGAAATCCCTGATATATACAGTTTCTATTTACAGTTAATCACCCAGATCATTCCTTTGTACATCAAAGCTCTGTATGCCACACCACCTTGCCCTGACTGCAGGTCTGGGTGAGATTGAGCATTCCCCTTCCCAGTTCACTGTGCTTCTGCTCCTTGTGGGGCAGAGCTGAGCAGGGCAGGAGGACTCAGACACTCAGACTTCTTCCCACTCCACCAGCAGTCACAAGGACCACACAGCTGCTGCTGAACCCTCTGGCACATAACCACAAAGTCAAAAAAATCAAACACAGTTGGACCCACTTAAAGCAATACAAATAATACTATAGGTGAGTCTGTAGCTAGTAACCTCAAAAGTTCTCCAAAGCATTTGGGGGCAGAGTTAATTTAGTACCCATCATAGCAGAGGGCCCTCTCCTCTTCACTTAGTCCCTTGGCTCCAAATGGAAGAGCAGAGCTGGAGTTCTGCCATGATTAGGAGACTTTTCAAGGCAAACAAGCTCAAGGAGTGATAACCTTCCCAGATGTGTTAGTCCCAGAAAAGTTAAACTTTGACCAAGTATAACTGGCTCCACTAATTCTTGTACTCCTTCTGGGACAGCACAACAATCTCTCAGAAGCAAGACAGAAAAGAAGGCAAAATTAATCTCAACTTTTAAAACATTTCAAAATTAAATTATATAGCTATACAGGTAGATAACAGAACATACAGATAATTGTGGCAGAGTAATAGGCCATAGTCATAGCCTGAGTAACCAATTGTGAACAAGTTCTCAACGGTGAATGTCAGACTGCATAGAGTACCTTCAAGTTATAAATAAATAATTTCAAAAATGCAGAAAACACAATCTTTTAGACAAATTTAATTGCTGTATCAGACAGTAATTAAAATAATTTGTTGATCCATGAGAGACTAGAGAAAGCTTATACATTGTGAAACTTTTTTATTTTAAAAATGAATTCGCCTTTCTGAATCAGTGACAGCAGTATGGAGTTTTGATGACAGTTTTTCCTGTTTGTTTCTTGGATTTGATATAAAAGTAAAAGAGGAGCATGGATTCTAGGATTTTTGTGAGATGTTTTTAGGTTTTGGGGCATGGCTGTATGTAAGTTACCTGTGCTCATAGCCAGCACACCCCTAGTGTCATTTCAGTGGCTAAAAGCTGCGTATGTCATGCTAATTCGAAGAACCCATGGTTCTGCTTGAATTGTAAGATACTTTTGAAGAACTAGTACTAGGAAAGGGCCATGCTTGACAGGAAACATAGAAAGAGTAATATCTAATCAAAAATTAGTGAATTACATGAGATAGCAAGGAAAGTCAAAATTAGGAAAAAAGGAATCAGAGCTAAAATAATTTTCTGTTGTGAAGTTCCCAATACTGTGTTTAAGAAATGAAACCAATTTCCAGCAAGAAAAAAAGTATAAAAGGAAAAGTTTTTGATAAATCTGTGGGAAAGTAAGGGTGCAATTCAGAAATAAAAATCTACAGTGTAGATGTCAGAAGTATCAACAGAAAACATAGAAACCATCTCTTCAGAGTCAGCGTGGATCTGACAGGTAGGGATACACTCAGAAAACGATGGAGACATGGGGTTTTTCTGGAGTTAGGTACACTAAATTACCTGCCTCTAAATACATAATTGCTGTTTCTCTCAGCCTCTCCACAGACTGGCACTCTGCAAGGACACAAAGACTCCAGGCAGTTGATACTTTTCAGCTCCATGTGTTCTTTATGAGTCTACTTATCTGCAGAGTTTTTGAAATGCATGGCTAGAGATATTAAATTACATTTGGACAAAAGTTCTATATTTCCCTCTCTCACATAGCTCTGAAGTGCTGATGATACAGAGCTCACAGTGAAAGTCTCACTTGCAAAATTACATATTTGTCTCAGAAAGAACTTGTCCTCTGTTTCACTTTCTCTAAGATGGTGGATGAACTAGAGACATATAAGAGTTGTTAACAGATCTGCAGAAGTATATCTGTTTTGTTTACTTCTTCCTCTACTATTATAAATGATTCTATCAAAAGCCTTCTTGTGAAAATATAAGTAGAACATGGCAAAAAAGAGCATCTTGGTCACAGTATGACAAACACTAAACAAAAAACAAAACTCTAAACCAAAACATAACATCTTCTTCTTTCTAATAATACACGATTTATTTACGCAGGACAGATTTTCAAGGGAATAAAAGGCTATTCAGTTAGAAAAAAAAGTATTTTGAAAAATTATATATCACACAGCTGTATTTCTAGTGTACTGGTATATCTATCAAAACTGTATCTGAAGGTTCATGAAACTGAAATGCAGCCACAAAATCAGAGAATAAAAACCTTGCAAACATTGCAAATAAACAAGAAATTTAGGAACATTTTAGAAACCATCAAATGCCAATTACTTAACTTTGCTTTTGTTTCAGACCTCTCTAACCTGCATGCATTTGAAAATCAAGATAAATGTGTTAATCAATTCTTGCTTATAAAACAAAAAGACTTTTCTTTATAAGTCCCCAGATGGGAAAACATGCAATGTCATATATTCTGTACCTCTGCATGAAGAAATCTGCTTTATTTCATTTGAAGGACCGAACTACTAAATTTGCTTACTCTCTACAGCTGTTCTTCTCCAAAAGGAAGCCTGTTAAGTACTGACAGAAATGAATTAAAGAGCAGAGAATCTAGTCAGTCTTATATATGGCTGATTATGTGACAGGGAGAAAGAAAAGAATGGATGCCTTTGTACTTTTTGTTGTAAGAAAAAAAGTAAAATCATGATGTGTATTAGGACTTTTGTACTTGATTTGACTGCGGTTTGAAAGTAATTCTGAGATCATGGCAGTCTAAATTTAGAGATGTTTACTATAGATGAAAAAGTTTTCTTTTATTCTGAAGCAAAACATGACAGTCTGGAAGAACATTTAGTTTAAAGCATTGGTAGGTTCAAGATTCAGTGCATGTGGTAAAGATTAAATACTTGACTAAAAATTGTTAAATTAATACTTTTGATAATACCCTTAAATTACTATGAATCAAAAATGTTTGCACTACAGCCTTGATATTTGAAATATCATTAAGACACAAAGACCTTTTCTCAGGGGTGAATTCAAAGATGGCTCTTAAGTCTGCTGGCAGAAAATACAAATTTAATTCACTCTACTGGATAATAGATATATATTATGCTGTGGTTTAACCCCATCCAGCAACCAAGCCCCATGCAGCCACTTATTCATTCCCCCACAGGCAGGATCAGGGAAAGAACTAGAAAGGTAAAAGCTGGAAAACTCATGGGTTTAAATAAAGACAGTTTATTAGGGAAAGCAAAATCTGCACAAGCAAGCAAAACAAAACAAGGAATTAATTCAGTGTTCCCTACGGGCAGGCAGGTGTTCAGCCATCTCCAGGAGAGCAGGGCTCCATCACATGTGATGGTGGCTTGGGAAGACAAACACCATCCCTCTGAACACTCTGCTTCCTCCTTTTTCTCCCCACTTTATACACTGAGCATGATCTCACATGGCCTGGGATATCCCTTTGTTCAGCTTTGGTCACCTGTCCTGGCTGTATTCCCTCCCAGCCTCCCACACGCCTCAACTCCCTCACCAGAGTGGCAATATGAAAAGCTCAGAAGGTCTCAGCTCTGTGCAATAATAAAAACTTCCCAGTATTATCAACCCTGTGCTCAGTAAAAATCCAAAACCCAGCCCAATACTAGCTGCTGTGAAAAAATTTAACTCTATCCTAGCCCAAACCAGCACAATCAGTTCTTCTGGAAGTATTTTCTTTAGAGAGTTCTTGACTTATGTGGATCTCCCTGAAAGTTCTGGGAGTGCCAGAACATCCGAGACTGCTACTGGGGAAACAGTGTGTAGTTCCAAAATTGAACACCACCCAATAGGCTCCTAGGACAGCAGGCTAAGATGGGAATAACACAAGAGGTATTAACTCCATTTAAAATCAATGAAGCCTGGATTTCATTTGATCTCTTGGATTCCTACTAAAATTGAAGCAAATTTAGGAGTCTAGAATAACAGTTCATCCTACCATGAGTGAAATTAAATATCTGATAGGATGAATCACACTAAATTTCATTGACTCTCCTGCATATATCCCCATTGATTGCATATATTACCATTTACTACAAATGAAGAAAACATTTGAAAAGACATTGAAAAAATGTCTGGGAAAATATTGTCACATTTTCATATATTTAGATAGGCCTGGCATCATTATCACCATGGTCTTAAAATTTATAGGTGGTTAATAGCAGAGTCCTTTATTTTAGTTTCTCAAACGGCCATTTTGAGATGTAAAAGGAGGAGATATTGTTTGAAAGCATTGAGTTTAATCACAGAATACCTGAACATCCTCAGACAGAGATGGAATATAGTAAAATTAAGAAGACTTTTAAGGGTGAAGAAAAGATGCATTGACAGAACTCCTGACTCAGCAGGGGTGTGACATCACTAACTATCTCCTCTAATGGATATCAGGAGGGGGTGGATGCTTAAGAAGATCCCAAAGAGCCTTGCAAAGGTTGTGTAAGGATTGTGAACTATCAGATCCCTGAGCAATAACATAAGGTTTCAGAGAGAATCTTAGTAGGTCTCCTGAATTTTCCAAGGATTGAGAAGAGCTCTAACACAGTGCTAATGAGATTTTATAGCCTTGTGTAAATGTTAAAATCTAGAAAAACAGAAACGTAGCAACTTTTGTGATTTTTCCCCCAAAATTGACCAGATGCAAATATATAGGCTTCAAAGAAATTTAATTAGTTTGCCTTTAAAAACAACTGGTTTTAGTAATGGTAGTCCTCTTACCCTGAATGCGTTGCTATGTATGACTAACCTTAACTTCAAGATGATTAAAGGCTTTTTTTTTATCCCTGTTCTCTGTTTGCGGATTCAACCACAAGAGACTGTGCCAGCTACTTACAGAGCAATGGCAATGCTATCAAATGAGATAAGGATCACTTTTTTTTCCTGTCATACTTATATCTCTTGCAAACTTCAGGCAGCCAAACCCTTACACTGTTTTAAGTTAAATTTTGTGTGTGCTTATAGTTGGAGAGGGAAAGTTTCTAAAGTGAGAAATGCCTCTCATTATTTCTGAAGATAGACAAGTCTTTGAAGAAATAGTTTTTGAAGTCAGTGTTTAATAATCTGAAAAATCATAAAAATGCTGAGAATTCAGCAGAGGAATATTGCACATTAAAGTTGCTTCCATTTCTTTAAAACACCTCTCTTAGGTTCAAAAGTTTACTTCAATGACAATGTGTAATTAAAGGCTTAAAAGTCTGGATGATTGAAATACTCTGGAGTGCAAAATTGCAGGGAAATACTGGAAGGCAGCCTTTACAGAGATATTTTAAAGACTGAATTTCTGCTCCTCTACATGAAGTCAAGAATATCATCTTATAAGAACACACAATGAAACAAAGAGATTCCTTCATACTGTTTTTGATGATCCAGAAATATCTGGTTCAGGTCACCTCAAGTTTAAGCGAAGTATTTGTCTAAGAATATTCATGCTATCACAGTTTTAGAAGACCCAGATTTTTGTCACTATACAGGCCTTACAGAAAAAGGCAATACCTCCCCAGAACCTTCAAATCCAGTCCTGAAAAGAGAGAAAGAGTGACTTGAAATGACTCTCTAGGGTCACTCCATTAGTCATCAGCAGTGCCAAGAAGAGAAAACAGGTTTTCTTACTCCATGCCTCAGACCTAATTTATTAGACTATATTGCTTTCCAGTCAGAATGGTTGCTGTGACAGGATGTAATCATATAATGTAGATTTCTCTTTTCAGCCCCTTTGTCCTTCCCCAGACTAAGGGAATTCACTTCAGGGCGTCAATTATTTCATTTTTACCCTAAAGAAACGGTCACAGTACTGGTCTTACATTCAAAATGTTGCATGAAGATGCAAGTGCCCCTTTTCAGTGAGGGGGACCTATGTTAAATAGGAAGAAAATTGTATCCTTTTCACTTCAAGTCGTATTTTCCTTTGATTTACTAATCCATTTTGTTTTACCAGCTACCTGAATCCCCACTGGAGACCGTTTCTACAAAGTAATTGTTTTCAGTGAGAGAAATGCATTTTGCAAATTCTCAGCCTTTCATAGAGCTAGGGAAAAATTAAATTGGATAGTCATGATTTTGTCTAGAAAATATAAGTCTATCACTACTCAGAGGATTGCAAACAAAAATTAAATCCTATTTTGAAGAAAGCTATATTCTAACCTCAAAGCATCAATAAAAAAATCAAGAACCTAAATTAACGTCTAAAAAAATTAGCCATTCCTAACAGCTTACTGTATGAAACACAATGGGAGCCATAATTCCTCAAGCTGCTGTAGTACAGTAGTGAACTATTATAGTTTTCTGTTTCAAAAAAGGTTATGCTAATGCGAAAGAAAATTGCTCTGCTGTTTGGATGCAAATAATGCAATATTGCTCCTTACTTCAAAAGCAACATTCCTCAACAAATAATCTGGCCTTTATTTGATGAGAATTTCAACAAGCAAGATGATCCTGTCAATGAGATCAGCTAGTGATAAGAATATCTTAGCCTTATCTTACCCTTTCTCACTGAACAGTGAAGTGAGAGAAGATGATTTTCTCTTCTGTTGTTTGTATTGATCAAATTAATTTCATTGGTACACCTTATTATGTACACAAGTCCTCCTGTATTAGCTGTAGGTGAACTTTGTCCTTCTTACAGAATTACTACATAGAAGTTCTACAAGGAGGATAAACGGCAATAATGGAGCTTGGGTTTTTTCCTATACCTATATAATGAACTTCATCCAAAATTGTGATGGGAGTCAGCAATAAAGCAGCAAGCCACCCTTTCCCAACCTGCACTAAGCATGGCATTGACTCTACATAAAGAACATTCCAAAGAGACTGGGCACCTGAAAATCCCAAAGTGTTTCTGACAGGCATTGTCTCTGACAGGGTTGAAATGCATTAGCTCTGATAGCAAGGAAGTCAGAGGGGCAGTGTACTAACCTCCTATTGAGTTGATACCTAAAATGCTTTGGGTGGCCAAAACCACATTTTATTGGGTTGTATGTAATGCAAGGTTAAGTTCTCCATAGAATTTATACAGACAGCTAAAGAGACTGCATTTTGTAATATGAATATATGGATTACAAGCAAAGCAAAAAAAAAAAAAAAAAGTCTTTGAAAAAGTTCTGGTCAAAATATGAATTTCATTTGTCATGGGGAAAACCACTTAGGAGGAGAAGGTGTATATCAGTGAAGGTGTATATCAAATATCTTTGCAGAAAGTTTGCATGAACTTCTCTGACTTTCCTACACTCACGTGTGCACCCTTTAAAACCTGCTCACTCTCGAGGGGTGAGACAGAGCATACAATTTAAATAAAATGGAATACAACAATGTATCTACTGTAACATGATTAACCTTCATCTGAGAGTATGTAGCAGAAGCAATCCTAAATCAGTGGTAGATTTCATCCATGAGCAAATATTTGCTCCATTAACTCTAGTAATGATTGAAGGTGTTTGGGCATCAGGAGCCTTACTATTTTTGAGAGACAGGGCTTTTTCTGTTCTTTAAAGGTCAGACTCAATCTGACAGTGGAGAACACAAATTCTGAAGTTTGCAGAGAATGCTCCCAATTTTCTGACCTCTGGAGCTGTGAGCTGCTCAAGTACCACAGTTTATGTCAGTTTTATTTGCAGCCCGTAGGGAGAGGTTAGGGTTTCACCTATTCTTCTAAGCAGACGATATTGTGCGTGACCCCTTCCCACTTACCAAATAACATGCATTTATCAATTTTGAACAAAAAAAACCCATGAGTCGACCAGGTACCTATCCATTGTAATACCATTCATACATTGTGATAATTCTGGCATTTGAAAATAGAATTACAAAACTGTTCATCAGAATATAACCCCCTTTTCTTTCTTTTTGTTTATTGGGGGAAAATTTTTTATAGCTGGAGACTGAAAAGCTGATTATATATTTTTATTAGACCTTTATTTTATATTGCAATTATTGCCTAGGCCACATGGATGTGTAGCTGTTAAACCAGTTGGCAGATTCAATTTGCTGGGCTGATTGATTCCTCTTTTAAAAAATACATAGTGAATTATGGTCATAATTTAGCATAATTTTATTGTTGCTTTGGTGAGGTAGTTAAACATTTGTTTAACACCTATTCATGCTAAAATGCTGTGGAATAGCTTGCAAAAGACTATAAAATACATAATATAATTTAGAAGTCTGACTGTACCCTTCATTTGCACATTATTTTGAGATCATCTACTGGTCTTTCAATACTGAACTGGAGCTTATAATAAAGATGTGGGCAGACTTTTTAACAGGCCCTTTTGGGGTAGGACATTGAGTAATGATTTTAAATTTTAAAAAAGCATAGATTTAAATTAGATGTAAGAAGGACTTTTTTTTTTTTTATAGGGGGGATGGACTCTGGACCAGGTTGCCCAGAGATGTAGTAGATTCCTGATACTGGAAAGATTGATGGTCAGGTTGGACAGGACTCTGAGAATCCCAATCTGATTGGAGATGTCCCTGCTTATTGCAGGAGGTTGGACCTAGATGACCTTTAAATGTTCCAACCCATAAGATTCTATGACTCCAGGATTTAGAAGGCAGCAATATTTTCTTTTTTGATTTCCTGTTCTAAGGAATCAGATCCATGCAATTGTCTCTACAGAGCCAAAGATTTGCATTTCTTTGAAAGCAATCAGGTCAAAAATATCATGAAGAGCTGTTATAACATATTAAAGGTAGTTTTTACAATCCAAAACTGTGGAATAGATTGTCATTTTTACAGGTTTCATTTCTAATATGGTTGGTTAAGAAAATGAACTTACTGCAGATCATGCACTAATATCCATATTAATATTTGCTTATAAATCCTGATAAAGTAGAGGTGAAAGTCACATTTTCAAATAGTCTCTTCTTCAGCAGTATTCAACGGCATGTTGTACAAGTAGGAACAAATATTTATGTTAAAACTGCAATATGTGAAGATAAAATGTATTCCACTCAACTGTGAACTCACAATTAAGAGGGATCACGTATAGAAGTGCCTCATACAGAAAGTGAATAAATTAAGAGCTGTAATGGGAATACCTCATATGATTGTGCTGTAAAATATTTATGGCAAGGTATACATTTAGCATTTTATTGTACTTTTAGGACCAATTTAAAGTTTGTATCACATTTCGTGTCTACATTGTAAGACATGAGCTCATCATAGAGAAGATAAAATCTCAGCTGTGTTGGAATAAATTTGGTTGTATACGCACACATGACCATTAGCTCTTTTGAATAATGCAATATGGAGGGCTGGTACAGTTGATATGCAAAGAGCATATAGAAGGAAGAATACACAGAGGCACGTGCTGGGGAGAGGATGTTTCAATGCATGAACCACAGGACAGCTTCTGACACCTCAAAACATGTAGAAGAGGCAATGAGGCACATCAGCAATAAAGACAGATTAATAATGTCACTTCTATAATTCACTGGGGAACCTTCAACTGCTACCTGCTCCAGTAGTCCTCAGCCCAAACCTCTCTCCTACAGCTGGCTAGGAAGCTTGTAAGAAGGAATCTCATAATAAAAACTGGGAGATAATGTGTCATCTGCACCAGCCCATGACCAGAATTTAAATTTACTGGAGGTAGAAGGTGTTATGTAATTCACTGTACCATAAGTATGTATCTAAACATATTGATTCACTTTCTCTTTCAACCAAGTCAAAGCCAAGAAACGTCTCCTATAGGGAGGCACTAGTATATGGATCATAATTGCAGTGGCTCTCCAAAGACCCTTTTTGAAGAAGGGGCCCACAAGCTGTGATTGTGCTCCAGCTGCTGTAGCAGTGTGCCTGTACTCAGGAACATCTGCTGTGAGGTAAGTAAGGCTGCAGTCCGTACAGCTCAGCCTGAGAAACCTCTGCAGCTCTAGGGCACAGCTTGACTGATTTTAAACCAGACATGTGCTGGCATGCAGATCCTGTTCATGTCTGCTGCAAAGGCAGTTGATTTATTATAAGCATTCTCCTGGCTGTGGTTTCCATAAGAAAAATATGAAGAACATTCATTACCCTAATTATCCATTAGCTTTCAAGTACAATGTTCAAACCCAAACAAAAAACCCACAAAAAACAAACAAACAAACGAACCCAAAAACCCCAACAAACAAACAAAAACACAAAAAAAACAAGGAGGGAAACAAGGTTTAGGAATTAAATAACAAAATAGAAGGGCACTATAAAAGTTACAGGATAGAACACTTTTTACCTTGGTACTTTAAATTATATGCATCAAAGAGGAATCCACCAAAAACGTGGGAAAAAGGTTGCCTTGAAGAATGAAAGCCCTCTAAGGGAGGTTCAGATGGGAGCTGGAACAACTTCTGCCCCTGTGATGCATAAATTGATAGCCACTGATAGCTGCAGGCTGCTCTACTCCTGGACACCTCTGAGCTCTACAGGTGTCAGCTACAGCAGAGTGGTCATAAAAGGCAGGAATTTTTAATGCTTATTGTTTCACAGTTCTCTGGTATTTTTCAGGTTAATTATGCTTCAAATGAGTTACTATTTTAATGATGACTCTAATTTAATAGTATTAAATTAGAACTGGCATGGAGCTCATTGCTACCTTGGTTAAAATATAATGGTTAGAGTAAAGCTTTTGCCAAACAAGGTAATTTCTATCTGCCCCACACACAGCTGCATATTTTTCATATTACTTATCCTTTCCATATAAGCCTTTATTTATATTTTGCTAAGAAGCTCTTTCATTAAGTATTCTCCAAGCATGGGTACTGAATGTCATGACATTGACTCAGCAGTTCATGCTCAAGATATTTCTATTTTTTTATTATTTTTATGAATATAATATTTCTTTTTTTTCTTCTTCTGCCTTAAACTCAGCTGCCTCTTCAGCAGCTGCAGGCCAATTACCTCTACTGTCATTGCAAGGTGCTTATTAGGTCTCAGGTCTGACAGCCTCTGAAGAACTCAATTAATTGTTCTACTTAATCTCATTTACTTTGCAGCTTCTCTAAGCAGGAGACTCCAAATATAAAACTTCTCAGAGCATAATAAGAAGTAGGTATTGATTTTTCAGAAAAAAAAAAAAAAATCAGGACTGCATCAGGTTTCAAAATGCTTCTAATAGTAAGAGCTAGATGGCTCAGTCTCCTTTTATGCGTACTAAGAACACAAGAAACTTAATTTCCTACTTGCAGAGTTGCAATTATTCTGGTGCATCAGAAGTTACAAGATCCTGTTGAAGGTTTTCCAGCAGTGGAGACACCTGTATCTCTCACTGCTGTGTGTTTGCCTCAGTAGCTACATGCTCATGGTTGCCATTCCCTTCATACAGGCACTGACTTTTCCCTCCTCTTCTCAGCTGCTTATTTCTACAAAGCTTTGAAAAAATTAATTATTTTTGAAAGTTTTTACACCTATCAAAATTGGATTGCAATTAGTCAGTGAATTCAAATGTTATCAAAGAGAGAAGAAAGAGGCTGACAATGGAATCTTACAATTCTTGTTTTTGCTGGCAATCAGGTTTAAAATCTTAAAGAAAAATTGTGGAACTGGGAAAGCACATGTTAGTGAAAGTGCAATAAATGTCTGATAGTTAATGGACCTTCAAGGATAAACTTTCAGAAACCAAATACTACAACAAAACCTAGTTCTTACTGCATTTCTAGCCTTTGAAATGCCCATTTATTTGGGCTGCTAAGATAGCTGAGGATCCTTCAAACTCCCTCTTGAGTTATGCAAAAGTAATGTTTCATGCTTCAATAGTTTCTAAAACAGATTTAAAAATATACAGATAATAGTGATTGATACCTGTCTCCATCTAAGTATCATCTTGCTAATTTGGATTTAACAGGTCACATTCTTAGACAGTTGATCGCTTTTACTATGTAATCAGGAATAACTGCACAATTCCTGCAGATATTTTAAACCAAAACTTCCAGTTGACTCATAAAGCTAAAGATATTACCTTCAACTGGCTTTTTAAGACAAAAAATAGAGTTGTACCTTTTAAAATGCTGTATATACCAATAAATATATATAAGATTTATTTTATTTATATATATATAAATAAATTTATTTTATTTATATATATAAATAAATTTATTTTATTTATTTATATAAAGGTATTGTATGTAAAGGTGTACTATGCATCTGTATAAAGTTTGTGTACATGCATAAATGTATAAATATTTTTGAAATTCTTATTACTCAAGGGGAATGCTAGTAAGTGCAATAAATACTGCAAGGGTAGTCCTGGATCAAACTGATGTTTACAACCTTATGCATCATATGCAGGCTGAAATCTGCATTATTGATGGACCCAAGATACATTACATGATAGAAGGAAGAGATACATAGGACTCAGATGTTCCAAGATTTGAGGAGTCAGAATTGCTTAAATTTTTATTTTAAACTGCTAAGGATTATTATTAATTGCTGTTCAAATAAATTATATTAGTATAGTTGATGGTGGGGGAGCTCTTCACAAAAAGCTTGCACTGCCTCCAAAATTAAGATTGTCTATAAACAGTTTTTTCTAAGTGTTTTGCTCTCATATAAAATAGAGTGTAGATTGTGTTCAGCTAAAAATGTGTTTGAAGTGCTACTAATGGCTTATGCACAGAGAAGTAACAAACACTTTGTAAAGTGTTTGTAATTATGTAAACATAATTTCTAGTATCTTTGAATAAGATACCATGTAAACCTCTTAGGGCATTATCTAAGCAAACATTTTTCCACCTCCCCTGAAAAAAACGCAACATAGCCTGTTTTTCTCTTTTCCTGAAATAGTTCATTGCACTTTTCTAAGTTGTTTCCAAGTCTGGAGAAAGGTGAGCTTAGACTGGGGTTCAACTCTGATTATTCTGCAAAAAAATTAGTTCTGTATTTTTTACCTTCTATCTATACCTTTCAAAAACTATGAATTATTAATTCACATTTGCAGCCATCAAAAATTCAAAATTCAATTTGCATCCATCTTCAATAAATAATGGGTACCATCTGGACTGATTGGTATGGAAATCAAAACTAATTGATCCTGCCATTTTGATCTTTTTACAGAACATGAAAATGGACAATATTATGCTTTCTAGAGCTAATCAAAACTGTACATCAAATTACTCAGTGATAAGTTATTAAAAATATTTGGATCCTATTTTAACAGTTAAAAGATCTAGCTTCAAAAACTACAAAGAAATTATATTTCTTAATTAAAGGAAGCAGTTGGCAGAGTGTCAACAAATACATCTAAAAGCAGATAAAAATAAAATTATTGATTTTTTTCTCTCCATATACTTTCTCTCCAGGGTTTTTCCTCTCTAACTCCTTCTTAGCCTAGATGTCTTCCATATTTTTCCCAGTCAACAGCTCTTCACTGAATAAATCATTGGTGACCCTACTCAGAAATGTTCAGATGGCGAGAGATCGCATCCAAAGGCTGCAGTATGCCCGTGAAAATCACAATGTAGTTTTAGGGCTGCAAATTCTATCTCATCCGGGAAATAACCACCCTATATATTCTAGTCTGGGAAAGGACATCTTGTCTTTGCTCTGAGCTTCATCATATCAACATAACATTCAAAATTAGTCAAACAGTACAAGTTCTAGAAAATAAATATATTTAAGCTGGAACAATATGTAGAGAAAGACCTTTATGGTTGGGCAACAGTTCCTATGTCCTGTTGAGAGGCAATACTAATGAGTAAAGTTACAGATTTCTTAACGCCCTGAAAAACAGAATCCTAGAGTGATTTGGGTTGGAAGGGACCTTAGAGGTGGTCTAGGTCCAGTCCTCAATGGTCATTATTTTCAAACTCTTGACCCTTGCCTAGCAATAGCTCATTGACTCTTGCTTTGTGTAATTCAAACTCAATTTTTACTACTGAATAATATTAAGGGGACAAGTGTTTGTCCAATTGAAAATAGGATTTTATGTTCCTCTACTGGATGATCATGTATGTGAGAAAACCTTCTATTTTCCTGGATAGCCTGTATTTTTGAGAAGGTAATTCATATCAGAAGTAGTAGAGCTATCTGCTCTGGAAAAACTGGGAAGTCACTGCTTTGAGATTGTTTGATACACATACTATAATTTCTCTCTTTGGTACTTAAGTAGGCACTGGTGCTAATCCAAAAACCTTCAAGCATATGGTCAATATGAGAAACTAAAAAATCTAACACTTCTTCGTGCCTCTTCTCTGGTGAAGAATGGCATTTGGGTGAATGTACTAGGCCAGTATGAGCCAAATAAATAAGTATTTATGACTGTCAGGTCATTGATGTAAGGAGTATCTAAAATCAAGGCAGGATATTGTCATCTTTTCCTGAAACCATCTTTTCTCATTTGAACCGGTTAGTAATTTAAAAGATATCTGATTGCACAAACCTCTCTCACAAAAAAAAAAAAAAAAAAAAAGGCAGCAGAAGTTATTTTTTAATGTTTTAATGTTTTCCATGCACATATGTGACTTGCATCTTACTATGGCATTGCTTACAAGAACTCCTAGTTATTTTAGTGAGCTTGCTATGACAGTACAAAAGTTCATTCATCAGTAAACTGCAGAATATGAGAAAAGCACTGCACATAAATGGGAGAATACATAACCATGAAAAGCTAATGGTCCTCACAAGCTGAGCAAGTAATCTTGATTTTTAAAAGCAGAAACATACGGAGATCTTCTTTCAGGAAGTCCAGATGAAGAATCTAGATTACTGACCTTTTTGCAAGTGCAGAATTTTTTTTTTTTTTAATTTATCATTTCAAATACCTAATGTGCTCTTGAAGGATTTAGGTGGAATTAATGACTTTAAAAAAATTTAGTAATTTGTAGTCAATCAAGACAAAGATATAAATTTTCTAATGAGGAAGGACTGAAAAGCCTTCATTTAAAGATTTGTGTTTTCTATATCTCCACAAGCAGACATCTCTATGGGGAAATATACCTCAAACATTTGGTCTAAACTTGCCCAGGATTTTCAGCTCACATATGGAATCTCACTGAAGGTAATCAGATTTCATATTTGAATGACAGGTTGAGGGACCTCACCCTAAAACTGTGTAGTTGGGTTTTTTTAAAAAGAACAAAAAGGGAGAAAGGCATAATTTTTGAAACCTAAGATACATCTGGGGAAAAAAGAATGAGGACTGAGATAAAATGTAGCTTTTGCTGCTCTAAAATGGAAATAAAGACAAGATATATTTATATGAAACTTTGAAAGAAATTATTCAGCCAAATCAACACCATTGTAAAATTCATAATAGATTTGCAACTAAAATCATGCAGATTTGCTTCTCCAGTTCTGATTACACAGTTATGTTCATGGAAGGGCATGTCAGGTTTTCTGAAATGGTTGCAGTGACAGTGGAGTGCCTCATAGCTATGCCTTAATTGCCGAAAATTATTAATTACAGAAAACCTTAGGATAATGTGTCCTAATGAATAGGAAATATAGAAAATACCTCAGGGAGAAGTAATTTTTGAATTATTAAATCAAATTTGGCAGAAAATATCCACCAAATAATACATTCTTTTTTCCCAGCTGGTGAAGACAAAAACTGTGCATGTAAAAGCCTAGTCTGAACTAAGCTAAGCTAATTCTTAAAATCTTACTATGGAAGAAAAGTCTGTGAGTTATTTCTCTTTAGTATCAAAATGGGAATAAGACTGTTACTGTTAGAAAGACAAACACAGGAAACTCAGGACATTTAGAGTCACTTAATCTACATTTCAGTGATGGTCATTTAATGCATATTCTTGCAAAAGGATTGGTATGAGGATAATTGGCAAAATACACTGGAAAAAACCCTATGCTTTGAATAGCAATTAAGTGTTACTTGATCTTTATCTAAATAACAAAAGGGAGATGAATGTCTAAAATGTAGATCATGATCAAATAACTAATTTACAATATAATAATAATGACTGAAGGAGGTTTGGTAGTGTGGCTTTAGCTTGTTTTCCCTTCCTGATTAGGATGATATTAAAATTATACAATGAGTGATAAGCATTAAAATAAATAAGATTAAACTATATCCAAGCTAAATTATTGAAAAATTATTTTACCCCTTCCCTTCAGGACAAAAATATTTACTAAAATTCAGAAATTTCTTTTGTGCAGTATTCTGAAAAGAAGGGAAATAGTGCCACTCTATAGTAATTAGTGACCTAGAACTCTCTTGACTGGGGAAACTGTCCTCATTTTTGAAAACCACAAGGTCATTTATACATTATTAGTTTCCAGTGTGCTTGTGTCCATCTCTCTCAGTGAACCTGAGAGAGATGGAGACAAAAAAAAAAATAACAAACCAATTTTAAAACAAAAATAACCAACCCTAAAATTATTAAGTTATCCCTTCCGGAAAGCTGACAACTTTGTTTAGATAATGCATAACTAATTTCTGTCACTTGGCACAACTCACTTTTTTCATTACTTCACAAATTTTTGATGTTTTAGGTTCTTCTATGTTTGGGGAAACAAGCAAAGCTTAGAAGCCCCTGATTTGATGAGCGGTCTTGAACAAAATTTTGCTAACTTTTGACAAGATAGCTCAGGGCTAGATCCAATAAAAATGCATTATCCTTCTTCATTGTGAAGCTCTGAAAAATTGATTTTTATATTGGATTGGACCATTGGCTTGTTAAAGAAATTTAACTTGATAACAACACCCTTTATCCCCTTAGGAGCTATCATTTCATGTTAGGAGGACTGAAACAGTGCAGCATATACAAGGAGTATTATCTAGCCTTATGGGGTCAAGGAGTTATCTTGCAGCACAGCCTGAGTCACAGGGCTGAGCACTGGAATAAGAAAGCAGGGCAGAGGGTTCCTCAGGGGACAGAAGAGAAGGAAAGAAATATTTTCCACTCTAGGATATAAAGTTATAGCAGCGCTCTCCAGCAGCCATTTAGCAAGGCTAATATTCTCATCTCCCTATTTATAAAGCCACATTTCTTTCATTATTTTCAATTGCCAGGGATACATAAAATAAATATAGAAAGGGATGAACCTGTCTACTGTAGCTCGCTACATTCCTCTCTTTGGTTTGGTAGTCAATATTTGTTATAGCTCTCTGCTCAGACCACTTGAGTACTCTTAATCCACTTGAAAAGGCTTGTTTGCTTTATGTTATGCTGAGATCACAATTTCATAGAACACTGTTCCTGGCCCAACCTTCACATAAATAATATAGTTTTAAATCCTTAAATATGCTCGTCATCCAGATTGATTTGTTTTAATATAATTCCTCAATATCTACTTTCTTGAACTCTGATTCCATTGAAATGCACATTGCAAGGAAAGTGTAATGGTAAGAAACAGTGGACAGAGCCATGTATTTGGTGACAAACTAATTTTTACATTTTAAATGGTTTTGAGATCCATTTTCTAATACCATGTTCAATGTATTTATTATCCACAAGGTATTTCTACTGTTAAAAATAACTTAGGAGTGGAGTAGCCCCTTGTATTGAAGAATTCATGGCTCAGTGAGAAGATGTGATGAGATATGTATGCTTTTTTTCCTCTTGGAGTAGCCTGGCCAATGCAAATAAAGATGGAAAAATGGCCTTCTGATAGTTAAATTCTTTATCAGCTTTAGAAAATGTTCTTGATTTTTAGAACATTTATTTTAACATTATATATGATGCAGCAATTTTGAATTGCATTTGGAAAGGTTTTTAATGATTTCGAGTAGTATATCTAACAAACATTACAAAAAAAATTTTGCTTCTCCATTTTAAATATAGTTTACCATGGATTTTCAAGCAAACAAGTGTGGGAAATTTCTTTGTCCTCAGAACTAGAGCAACACAGCAGGCTTAATGGCAAAACATGGGAATATCACACTTTGGCAAATTGTCTCTATTCTCTATAATACAGAGAAAGAAGAAAATTACTCCAGCCTGCCTGAGCGCCAGGGATGCTGCAGCTTTCCTGGCTGGATCTGTTACATACATTTCTTAACACAAAGAGTGTCAGGCAGGATAGGTGCAAATGAGGCAGGGCACAGACCTGCTCCTTTCTAAAGCACCTGGTTAGCACTCACAGGAGTATGGGCATGGGCATGGTTTGCCTTTCAAGGATGAGGAGAGCAACAAGAGCTGGATGCTTAATCAAAGTACAGCTGCTGCTGTCCCTGTATAGCTTCTGCTGTGGACTAAAATCCAAGGCATTCAGTGGAGAAAGGAAAAAAAAAAAAAAGCAACTCTTGGATTCACAGATGTAAAAACTTGCAGATTTAAATGACTAAAATCAGTGGAACAATATCTGTTGTTCCAGCTTTATTCAAATCTTATCTGCTTTGCTTTCACTCTATATTTTTAATATGCAGAGAGTGTTTTACAATGTATGTAAACTCATACAAATTGTACAAGGCAGAAGTGCAATGTTGTCTTTGAAGAAATTAAATTGTCATTACAGTTAATTTTAAACTCATATGCTAAAATGAATTTATATTTTATGGTAAATTAAGAGAAAGAGATTCTATTCCTTTTGAGACTAGTGGTGATCTTTCTTAAACTCATTTCCCACAGAAACATTATTTCACTTTCAGTGTAATTCTATCAGGTATACTATACTTGTGTATAATAGCTGGAAGAGTGTGAGAAAACAGCTCATGAATCTTTAGTAAATTATGTTTATCCCTTCTCTCATAGCTACATGGAACTTGCCTGCCCTCAGCTGGATTTATGAAGGGCTTATTGAAAAGTGGTGGTGAAAAATGTATTTGAAAGCCAACAATATATCATGTTGTATAAGAAATAATCTTTTCAGTCTCACCAATGACATTATGCTATAGCTAACAGAAAAGAGAGTCCTTTGGGGAATTTCTGCAGCTAAAAATAGAACAAACAGTAGGAGAAAGAATAAAAATGAAGAAAGGTCAAACAAAATGTTTGACTAAACAATACAGGAAAAGAATAGGGTTTCTGGTCCTAACTGTGCCTAGGACAAAAAAATACATTTATTTCAGCTGAATCAAATACCATCTATTTTGCTGTCTTGTGGATATATGAGGTTTCCTTCGGTCCCTGAAAAGGAAAATCTCTATAGAAATAATAGAGCACTTTGTGGAACAGCAATGGTCAGAACTGTGCTACTGAAAAATAAATTCACTGGGCAACATCCAGAAAAGAAATCAAAGACTATATGTTCTTCCATGTTAAATATATTTCTCAAAAGATCTGAGAATAAACAGACACAAAGCCCAGATAAGCTTTAGCAATAATTGCCTGTTTTGTAATAAAAAATACTGGTTGCCAAGAAGGTCAAACTATAACTTGAAAATTAATGAGTCAGCCTTGTACTCCTTATATTTTGTCTCATTCCCACATCTCCTTTCCTTGTTATCTTATGAAAAAGTCATGCATTGATGAAGAATGGGATAAGGAGAGGAAAACAATAAATAAAAAATAATCCAAAGCCATTTATAGGTTTCATCAAATCCTTGTAGATGACTCACTCTCTCCCTCCATTACCATGTATGCTTCTGACATCATTCTCCAAATGATGTAAAAGATGATGTATTGCTATTCCTCTTACAGTCTTCCCCTGATGTTTTCTAGTCAAATAAAGTACTTCATGAAACAGAACTATCTCAGATCTTTTGATATTCTATGCCTCTGAAAACCTTTTCAGTGATATTGGATTTATTTATCTTGTTACAGGTGTCACCCACCAAAGGTCAAACTGCTCTTTGAAAAAATAGTTAAATTAAGAAAACCATAATTTTTTTGGTAAATTAATAATGCCGCTGTCTCTTCCCTCGTCCTTCCTCTCCTGCCCACTGGAGATGAAAGAGACAAGGATGCCCTCACATAGCTGTCTTTCCCATCCAATACTTGAAAACATAATCCATTTCTGTAGCTTATCTAAGGCATCAATATCTCCTCACTTGCAAAACTCCCATGATATTTCATCACTACATCTCCCCACAGCTCCCCAGAACATGTATGGTGGATTGATCACAGGTCACATGAAAGCGAGACCACAACCTAAGAACTCCTTAGGTCCATCAAAAAGGCATCATGTTAGCTGAAATAAAAAGAAAACCACATGCTGTTAAAGTCTTTGCCACATCAAATCTCAACCATCTTAATTTATCTCTTTATATACTCTTGGAAAAAAGGAACAAAAAGAGCAGTGGAATATAATGAAGAACTACTGTATACAGGATTCCAGCACCCTTCCTTATTTCACCATGTGTTGAGGTCTTGAGGAATATTTTTATCCTGTTAAGATACACTAAAGTTTTTTCTTATCTTTCCAGAGGTTCAGCTGTCATCAAGAGTCCAACAGAACCATGGATGAATAGGAGTATGCTTTTAATTTTTCTGCCTTCCTGCAAAGGCAAAATGAAGATCTTTTTCTTTCTGCTTGTGTAAATTCCAAGCTATCTACACTATCAATATTATTAGCTACTTTTCTGACATTCTGTTAAGACGTTCAGGAAAAGGTTACAAATTAGATTTCAATTATGAGAACAGAAAGTGAGACATGCTAAGGAAACCTTTCACAGAACCTGAGAATCATAAAGGTCAGGTTGGAAGGGACCACAGCGGGTCATGTGGTCCAACCTCCCTGCTTAAGCACAGTCATCCTGGACCATAAGGCACAGAATTATGTCCAGATGCTTTACTTTAAACAAGGTGTAGCAAATCTTGCTTGAGCAAGTGCTTTTTCTGGTCCAACCCTCACAAAAGAAGCAGCATCCAAACTACCTGAATACATTATTATAACGTGGAATAAGAAGTCAAAGCCAAGAAACCATCAGACCCTAGTCTGATTGATTCCTCTGATGTCAGACATAAAATTTCAAAGATAAAGAGATGACCTTTGAAGACCAGGAGGACTTAATCAATACAAAACCACAAATACTTGTTCCCATGAAAAAAGCTGCACCATTCCTGCCACACAAAGAAGTGCAAGTGCAATTTCATTAAAGTTACATTTAGCTGTTTCGGTGACCATGTGGCACTTTTTAGACATTCCCACTGTTGTCTACACGTGAACATGTTCAGTGTTTCTCATGCCAAGAGGCACACACAAGAACAGAATATAGGAACAAAGACAATGTCACACCCAACCTCCTTCTCAGAGGTGTTCATCTTTTATTTTCCTTTAGGAAGACAAGAGAGACAAATGTGAAATTCATGTGGATGAGCCATTTGGTGCAAGATCAGAATGGGACAACTGCACATGTCCTGTACTGACTGGAGGTGAACTACTCCATAGGTTACTCAGGAAGACACATTTGCAGAGTTCAATTAACCTTTACATCAAAGAAACACAGGAATTATCACTGATTGAAAGATTTTGTGCATAACCACTATAAAAAACCAAAGATATTGATAAACCTAGGCCTTGTGAGCTTTGCTTAACCCCAACTTGCACACATTCAAGATGCAGAGACAGTTACTTTTAAAATATATGTGGTCCTAGAAATGGGAGGAAGTACTCAAAGGTCAACAACCAGCAGTAGAGAAGGCTGTCCAGTTACTCACCAAAGTCATCAGGTACTTGGGAAACAGGATGTTCAGATGCAAAATATTTTATACTTTTTTTTTTTTCCTTTAAACTTTGATTCACCAAGATAAGATTCTGAGTTTCCCTCATTTTCAAACATGCCTAGCATTTTTATGCTTAACATGTTGCATTCAAGGCATTTACGTGACATTAACTGTTATTGAAATGTTGAACACTGTGACACATCTTACTGATGTCTTTAGATATAAATGGAGCAGGAAGTGCGTTGCTTTTACATTGCATCATTAGCTGAAGATAGAAAGCTTCACTTCTTAATTTGTGTGGTACTTAAAATTTCCTACCAAATGCAACACCATCATCACAGAAGCATTGAATATTTCACAGCAAATTTTAGGGAAGCATCTTGGATTAGACTAAAAAGTAAAAGTCAGTTCAATACAAACAAACCCATACAATATATATGATCTATAGTTCCATTATTTGGGATAACTTGTTTGCTGAGTTTTGCAGAAATCAACATCACAGAAAATAATTAAAATGCTTAAGTACATTAAAAAATCCATTGCAAAGGATTGATCTCCTTGTGCAACTGATTATTCCACTGGGAAATCTGTGGAAGGCACTGTGTTTGAGGACTTAGTAATCTTGGGCAAGGCACTTTTGTACTGAGGGTGTAAGGAGTCCATAGATTAGCATGAACAGGCACTGTAAGGGAACCTGCTGGCATGTCCCATGCCAGCCCCTAGCACTACTGGTATTCTCTCAGAGAGAGCATCCAATCTATCAGGAGACAACACATGGGTTGGATTTTTATGCAAGATAAAAGGCACCACAGCATAGGAGGTGGGAGGAACCCCTCTATGGCTGGCGCCTGTGCAGGATACCATGGGAAAATCTATCCAGGACCTGTTTGGTGATGCATGAAAACAAGGTTCCTAGCATCTGAAAGGATGGAAGACTTACTCTCTATCAGTATTCCTCTTTTTATCTCTTTTATTAAGATGTTGCTAAATCTTTCCCATAGAGATCCTGAAAGAATCTTCTCATCACTATTAATACCTGTACAAAACAGTTTTAATTTCTGTTTGAGACGTATCACAATTATGCAATAATATAATGGTTTATGCTCTATCACCCTGAGATAAAAATTTGTAATAAAACTTATCTATTATTCAGTAGTATACATCACTGCAGGTTGAGAGGCATTAGGTAACTATGTGAAGTTACTGTGGCAGAGAATGCTTAGAGGAAGTCCACATGGGTATCTAAAATGCATTGCAAGCACATCTTGTCTCTATAAAAGCCCTGGCAAGTGGAAGTATTGTAAGAGCCAGCACCTCTTAGGAACAGTCTGGCTATGCTCACCAGAACCCCACCCCTAAATTTTCCTCAAATACCTCACTTTTGTTGATAGCTTTCTCTCCAGACAAGTGTTCACCTTAGCCCTGCTGTGTTGTTTGGTCCTATGTCTCCTGGCCTGAAGTCATCATCTGCAGCCTTCCTTCTGCCCTCTGATCTTTGCTTTGCTTTGCTTTGCTTCTCTAGCCTATATCTTGTGTAGTGCTCTTCAGCCCCTGCAGCCCATCAATGGCCATTTCCAAGTCAAACCCGTCTTTTAGGGTTATTGATCCTGAAGAGTTTCTGATCGCATTGCAAACAACACAGGTGTTACTCTTACAGCTTTTTAGCAGACTTTAGTACCTTGGTTTTTTAGGTGATTACACTCAGTAATGATTCTTTAACACGAAAAAGCCTATAGTAAATATCCAAAAAGGAAACATTTTTCATGTTTAGCTCAGTGCTTATTACATTAGTGTCCAATGAACACAAATGCAGGCTTCCTCAAGTATAAATTAACGCACTAATATTTTATTTAAACACATACTAGTATATTTAAATCTTCAAATAAATTAAAGAAATGCAAACCTACTCTAGCAAATGAAGGTTACTTCATATTTGAAAAGCCTTGGCAAATTAATTACAGCAAAAGCAAAAAGATGAGGAAACACAGTGGTTATACTCAGATGAGAATTTCAAATGTTGTTTAAGTTATTGACCAGAAATGGTCAAATAACAGCAGTCACATCTGATATTAGTCAGAATAACAGTGTTAATGAGAAAGATACAAGCTTTGAATATTTTACTGCACTTACATATCCATAAAACATAATTGTATTTGACTGATTTGAAAATATTCCTTCATAGCAAGAGAGCCATAACTGATGGATGTCATGACCACCTCCAGTACTTGATTATCTTCTGGCTAGGTCAAGACTCATTAAAAGTCTGATATAATTTTCCACCCTTTTGCACAAACCATGCAGAATTTTTTTTCCTTGGCATTCATATAGTTCTGTTCTTTCACATTTGAACCAGATGCATCATAATTTGATGAGTAGTTCCAATGAAAATAGTGGGAATACTACCCAAAAGGAAACAGAATTTCAGAGCTTAGTCCACAGAAAAAAATTCTTTGGACTAGGTTATTACGGAACATTTTAGTAAACTAAATTTTTACCAAGAATCTACCAAAGAATAAACTATTTTGTAAATCATAGCCCCATTCATAGAGATAGGGTAGTATTTTGACTTTACAATGTATACCAGGTCTACAGGACTTCCAAAGTACAAATCTTTCCTCATATCTGTTGCATTGTTGTCAAACCTGAATTTTAATCTTAGAATCCAGAGCATGTGAGCTTGTAAACAGATTTTCTACTGTACTTGCTGACTGCATATTGATTTGAAATAGTGAGGCATAATATATCCATGCCAAAACAGGACCACTCTTTTCAATAAATGACTATAATATGACTAATGTCAGCTGCTACCAAAATTATTGATACTGATGAATGTATCTGTATCATGGTATTAATGCTTATTTTGTGCCCTCCTAGACTTCTTTTACACTTCTTTCCACTCCCTGTCCTTCATGGTATGAGGAATAAGGAGTTTCAGTCCTAGTCTCCTTGTCTTGCCTCACGTCTCCTTTAGTCCTGACCCTAGATATCAGATCAGATTCTGGGAGATATGAGATCAGTGTACATGGATGAGGAGGATGGAAAGGAAGAGAGACCCAAACATTCCTATGTACATTCACAGTCTATCAGCATCACCAGACCTTTTGCCTGAATGTATTATTGTATCTCAATACTTCATTATAAAATTATAGTTTATCATATTTTGAAATACCTCATTTGATGCTTTTAAAGGAACCATTCTCCTTTGCACTTAAAAAAAATTAAATTTCAGAAAATGGCATAAGCCTCCATAAGGAAGAATGAGTGATGAGCAATGGATGAGAATAAGCTCTGGATGGGCTTGAAATCAGGTACTAGAAGATCCCAGAGGGAATTTTTATGTCTACAGATAATTGATAAATAATGAAAACCGCTTTGGCAAATCCATCTTAGAGTACGTAATATTTCTTAACAAGTGTGAATTGATTATTAGAATTTTGTTCATCCTGACATTTTTTTTATCTGCCTTAGGATGAACACTGCACAGTTGGCTTTATTAGGCTGTGTGTTTTTCTTCCTTGTAAAAAAAGTAGTTTTCTCTTACAGCATGTATTCACAGTGAAATTCACAGAGCAAAAAGGAAGAACGCCTTCATTACTCAATATCCAAGGAAGAACACCTTCATTATTCAGTATCCAAGTAAAATAAGCATTTATTTAAGTTCTCCATATCTGTGTCCTTTCTGTGGAGTCCACACAGTGAGAAGAGAAAAAGGAAAATACATAAGAGGCTTGTCGAGGTCTCTGCCAGCTTTCACTTCCCATGATTTTTGTGGGCTGTTTTTGAGATGTGGTAGACAAAAGAAGAATAAGATCAAGAAGCAGTAGCAATGGCATAAACTGAAATAGAAAAGGGGCATTCAAGAGGGATAAGAGAGTTTCAGTACCTGTCATTTCAGGCTGAACCACAACAGCTTTATTTAGCAAAAGCAGTTCTTATAATGGCTATTGGGAAAACAGTTAATGCTTTAATTACTGCAGGATTAAACCATTAAAAAATAAAGATCCCCACTGACAGCAAATATGCATCAGTAGTAAATTCATGTTATTTTCTTAACAGTTTTAAGTTCTATAGTTACATATATGTAAAATTTCTTTTTCTATAAAACTTTTGGGAAAAGGAAGCAGCTCAATATTGGCCTGACATAGAGCTAGGAATTCACACCAAAAAAAATAAAATAACTTGATTATATTCCAACAAAACAGAGCAGTAGAAAAATCACTGTGCACTTCAAGTAAACACACATTACATGCTTGGTGAGATATTCAAAATAATGAGTACATGATGACTTGTACAAGAGGCCCACATACTTCAACTTGAATATACTTCACCATAGCTAATGCAAATGAAGAAAAGCTATCATATTTAGGCATAAAGGAAAAAACCCCAAACCAACAAGACACTATTCTAATTCATTATGTAAACAAGAGGCATGATTTCCCCTCACAGCAGTGTGGCCATAAATTCCAGTTACTTCCACTGGCCTCAGATGAGAATAAGCCCCAGATGACCTTTGCAGGAGGTAATACAATCTGCTTTGTTATATAAACACAATTTGAAATATGGATTCTGCTGCTTCCTAGACAGCTGCTCAGGAACTGCACTTAGGAGTAATGTTAAGTGAAATTCTGTAGTGAACCTCAGGTCCTGTGACAGTTTTTCTTAGCTGATGCCCTTTAAAAATGGTAGCATAAACAGGTTGAAGAGGTTTTTGTATGCTAGGTATTTCTTGACATAGTAATGTTGATAGCTATATGATTTCTGTGAAAAGCTGCTCTTGTATTTTTAACAATTTTCCCCTGTAAGTTGTAGCTTTTATTTTCTCTTTAAAGCTTGCTACTTCTTTCTACTGAAGATATCCTCTTTTCTGGCCTCCTCATGCTCTATATACTTCAGATTTTAAGGGCACTAGATTTCTCAAATATTTCTGTAATGATATTTCAAGATTTAGCTGTATAAAAGGAAGATATTTTGGTGTTCTTGGTTGTTAAAATCCTGTTTTGACAGACTTCTATCACATACTAAAGGCAGATTAAACTAAATAGAAGAGTGACGAGAAGGCAGGTACTAGCTAAACCAGACAGATGAAAAGGATGAATTTGAGGGACTTTCAGTGTCTTAAGTGCTTCATCTCTTCCTCTACTCCTCTCAGAGTAGAGTCACTCTGAGATTAATGAACCTATGAAGCATCACTAGAAAATGCAAAATTCAAACTACTTTACTATAAAATACTTTGATGGAGATAATCATACAACAGTAACATGAAATTTTCTGTACCATTTATTCATTTCTACAGCATTTCTTTTTAGGTGACTGACAAGATTTAAAAAATTGTATTGGTTTCTTTCTTTACCAGCATTTCTTTAAAATGTAGGCCTTCAAAATAATTTGACTTGCTTCTGTTGACTATGAAAAAGGGTGCCAAACATGAATCCTAAATTACCTTGAAAATGTCACAAAAGTAAGAGGGAAATAAGACATTTCTAAAACCTGTATGTTGAAGACAGTACCAACAAATCAATGACAGCTAAATCAAGCAAATAAAATCTTTGTATTTCCATTTACTCAATGGTTTTCAGTCTGATGTATGACAATGCTGTAAGATGTGCAACAGTGAAGGAGCAAAGGCAGAGAGTAAATCTTCTCTGGGTGTTTGAAACAAATGAGGAAAAAAACCCTTGAAAGTTTGAATTTACTGTCTAGGCATATGCACTACTATTTTAAGCCAATTCTAGAATCTTGAATGTATTCATTTGCTGTAATGAATCTATTTAACAATACAGGAATTCAAGGTTCTTAATCCTATTTTAATTTCCAATGTTCCTTTTCAATCAGTCAATTATATAAATTGAATTTGGAATATTAATCTGTTTTCTACCCAGCAGCTTCCCTTGCCAAAAATATCTGCCTAACATCAGGGAAGATACTCCTTTTATAAAGTCATCTGAATTAGATATTTAACTTTACCTGTCACTACTGTCCTCAGCCAACAATGCTTTGTTACTGTTCAGGTCTGGTGGTGTTATAACTCCTCAATCACCTCACATTCCACTGCTTACCTGCTAGAAAGGCCTCGGGCTGTCATGCATCTTGCAAAGGGTTTTGATCCTGTAGGAAGCTCTAGATACCCCAGGTGATTCGATTCTTAATGTAGACCTCTTCTTCACTGCCCTGTTTCAGGTTAAAAATGTTTTGTAAGCACATTTTTCTCCAAAGAGAGAATACCTAATGCAAACAGGTATGGGTTGGCTGCAGCCAGGCCAGCAATTAGAGGTTCAACCAGGATATAAGAACTGCAAGTTCACATTGCTCTTTCAATGGCTGGTTAATTATTTATATATAGTGGAAGAGTTCCAACAAGAGAGAAAAAGGTACTCAAGATAGAACACTCAATTGTTTAATGATGGGCATTCCTAGAGGATATAGATTGCCATTCATGAATTGAATTCAGCAGAACGGGAATTTAATTTCAGGCCAATGTTATAATTGCTAAGATAATGCATTTCTAGGATAAGTGAAGTTTTGGGGGGTTTAAAAATTTTATGTCACATACAGAAATTAAACATATAATAGTGTGAGAAGTTAGTTTTCATGGGACCACAAGATAAGAAAGATCCTTATACAATCCTAGAACCTAGGTTGGAAAAACCTCCAAAATCATTGAGTCCAACCTTCAACTGAACACCCCTTTCTCAACTAGAGCACAGCACTAAATGCTACACCTGGTCATTTCTTGAACACCTCTAGGGGTGGTGACTCCATCACCTGGGCACCCCATTCCAATGCTCAACCACCCCTTCCAGGAAGAAATTCTTCCTACTGTCCAACTCAAACCTGCCTCAGGTGCAACTTGAGGTCATATCCTCTTGTCCTGTCACTGGTTGCCTGGGAGAAGAGGCCAATCCCCACCTGGTTACAATTGCCTCCTTTCAGGCAATTGTAGAGAGTAATAATGTCTCACTTGAGTCTCCTCTTCTCCAGGTTAAACAACACCAGCTCTTTCAGCCCCTTCTCATATAATTTTTGTTTCTAGACTCTTCAGCTTTGCTGCCTTCTCTGAACAAAATCTAGAACCTCAATGTCTTTCTTGAACTGAAGAGACCAAAACTGAACACAAGACTTGAGGTGTAGCCTCACCAGTGCTGAGTACAAGGGAACAATCTCTTCCCTGGTCCCTCTGGCCACATAATTTTTGATACAACCCAGGATGCCATTGGCCTTCTTGGCCACCTGGGCACACACTGGGTCATGTGCAGCCAACTGCCAAACAGCACATCCAGGTCATTTTCCACTGGGTCATTCTTTTTATCCCTATCTAAACCTGCCCTGGTGCAGCTTTCAACTGTTCCCACATGTTGTCTCACTGGATCCCATGGAGAAATCAGTAATTATGTTGAGAACAAGGTGGCCCCTAAAGTGTCTCAATTTAAGTGTGATAAAGAAGATAGGTCCTGGCCTCCACTGGAGTATTTGCACAATTCCATGGGGATGATCTTGCTTTGCTCCCCTGCAAATAGCTGGGACATTGATTTTTAGACAAGGTTTCTATTATTTTTTAGGGTCTCATATACATGCAGGAACATGCAACACAGTCCAGTGAATTTCAGAACATTTCTTATCCCAGCTAATGTCATAGCCAAACTTTGAAGAAACACCAAGTACCTTGAGTCCTCTGCTTGCAAATAGCATTTCTTTGATAACAGATGTTATTTGCTTCATAATAGTTATATTCTAAATGAATTATCACATTATTTTAATGAGTATTATTCAGAGATTTCTAGATTTATGCAATGTGACTGCAGAGTGTAATTTTGGAATTTAGAAAAAAATTAGTGAATGCCGTATTTGTTCTTGAAGTCACAGTTGGCAATGCCAGCATCAACATGTAAAAATTTCTGTCATGGAAAAATAAATCTAGCTAGCTAGATGTGAATTTGTGAAAAGGAAAACAACATCCATGACACCAATATGTTTTGACAAGTATTTAGACAACTATATGAACATCTCAGAAGAAATGTCAATCATGTCAGGAAAACGTCAAGAAATAAAAACTAGTATGGCTGGCTTTGTGCATTTTTTAAATAATTGCTAATACTTAATAAATGGACTTTAAAAATCATTAATTAAAGCATTCTCTCCCCTTCCCCCAATTAAAATTAATACTTTATATCCACTAGATTCAGAAAAAAACAAAACCCTATTCTTTTTACATGGATCAGAAACAACCATCTTAGACAGCAGCTCTGTCAGAGGTGCTAGTTACTCATGGTGCAAGTCCTATATACACTCACTACACCATCACTTAAATGAATTTGAGTACTTCTGTTTTGATATTTATAGTTATATAATTACATTTATAACTTGAGTGCAGGATCATGTACAAAAAGAGAATAGCAATATATGTATTTTTTTCATTTTCTGCTTCAGTGTATCAAAATGGATAAGGCCCAGGACAAAATTCTGAAGAACCAGGATACCATTAAATATTTGATGATTGTTAGGTGCCAAGTTATTTCTTGCAATTTATGATACTGTTTCCTCATATAAAAATAAGCAAAAGAATATTAACTTTTTAACCTCTTTTAAAATATTTGTGTTGAAAAGTTATATGCAACAGTTAAATAGATTAAAGGCACAGAGAGAAAAACATGTTCAGGTGGTGATCCAGGCACCCCTGACTCCAGTGCTGAACAATTCCACTTTTTTTTTTCCATTTAGTGAAGTAACAAGCACTACCATTTGTTTTACAGTGTTGTCAAAATATATTTCTGTATTGCTCAATTCTGACACAAATGTTTAAAAGAGATATACAGACTCCATGAGGATGCATTCACTGACATGTACTTAGCAGAATTTATTTCAAAAGCAGAAGTCTTCTAAGACAAAAAGTTTCAGGTCAGTGGGGTTTAGACTGATCTAGCAATTCTCTGCTGCTAAAGAGGAAAGTTAGATACAATTAATTTCAAAATTAAATATTACTTGCAATACGGTATGGCATGTACAAGCTTCAGTGTCTGCAAGACAGAAACACAGAGGAAGATTGCAATACTCATTTAAATAAATGAGATTTACATTGGGGAAGGATTTTAGGTACTTAGGACCTGAGTAGAAGCTACTAAATGATCCTAATCTGCTTGGCATACTGCTAACATATAGACCTCATACTTCTTAATCTGTATGTCCTTCCTGTTTCAAAATATTTCTTCTTTGGAAAAACCTGGGCTTAGTTCCATGTGACTTGGTTCCAATGATTGTCTCTTGGATCAAGGTGATCATTATTATCCATATGAATTGACAAATAAATATTCCTCGTACTATAATACAAAAACAAGGAAGAAAAACCCCTGGGCTGGTATCCTTTTATAGCTATTGAAGAAATTAACTCCGTCAACTTCACATCTGAAAAAATTCAGAAAAGTGAGATTTTTCTGAGCTGGCTACAGTGTTTCTTCCCACAGTACCATGGCAGATTAATAATATATTGTCTCTCTCTCTCCCTCTCTCTCTTTCTCTCTCAGTTCTTTTCTTTCCAAAATACATGCAAAGAAAAAAATGCATTAAGGTAACAAAATGATTATCAGAATGAAACAAGTATTATAATGTGTCAAAATAATATATGTCCTGGGAAACAAATTTTCCTACAAGTTTTTACACTGATCTTCTAATAGAAGCATTACAGAAACAGGCTTTTCATTTTCCTCCCACCAAAATTCACAGAACACGAAACTGTCTAAGGCTTTAACACATTTTAAAAGACATTATATTATATTATAAGTTTAAAAGTTTGATGAGTCTCGCCAATTCCATTTAGGAACCATTTCAGAACCTAGGGTTTACTAGAATAGAGGTTAACCTTGGTTACATATAAATTAAAATTAGAATCTCAACTTTACAATTCAATCTCATTTTAAATTTCATGTTCTCTAAATATTCTCTGATGATTTTAAAGTCTAGGACACATCATCTTGGTAAAATGTGAGAAAAGATCAGGTCTAAGTAATATTTTCTTTTAAAGGGAACAATTATCTCTCAAAATTTGTTACACTGCCTTTTGTAGCCATTAGTTTACAATGAGGAGAGCAATAATGCTTTATTGTATTACTGTTGTGAGAATAAGCTAAATAATTTCTATATGTATGCAATATTTTATGCAGTAATATATTATCTAGCTCATTATTACATTATTACTACGTAATGTAATTATTATGTATACATTATTATTACAGCTCTCACAGAATTTTGCAAATATATATACTTGTATAATATTTTCCTAGTTCCTTTTGGCCACCAATTCATAAAGGCAGCAGGAACTTGGTGGTTGTTTAAAGGGTTTACCACATTCTGGTTTTAATCATGATCAATGTGAACAATTCAAATCCATTTTCTATAAAGGCATAAAGGTTATCCATTGCTGTAAATTTGATACACTGAACTACAATACTCCAGCAATAGAGCATCATCCAATAAATCTTGACTTATGTTTATTACTACTATTATTCACTACTATTGAGTGATACTTTGCTTTTGTCCTGAAACTGCCAGTAATATCTGTGCCTCAAAATGTAAGAAAACTGCTTTGTCTGCGCATCCTCCTGAGCTGTAGCAGCTTTGTTTCATCCCGCAGGACAAAGTCTTGACTACACCTTCTTTAGCTGACCCATTCCCCTCATGCATTCAAAGTGTACCTGGGGAGCAAAAAAAAAAAAAAAAAAAAACAAACCCCAACCATTCAAAATAAAAATAAATTTTGCTGTATTTTTGTATTGCTGAAAACCCCACAGGTTTAGAGAGAAGGTGCTATCCTGTTGCCCTTGTCTCATCAACAAAACCACATGTGGGCCACTGCATCAGGAGCTAACTAGAATATGGGCTCAAAGCAGGTGCTATCTTGAGGATACTTCTGTATTCAGTAGAAACTTGCCTTGGTCAATCAAAAAACATGCATTTATCCTACTGTAGATATTTGTGAAAGCTGTAGAGAAGCAAGCAAGAAAGTATCCTGCAAGACAGTTGCAGTATACACCAGATTCCCTGTGCCTGGGTATAAGGACAGTTTTATGGCTTATTGAGTGTGCAATGTGCATTCTAACTCATAGTTTGTACCATAAATATACATTGTAAGTCAATATTAAAGATAAACCAACATCAAAAGCAAAATTAAGTTTGAATTAAAATTGTGTTGGTTTGCTTTGCTCCTGCTTGTTATTTTTACAAAATCTGCCAAATTTGTGAAAAATTCCAGGTACACCAGTTACTCTATTAACATGTGTTCTGGAAAATATTTTAGGTTTTCTGACTAGCAAGGATGTTTTTAAATGAAAGAGGGCTAAGGGTTAATGTCAGTCATCCTTCTTGCCATAAGACAATACCACTGGAAGCACGTCTATGTCTATGCTATTGGCAGTTGTACACATGTGTTCTAACATTCACGGTCAATGCTCACAGTCAGACATTTGGGACTTAACACACTTGTAACAAAATAGCAGCACATACCATCTGCTGCAAGGGTACGCTTCAAAATATTGTTCTAGTACACACACATTTTGTAAATATTCATGTCACAAGGTGAGTCCCATTTTAATTTCTACTTTGCATATCAAACTATATTTTTCACTTAGGTTAGCCATTTTGAAAGACTCAACACAAGGTTTTTAGGGATAACTTTTAGTTACCAGAGTGAAATTCTGTTTTTTCTATAGAAACAGCATGCAAAGTAACCTACGTTATTCTCGTGATTCAGTGAGTTCCATCACTGCCATTTTCCCAGAGAAGCTGTGGATGCCCCATCCCTGGAAATACTGAAGTCCTGTTTGCATGGGTCTCTGAGCAATCTTGTCTAGTGAATGGCATCTCTACCCATGGCTGAGGGCTTGGGATTAGATTATCTTCAGGCCTTTTCCAACCCAAACCTTTCTATGATTCTATCATCTAAATACACTGGTTGAGATCACTGAACAGGTGATTACAGTATAGATTCAGTCTTACATGTGTAATTATTGCTTGTTGCATTGTCTTCAGCATTTCCTTAGAAATTGTTACAGTTCAGAAGTATTTGGGCTGACTGGTAGGTGACAGAACCTGCAAAAATTCATATCAAATATTACAGGAACCCCCTTCAGGGCCAGGACAGCCATGTGGCTAATGCTACAAGATTTATTATTAGAAATAGTCACAGGTGTTTTAAGTATTACTTCTAGTATTACATTCCCTTTTTCAAGTGCTTAGGTTTTTTTTTCTTTTGTTAAAGCTACTTCAAATACATATGCACGACTTTTTTACTAACTGGAAGAAACATCATAGAAATTGAAGTTGATAGTGAGTTTGTTTCCTGAAGCATTTATTTTTCTGTTATGCTAAAATGCAAGATATTGATCTGAGAGTTTCCTCTCAATATCCAAATACATTTATATATTCTGATGGCATTTTTGGCCTATGTTTCACATGGGTCTGTGTGCTGTCCCATACTTTCATGTCGATCATCCTGTAATTGATTTCTTCTGGATATTTGTGACTACTGTAGTTGCTGTTGGAGGGAAAAAAATTTTACTGTACTTGTGATAAATGTTATCTTGTTTTGTAAAGGTATTTTGCCTCAACCTTTTCTGAGCAGTGATTTTGCTTTCATTTTGTCTGAACACCTCCATGACATATTTGGATAATCAACTATACTGAGAGCAGAAGTGTGGTGCTCACAGTCTTGCAATTCTTTATGAGAAGAGATGAAAAAATTTCTGTACTAGCTTTTTGTTTGCATAGAATTGTTAGAGTTGCAAAAGACCTCTAAGATCATCGAGTCCAACTGCTAAAGGAGCACTGTGTTCAGTACTAAACCACTAAACTAGCACCCAACTGCCACAACTACACATTTTTGAACCCTTCCAGGGATGGTGAGTCTATCATTTTCTGGGCAGCCTGTTCCAATGTCTGACCACTCTTTCACTAAAGGACTTCTATGTAATATCAAATCTAAACCTCCCTTGGTACTCCTTGAGACCATTTCCTCTTGTCCTATAGCTCATTGCTTAGGAGAAGAGACTGACACCCATCTTGCTCCTGCCTCCTTTCAGGCAGTTGTACAGTGATAAGGTCTCCCCTGAGCCTCCTTTCTTCCATCTAAACATCTCCATCTCTCTCAGCTGCTCCTCTAAAGCTTTGTGCTGCAGACCCTTCACCAGCTCCATTGCTCTTCTCTGGACTGACCCCAGCACCTCAACGTTTTTCTTGTAAGGAGAGGCCCAAAACTGAAGGCAGGACAAGACATGCAGCCTCACCAGTGCTGAATACAGGAGGAAAACATTGTTTTAATTGTAAAATATCAGTGATGTAACCAAGGCTTCTACAATTTCATGTTGCTATTCTAGTGTCAATATGACTGTTTGCATGCTCTGTATTCTAATATAGACACTTGATTTTCCTACTGTGAGCACAATGAATTTCTCAAACTGTTTAAATGTAGTGTAACATACATTAAAGTCCTCATTTTGATTAAGTTTTCCAGAATTCACATAATAGTCAGAATCACGTTGTACATTCTCTCAGGTCCCCTGTGAATCAATTCAATTAATGCCTTTGCAAAGCAATTGGTTAATTGATGAGCCTAAAAAAACTTGCAAGCAAGAGAGTTTAATAACCCACAGACTTTTGGAAGTCTTACATAAACACTAAACTTTAAAAAACTGCTAAAATAGAAATGTTTCCTAATAGCACAGAGTATATTGCAGTTTTTGAAATACAAATAGTCAAATAAACTGTAGAAAATACCAGTATTTTTCAGAGAAAAACATTGAGGTTCAGCAAGATTTACGTTCTTCTTCCTAATGCTATTTGAAAACCCCTAGGAAGTATTTAACTAGTAATATATAGAGGGCTTAATATTTGGTCTGCTCCTTTAGAATGTTATTATACAGCAAAACCTGCAAAATATTAAAATAAGACTGAAAAATGAATGCTAAAATCCCAGCTTTTAGACTGAGCTGAACTTTTTGAAGAATGATCCTTCCTTGACACCGACACGCAATTTTTTTGTGTACCAGCTGGATTTCATTGCCATAGGAAAACTGTCTACCTCAAAGGCAAATTCAAGGATGAGTCATTCAGATCTTTAACAAGAAACACAGATGGAAAAATGCCACAGCTGCACAGAGCTGGAAGCAGAAAAGTGCACGACCTTAATGAATATGCTTTTACATTTGACAGATTCCATCAGAGAACTTGCAGTAACTGCAGAATCCCATGGCACCATGAAAACATTTTGGCATTGTTTAGTCCCACAGTTGCAAGGAAAAGTGTGAGATTAGAAATATAACATGGAAACTGCTTTCTACCCTTGTTGCCTAGATCTGATAATTTCTGGAATAAAAATTCAATACAGAAGTGCAACAGCCATAAAAATGCATGTTTGTTTTTTTCATTTCCTTTTTATCCATTTTTTTATTATCTTCCATGACTTTTGCCTCCCAAAACATTTTTTTATCTCTTATTTTTTTTCATTCCTCAGCTCCAATTTTTGCAATTTTTTCCCATCTTCCAAGGAATCTCCTCCCTTTCTTTGACACATCTGCTGCAGTTCAACAAAGAAAAATACATATATGAGATTTAATAACCCTGTGCAGCAATCTATGGCAGAGAGAAAGCAGCCTTTCAGAAAAGAATTTCATGTGTGCAGGATCCATGGCCAGGCCAAAATCCCTAGCCTGTTTTTATTCCAGGGCAGGAACAATGTCTGAGAGCATCTCATGCTCACCTCAGAGAGAACAGCTTACATCAACATTCTGGATGTGCACGTAAGGAGGTGGGCTGGCAATGAGCAGGGAAGAGCTGTTATTTCAGTAAAGGCCATGACAGATTCAGTTCAGATTCTGACTTATTAGTTGCATTCACAAATGCTCACATCCTATTACTAAAGAAAGCATTTAATGCTCTAAATCACTCCCACTGTTAAACCAAAAAGAGTAACACTCCCTTCCCTCCACGTATAATGTATTACAATGAGCAGAATCAGAGAAGAATAGTGGGTGCAGATGCTTTTTTTCTACCCACATAAAACAAAATATAGAATTCCCTGTTCATAGAAAGTAGTGGAGAGAAAGGAAATATTTGATTTGACACTGCTTAAGAATGATCTAAAAATGAAAGAGGAAGGGCAAAAAAAGATATTGTACATCCTCTGAGTAGTCTTCTTAGAGTTCAGGGATTGAAACCTCAAATGTGGCTACATAGCTAAGACCCTGATAAGACAAGCCAAATGCTGAAAGCTCTGTTGTTTGAATAGAGAAATAAGATTTATACATACTGAGGGTCAGTTTTGGCAAAGAAAAGATCCTATAATTTCCATGCCCTCTATTTCCCTTATCAAAATACTTTTATTTTATTCTCATCAGCTATACATTACTCTATTTTCAATTCCTGACTTGTTTCTCTGGTTTTAGGCTGTTTGAACAACCTTGATTTCACATAGCTGCTTCTCATGGTAAATCACTGTTTAAAACTGTTTGATGCCTAACTCTGATCATACCCCACAAGGAACATCTAGAAGCTATTTCTTCCACAATATAAGTAACACAGAGATCCTATTGGAGCTATTACTTAAAGCAGCTATCCATTTATGGCTTGATCTAAGAAAAGTTTCTCTAATGAAAATTGCTAAAATAAGAGAATATTCTGGAAGAATATGGAAAAGATATAGAGCCATAGTGTACAAAAATATTCATATAAGATCAAATGTACCTGTAATGCAACAACACTGAAATCAGTAGTTCACACCACATGGTGAGTTCAGTCCTGACATATTCTATTAATAAAGAAAGTTTCATGGCCATGTCACTACAAGACATAATTCTATAGTCTTCATACAATTTACTTCTATTCACTAGAAAGACTGGCAGGGGGTAGGTCTCTTTCAAGGGAAGACAAAATATGGGTTTCTAGGTCACAGCCAGGGTTCTAGGTACTTTTGAAAATTAAATAATAGCATAAGAGATTTTCCAGTCTTCAGACCTATGGTTGGTCCCAGATTTTGCCTGAAATGTATGGATGTTGACACAGTGAAAGTCTTTCTGAGAACAGACCTGGATCCAGCAATTCCAGAGGGCCTCCAGCATGCTGCACATCCAGCAGCTCTCCCTTGGGGCTGACTTTGTCACCTCTGTGAAGCAGAGTATCTAACACTTCTGGTCTGAAACATGAGACTTAAAATCAACTGCTGATTCTGCTGCAGGTCTCCATGGTTACACTACAGTCAGTTGCTGCTTTGTACACAGGAATAGATGGGATTTTTAAAAACTCGGTGCTTTTGCAGAATAACAATCTAAGTTGTGACTTTCCACCCCAATACACTGAGAACATATAAACCAATTTTCATAAGAGAGGGTAAATGTGAAGGAAATGCCCATTATTCCAACACAGACTGGCAAACTGCTCAGATAAAAAAGTTCAGAGGGCAAGAGTTATGGTAGGAGAGACCAGCTTAAAGGTTTTGAGAATTAAACCTCGTAAGGGCCTAATAACAGCCATTTGTGCAGACAGTTTATCTTCCCAAAGTCCTTTCTTTGCAGTCTAGATCTTTGTTTATTTAAGTCCTGATAAAATTCCTGATTCATATGAATTGTTCTCCATTAGCCTAAGGATATAAATTCAATATTAATATTTGTTAATTGTTAACTGCTCCTGCACTACCAGTGCATAGATCACTGAAAAGAGTGAAGAGTAAAGGTATTTAGGAGCATGTGTTCTCCTCATTTTACATTAACTGAAGATGAAGAAAATCACAAGTAGATTTCCCTGTTATTATTAATCTTTTTTAAAATATCACTGGCTTTTATCTCAACAGCTACAAGAGACCAGGATGTCAGCTTTACATTTTGAAACACCATCATGAAAATGCCCTCTAGCAACACTGACTTAGCGGAGACAATGCCACCTTCTGAAATATTCACATCCCTTGCTCCAGGACACTATCCTTCATCACTAATTGTCAAAGCAGAATTGACAGTGTTACCTAGAGAGCTGCTAAGTTTAAACTGCATCACTACTGTTCTCAAAAGAGATGAGGGACCTCTTCTTCTCATCTCTCCTTATGATGGTAGCAGGGGAAGAACACAAGCTATTTCCAGGCACACATATTAAAAAAAAAAGTCAGCATAAAGCAAGCCATTGCCTTCATTTCATTTTCTCTTGAGATTTTTTTTTTTCTCCTTCACAACTGGAGCAAAAGATGCTTTCATTTCTGTTCTGCAGCTCTGTTTTCCTACCTTAGAAAAGGCCAGATGAACACAATATGCAAAAGAACAAAATCACTGTTATTTGCTCCAGAATATGAATAACTAAGATTTCCTCTCTAGGACTAACATTGATAAAAGGTAGTGGGTCTTACAGGATAAAAAAGACCACTGAATTAACATATCCTGAACACGCATAGCAGAAACTTCCTCCTAAGGTCTGACTTTTTAAAATGTATCTTGCACTGTCAAAAGAGCTTGTTTCAAAAGTCCTAACTATTAAAATAGGGATGAGAGCTATCTTATATAACAGTATTTAAAAGACACTGACTGCATAAAAGCAGCTCAGGGAACTGTAAAGTTTTAGCTATGTCAGGATTTTTGCTCTATTTAAAATAAGCTATTCTACAAAACACAGCATAAATAATCAGCAGCATAATCCTCCAATTCTTCATCATGGGAGGAGTTCCCAGAAACTTTTCCTAACCATTCATGTACTTTTCTCTCTAACAGATCAAAACTTCCCACCAAAACAGAAAAGAGTGTTGTTTAGCTAGACAAAAACAGACATATACAAAAACCTAAAATAATGGTAGGCATTTCAAAACATTAATAAATGACAATAAGATGATATTTTTCTCTTCTTTTCTTTTGAAAGTCAGTCCTTCTGAAGCAAAAAAAAATAGCATAGGAGTGTTGCATTCCTGTATGATCTGACAGTATCCAGTTTGATATAAAATATTAGCTTATATCTACCATAGAAAGAATAATATACAGGCATAAGAATTAATGCCAGAGTTAGGTTTAGGGCTATTCAGAATATTATTTCTTCTCAGTGCTCCATCTTATAAATTATGCATGATAGATGATGTGTTCTTGGCCTGCCTGTGACTGATGTGGTCAGTACTGCAAAGGTACAAAGGAGTCAAAAGTGCATCCTTTCTCTGCTGAGCAAGAACATGAAAGGCCATCCACAACAGTTATTCTATGGCTTGAAGTTAATTTCAGCTGCATTTTTATTTTTCTTTTTAAATAGTTAAGTATTAAAGCAACATGTAAAAATTCTTCCCATTTTCCTTAATTTTGTGTGCTCTTTGGTTAAATGAATAAACTGAAATGTAAATGTTGTATATGAAATTGCTAGCATTCACAAACTTCCCAACACTGAGTATTTTCCAAATGAGCATTTTTCCTTCCCCTCATGCTTTTAAATGAGCTCTTTATTGCCAGCCATTGGGATTGGATGTGTGCAAATGCATATGGCCACTATGATCTGACAGAAATTCTAAATATTCTTTTTTTCTGCATAAAGGGTTTATAGTGAAACAGTTTATCCGAATAGAAGTCACTTATTTGACACAAGCAGTGAGAAGAATCAAACCAAGGGTACCATACCCAGATTTGTATCTAATGGGTACAAGAGCATGATATAAGTGACATATGCATACTTATACATACATAATGCACAGATTCAGCTCAAAGGTTAGAATTGTTTTTCAGAGCTGCATTTGTCCACTTTATAATTCAAAATCCCATTTTAAGTCAGGGTTATTTCTCTGTTAATTTACTTTTTCTTGCTTCTCTTATGCAGTGCTATATAAATGCATCTTCTGTAAAATGAAGCAGTGTTTTGTTGCTGGTGGCATTGATAAATAAAGAACAAGATGCTATAAATATTTCATGGAGTTCCTAAAGGCTACATTCACTTTCAGATCCTTCTGCATCAGAGTAGATTCACTGGGAGCACGTTAGATCATTCGAGACTTGGTCTGTTCACTTTGTTACATTATAGTCACATAAAATGGCAGTAGCCGATCTTTTTCTTCCCCATAGCGCTGTTACAAAAAGCCCTACACAACAACTGCAGTCATGATTATGGCAGAGCAAGATGATGTCATCTCACTCACAATCAGCAGGAAAGACTGTTCTCAGTAACAGCTGGAGTGTTTGTTCAAGGCTAGGTTGCTACGTTTAATTATGCTGTATTTGTTATGTCATGTTATGTTGCTGAATAAAGTACAGCCATGCAAACAGCAGGTGGTTCTGTGTAGGGATTTTAGTGCATAAAGCTTCCTGTGACAGAGATCCCCAGCTAGATGGATGTGCCATGGCTTGTGCATGCACACATTGGCCACAGCAGAATGAACCTGATGAGCTTCACCCAGCCTGACACTGTCTTTAGAGCTCAGCATTCATATGAGCCACATAGCCTGCCACCAAATGGTGATTTTATCTGGTATGGCGCTTTGCTACTCAGGTTGTTTTAAGTATCATTTGACTAAATTATGATTACAGTTATTGAAGTGAAAACCATTAGGAAGGTAATGAAGGACCTATCCAAATATCCACTGCTTGGCATTCCCATGGTTTTACTGAGAATGGTTTGATGTGCTTCTAAGGAACATAGTAGTATTTAGATTTTGCATTCAGCAAGAAATATAACACAACTCACTCATTTATCCAGAGCTACAAAGGCATGATTGATCCAACTGTTACCAGTTAAAAGTGTTTTCGTGAAAGAGAACCAAGATATTTTGGGGATTTTTTGTGTAGTTTTATAACTAAGGCAGCATTATTTGCTTTCAGACTGTATAGTGTCACTTCTGGCCAGAAAGAACTTTATTAAAATCACAAATTTTATTAACATTTTGGTTTAATTTGTATAATTCTCAGCCCTTCAGATACTTTTGAGGATTTTCAGAAAAGAACCTTGCAAAGAGTGCAGACAGAAAACTAGATTTATACTATTTTCAAATTTCACTGATTTATTTTGTACCAATGTTTTGGTAAGGAGATTTCACTCGCTCTTTTAAAGTGTCTGTAAACTGAAACAGGTAACTGATTGTCTCTAGTTTCTGAACAAAACTTCTGCTTTGGATATGTCAATACATATTGACAATCTTCTCATACAGTCTTGCCAAACATGATGCAAAATTTCATACAGGGCTTTCATTAAATGAACTAGCTAAATACTTTCATACTTGAAGGTGTAATTAGACATAACCTTCCTTGCTGACATTAAAAAAAAAAAAAAAAAGCAGATTAAATACATCCTCGTTGACTGCTTACAGTCAGGTTTTCCAGCTCTACATTTTTTAAAATAACAGGATTCAAAGTCCTAATGCTATCTTAAAAAAAAATTTAAAAAAGAAAAAAAGTTATCCATGTTGGTCAGTCAGTCCATTCCGTGAGCTTTACTTATGAAAGGACCAGGATAAAGAGCATGAGTAGCAAAAGCAAGAACATGCAGTAAGGAGAACAAAACAGAAGGTCCAGAGGCAGAGCCCATGGTGTAATCCTAGGAGGGGTGAAAACATCAAACAGCAACTCTCTGTGCACCCTGCTATTGCACTGTGTACCCCACTCCTTCATAATTAGTCATAGCTCCTTCAGACATCCAACCACTATCAGAGCAATCAAGGTTTGAATTTCTTTTCTGCATCATCAAGGAACAAAATATATAGCAATTTAATCTCATTAATGGTGACAGAAAAAAAAAAAAATGAAGCTGCTTGTCTTCAAACAACATGTCCAAGAACTGCTGTTGCACCAAGGGTATCACTCACCCAAAGCCCCCATTTACAAACCCCTTGAACCTATAGCTGCTTCTCTCTTCATCTTACTTGTGCTTGCATTGGTCCCAGTCCTGCATGCACCATCTAGTAAATAAGTACTATAAAACTTGTGAATTTAATCTATTAATTTATTCAGAAAATAAAACCTCAGTTATCCCTGCAACCTCTATTGCAACCCTCCAAGTTACAAGAAGGTGTTGTGCAATATGCTGCAGAGGTTATAGTTGGAATAGGAATTAAAATCCATAAAGATCAAAAGGATAACAATGTTGGTCATCAGCAATCGACTTCCATTAGCTCTAAATTATATATATGTTTTATAAATATATATATAATTATAAATATATATATATTATATTTATACACATTATATATAATATATATATATAATATAAACATTTAAAAAAAATAAAAATAAGAACACCTGTTGTCTGCAAAGCATCTTTGATAAACTGCCAACAATATTTTAAAGGGTCATAGGATTTTAAGTTCGAGGGTTTTTTACCTGTTTCATGCAGCAGTTGAGTCTCACCATCTGGTGTGAGCTGTTATTTCAGAGAACAGCCAAACTGGTCAGAACCATGATGTTTTGCCAAGACACTAAGTAGAAAATGCTTTGGGAATACTAAAAATAACTGTGGACATCAAATATCACAACTATGAAAAGAAAACAAGGAGTTGAAAACAGAAAAAGGAATTAATATACACATACCAATTCAAAGGAATTAACACATACAAATTGATTGTATTGCCATTATTTCTTAAGGATAACTGCTGAGTAATTAAAACACTGTTGATTATCTTCCAGACCAACTAAATTTTCCATGTAATACTTCCTGTTCTGTGGGCCAACTTAGAGAATGACTAAATATTTGTTTCCTGAGTTTCAACAGTTGCAGCATAAGCCTCTCTAAGCCTTTATCTATGTTAATTATCTTTTTTTTTTCCTCAAAAAGACATTTCAAGCTAACCCTATTACAAAACACTGCTTTAGAAAGCCATCAAAAGCAAAGTTTAAAGAATCATCTGACGCCTCTTTAACAGTGGTATTTCTTTCTGATCACAGAAATGTCCCAGTACACAATCTGGAGTTCCTACTTGACTGATTTTTTGATACTCTCAAGTGTTCAATATCTCCTTGACTTCAATGTTAATTCTCTGGCTTTTTTTCTGATTCCTGCTGAGATGCAAGTGATAAAATATCCAATTAAATCTCAGTGTCTGAAGATCCAACATTTTATTAAATGGAAAAGTATAGCTACATAAACTATACATACAGAGATATACACACACATACCACACTCAGGTTTTTCATAAGAAAGTGAGCAGAACATTTGGCAAATATTGTTAATCTCACAAATGTACATTTTTGTCATGTTGTGATGTGCTTACACATCAACATGCTTAAGCTATTATTAATGTACATTGTCTGCATAGCTTACTCTTAAAAAAAAAAAACAAAAACTAAGTGTTCTTTTTCAGTTTCATTCTAGCAAGTCTATCACAAGACCTTCAGGAAAGGACAGATTTACTCCACAAAATACTCAGATTCAATGAACCATAAACAATTTTCTACCTTCAAACATGACCTGTATGCTAACAATATGAACAATTCTTTTGCACATGGACTTTGAACTGCCCTTCAGATATGTAATGTTTTGATCCATCAAGGTTTCTGTTTTAAAATCTTTAATATAACCTGAGTGAAGCATGTTGAAAATTGCACATAATTTAAATATTTCTGTCACTTATAGTACTTACCAATACATGATTCCTTGTGGATAATTTGCACTTGAATGCATCATTGAGTTGCCCCCCTAATAAAGCAGGTTTTATTTTAGAAAAACATAGATTGAAGAAAGTATTTACAAAGGTATAAATTCAGATTCTACAACAGAGAAGACTAAACCCCTACATTAGTACAGAAGGTATGCATGAATCCTACAATGTACCAGAAAAAAAATCATCTAATTTAAAACACAGCATATGTTAAATTAGATGTCACATTTTGTTGTTCAGAATTATGAGCTCTGTCTTGGGCTTGGTGCTCTTCAATGTCTTCATCGATGACACAGACAGTGAGATCAGTGCACTCTCAGTGAGTTTGCAGATGACACAAAGCTGAGCAGTGCAGGCGACACAACAGGAAGAAAGGGTGTTTTTCAGAGGAACTTGGACAACCTTGAGAAGAGGCTCAGAAGAACCTCACCAAGTTTAACAAGTGAAATGTCCTGCTCCTGGGTTGGGGCAGTCCCAGACACTAGACCAGTTAAGAATAAGACACCATTGAGAGCAGCCCTGCGGAGAAGGGCTTGGGGGTTCTCGTGGATGAATTATGGCCATGACCCATCAGCATGTGCTCACAGCCCCGATGGCCAAAGGCATCCTGGGCTGCATCAAGAGTGGAATGGCCAGCAGGTTGAGGGAGGTGATTCTCCCTCTCTGCTCTGCCTTGGTGGGACCCCACCCAGAGTGCTTCGTGCAGCTCAACACAAGAAGGATGTTGACCCATTACAGCAGATTTGGAGGAAGCCGCAAAAATGATCAGAGGGCTGGAGCACCTCTCCTACAAAGAGAGGCTGAGGGAGTTGGGGTTGTTCAGCCTGGAGAAGAGAAGGCTTCGAGGAGTCCTTCTTCAGCCTTTCAGTACTTTAAGGGGACTTATAAAGAAAGATCAGACAAACTTCACTATGGCCTTCCAGTACCATAAGGTGGCTTATAAAAATGAGGAAGAGGGACATTTTGTATGAGCAGACGGTGTCAGCACAAGGGGTAATGGTTTCAGACTGAAACAGGGCAGGTTTAGCTTAGATCTTAGGAAAAAATTCTTTACTGTGAGGGGGCAGAGGCACTGGAACAGGTTGCCCAGGGAAGCTGAGGTTGCCCCATCCCTGAAAGTATTAAAAGTCAGGTTGGATGGAGTTTTATCAACCTGGTCTGGTGAAAGGTGCTTCTGTCCAGGGCCAGGGTGCTGAAACTGATGTTTTTTAAGGTTCATTTCAACCCTAAGCATTCTATGGAATCATCCTATGAATTAGGACAAAATTGTTTTGAGAAAAATACTCCTAGTAAAAGAGAAGCATTTCTTTTTATAAGACATGATTCAAGTATGAAGGGAGATACCTGGTTTGTTCGTACAAGGAAAGAAGTGTCACATACTGTGACAGATTCATTATCCTCCAGGGAAGAAGAGTTTGCAATCCATCCAGCACAAACCACTACCCAGTGGAGATGAATTTTGTCAGTGGGAAGGCCTATTTATGTCCACACACAGACACTCCTCTCCTGCTGCCCTTTTAACCACGTATGGTTTTGACATATTGGGGAATATTTTATCTGTACTCTACCAGATTGATGTCTTTCTGAGAGCCTAATAAACAAAGACAAATCACTCCATTAGTTCTATAGTGTCCAATATTACATTTTGATGATTCTGATCCTAAATCTTTTTGGTTTACCAATATTATTTTTCTAGTCCATTACATATTGTCATTCTGAATAATTCTTTTTGTGTTCTTACACAGCAGTATATGACTTGATCAAATCTGTAGATTTTTTGAACTTCAGCAAGGACTGTACAACTGATGTTTGAAGATCTATTTATGTTCATGTCATGGTTTGACCCGGAAGTGAGTTTTTGCGAAGTTATGGTCAAACCAATCAGTGGCCAAATCTCAGATTGGCATCTGGTGTGGCCACTGGGGACTTGGATACGCCTCTGAGAACACACAGGGGTTAAAAGCAGAGCACTCCCAGAGAGACTTCCTCTTTGGAGTCCAGCAGGTGAGCAGACCGGACCTCTCCCCTGCCCGGCTGCGTCTGGGTGGGGGAGGGGGAGGCCATGCGGCTTGAGAGAGATAAGCCAGAGCCACTGCAAGATGCAGGGGTGGAGGAGTCCTGGGATGGTTTGGGCAGCCCCCCCGGAGAGAAGGATAAAGCGGTCGGGAGGAGAAGGGGTGGGCAAGGTGCCCAGCCGCTGCCAGGACAGGCTGTGCTTTTAACCCTTTTAGTGTTGAAACAATAGAAGCTGTAAAAACACTGATCCCCCTCAGCTGGAAATTGAGAAGGGATGGAGGATGGGAAAGATGAAGAAAGTTTGAGTAAGTGAAAGAATGCCAGCAGATAGAGCACCCGAGATGGAGGAGATGATTGGAGTGGCTTTAGCCGGACTTTTCCTCTTACATAGCCACGGGTGAAGCCAGTTTCTTCCCTTAATGCAGAGACTGCACTTTGGGAGAGGCGGGGCCCATGGTGCAGGAGGGAGGCTCCTTTCTCCTGATGGACTGGGGGGTGTTCGTGTGAAAGGAGGGTATTGGGTCGAGAATTAATGTGTTAGAGGGGATTTGAATGTTAGAGGACTGGGGGGAGGAGGAGGAGTGTTTTGAAAGTGTTCTATTGTGGATTGTTGTGTGTGTAGTTTTCCCCTTCCCTTTTGTGTCTGTGTAGATTAATAAAGTGTTGTTTTTTTTCCTCCATTCCCAAGTTAGAGCCTGCTTTGTTCTGTTCCCGGGTCACATCTCACAGTAACCATTTTGGAGAATACACCTTTCTTGGGGGCACTGACACTGTGCCAGTGTCAATCCATGACAGTTCAATATCATCAAAGTTGAAAAGACCCCTCCACTTCTTTATCTTTTTAGTTTCTTTTTTAAGAAACTAAACTGTATAGCTGAATATTATTGCTCTTTTTTTTTTATACCTGAATAAAATAATGTAAATTGGACTGTCATTGAATCTTTTTTATTCAATATTTATGTTTATCACATAAATATATTCCAATGTCTATGAAACCACATTCTAAGTAGTTCCTATTTAATTAAAAACTTTTTTTTTTATAGTTTTTGCTTAATTTCCAGCATTTTATGAGTCTTTTAAATGCAAGAAACTCTATGACCAGGTCATCACATGGCTACAGGCGCGACATGGAAAACCCTGAACTGCCATTCTGGAAGGAGGAGCAGCATGGTAAATTTGTTTCAAATTAAACACTTTTCCAGCTACAAGCTAATAAAATGCTGCTTTAGGTCAGTATTAAGTCCTGTATTTACTCATTGTAGATACACTGATCTCCAGGTCTTTGATAGGCACAGCAACACATAATATTTGTCAGTATTAACAAAGAGAAAAAGAATTGTCAAGGACAGAGCTTATATGACTCTTGGGGAATTAAATCCTCAAGTCCTGTTGGCAGAAGAAGGTAGTGAGAACTGTTAATCTTCCTTTCAAATCCACGCTAGACCTTTGTGACACAAGCAGCAAGGTCTCACCCTGACAAGGCAGTCAGGTGAGGGGGTGTGCATGAGAGGACGGCAGTAACCTCCTCAGCAACCTGAGCAGCAAAATGAGCACAGACCACAGAGGGATTGCTGAATGCTGTCCCTGGCCTCAGCTGTGCCTCATGGCCTGCTCTAAAACTGTACTGACTTCTGCATTCTCTAGTATTTATCCTCTGCTCTGAGAATAATGAATATGAAGCAGCTTTAATAACGTGGTCTTGTTGCCCTTCTTCTCCCAAGCCAAGGAAAAAATACTACTGCACTGCAGTTTTTCCCTCTGTTTGCTAGACATAGTTTTGTCATATGTCAAGATACTATTAATGGTAAGCACACCAATTACTGTGTTTCATGTGAGTATTATTTAAAGAAAGGAATTTAACTCATCACATACAGAAAGAACATTAAATATCTGGGATACAGTCTAGTGCCTTGTTTTCACAATGCTTTTCCCTAACCCATGAGCAACAAAAAGCACAAGAAGTAAAGTAAATGACTGTATCAGTCTAATTGTCTGGTTTTCTGCTGTTAGTTGTTATTACTAGGCTCTGCTGTTTCAGCTTCCTCACAAAAGTATGAGGGCAGAAGATATTCTCCTGAGCCATTTGTGCACAGGCCTGATGTCCTCAGCACAAACTCTCAATTCCAAAGGTATGACACTTCATGTTTAAAAATTTAGGTATTTTCCTTATGATCCTGTCATAAAAAACTGACAAAAAGACATCACTAGAATTCAATGAAGCTAGAGAAGACACAGCAAATACACTGTCACATCTGAAAGGTAGCAAAACAGATCTGGAGAAAGTATTTTTATTGATAGTTAGTGTCTGAGGAGGGACAGATAAGTCAGTGCTTCGAGCAAGATTCAATTGGTTCAGCTGACTCTTGCTTGAAAAAGATGGTGAAAATATGAAATGCTTTAGAACTTTGCTTTGCCTCCAGAAATTATGTCAATATAGAATACATCTGTATTTGTAATATTGTTTGAAGACAGTTTCTAGTTTTAAGTTTTACATTTTGTGATGTCTTAGACTGGGGAACTACTTCCCAGTTGCAGATGAAGTTCTTAAAATTTAGCAGGCCAACAAGAAAGAAAGGATAGCTATGCAGATGTACCTCTTGACATCTCCATAAAATTTGTTTGTTTTAGGCATTGCTTGCTAAGCCTACAGAAAAATTCTCCTGGAGTCTGTTCTCTAAAGCTGTGATGTCTGGCTGGGTAGCAGCTAATAGAGCTTTTGTTCTATTCTGGGAACTGCAGAGCTCTCTCTGAAGGAGTAATTTTGCTTCCTTCTTGCATTCCCATTGGATGCCCTATCAGGTTCCTACCATTTATTCATAGGTCTGGCAATCCACTGGTTCTTGGGCAATTGTTTCATTTGCAAAAGATATTTGATGGCTCTGGCAGACAGGCATGAGGAAAGTGTTTATATCAGTGGGGAAGCAATGCTACACAAAAGAGATCAGAGCAAAAGGTTCATACAATCTGCAGTCAAAATAACCCTAAAGAATTAAGCAAGTCAGATGCTATTTTGAATGAAGGGGTTGGAAACTACAATTAACTCCCTTTTAGATGCATATGCTGTACAAAGACAGATGAGTTTAGTCCCAGCCTATACTCATATTACAGCTAAAATTCTCCTCAGCAGATTTAAAAGAACAGTTTCAGTTATTGTATCTGACATTTAATGGGTAACTGCCTCGACTGTGCTGCTGAAAGACACTGAAAGGCAAAAGCAAAAGTCAAAAGAAAACAAACATCCCCTTTCAACTGGAGAGAAAAGCTTCACTTACTCCTATGCAGAATAACTACCCCTAAGAAACACCATGTTGAACACCCACATGTGTGACAGAACAGTTCCAACGCATTCATTTCAGTTTGCATATTTCAAGTATGTGTAGTGATTTTCAAGTATGTGTAGTGATGCTTAACTAGTAATAATGCATAATTATGAAAAAATGAAGGGATTAAGGAATAAACCAGTGTCACTAAGTCTCACACACACCCACGCCAGGTTATGACTCTGCCTATGTACCATAAAAATTGAATAGTCTTTTGAATTGAAACCCTCACTTTGGGATTTGATTTCCAAATACCACCTTATTTTAAAGCCCTAAGCTCTTCAATTCTCTTTACTGAAAACAGCCATTTGGATGCAAAACTGAAACTGAGTCCCTGTTTGCAATTGATAATTACTGCCTGGGTGACAATATCTGCCTGAGCTCCTGTGCATCCTGCTGTGGCCTTCCACAGTCCTGAATAGCCACTGAGCATTCAAAGCCAAAGAGGGAGCAAGACAGGTTCCTTTCATATACTTAGGCTTTCTAGTAAACCCACAAGGGAACAGGGTTTCACAAGCTCCTTTTCTACACCCTCATGAGACATAGCCTTCAACATATGTCATCCAACTTCTAACTACTGCCCAAGGTCCCTGTTCAGTTTAGGACTCCCAGAAATGGTCTTTCCACCTTAACAGAGGCACTACAAATTGCCAACAGGGAAAAGTGCACAAATGTTTCAGATATGAGCCTTTAGGATACTGAGCAACTACAGAAAAATGCATTCAATTCTTGAGGTCCACAGGAAAGGGGGATATAAAGCTGCCCATGGAATAACATGAAATGTGTCTTGAAACAGCTTTAATCAATAGGAAAAGCACAGTGCTGCTGGCTCATTACACTTGGCAATACCCAGGTTCACTTTTTCCCTGCTCTGTTGATTATGAGAGATCTGTCATTTCATCATTAATTTTTTTAATAAATATCTGAAACAGTTAAGATAATTCTAAGGAAAAACACAAAGAAACAAAACCCCAATAAATAAGCATAATGAGCATAAAAAGAGAGAGGGTTCTCTCAAACATATTCCAAACAAATAGCAAATAACTAGATGTCTGCTCAGTATCTGAATTGTATGTGAATCTCTCCACAAAAGATATTTGCAGAGGAAGGACAACTTCGCTTGACTTGGAGACACTAATTCTAGTAAACATACATATTTTAAAATTAAATTCCTGAATAAGATTTTTTACCATTTTTAGTAACTTTTGTTCATATTTCTAGAAAGAAATTCCATAACAGTAAATCTTACTGCCAATTATGTAATTATACTTAGTTAAATTATTGAATTAATGTTATATACTATTTTTTCGGGTTCTCTAAGATCTTAAGACCAAAAACCTTTAGGTAAGACCAAAGGTCTGTCATCACATATGTGTTTCCAAGGCATGTCAAATACCATTTCCCTAGGGACTAAGACAAGAAGGACATGGTGAAAATTTCTCATATTTTCCACCAGCAAGAGAGTAAGGGACAGTAAAGATTATAGAAGTGCATACATTCTTAATAGATTTTCTTTCATGAACTTCAATAGCCACTTTTAATTTATACATCCTGCTGCAAGAAGCTCCACAACTTATTTATATGCTGTACCAAAAGTAGCCTCTTTTTGTTTGTCTTGATCTATTTTCCTCTTAATTTAATTAAGTGACACTTCAAGTGACACCTGCACAATTTATTATGTGTTTAATCAATGACCTTCTAAATGTCCCAGAATTATCATTTTATTGGCTCAAACATGAGTGTGGTGCTGAAAACACTTCTTTTTTTCTTTTTTTCTTTACTATTACCCTGCCTTTCAGGATCCTGCTGATTAAATGGGGAGGAGTTCAGACCTTCTCTTCCTCACAAAGCCATGGTTTTGGTTATAATGGTGCTGCTTATTTTGTGAAATTGAATTGTGTCAGCACAGAATTGAACTAAAATCACTTCTTCAAATGGCCTTTAATAACTGATCTGACAAGAGAGCAGCATGGAACATGCTGTTGACAAATATCTTTCCAAAACATTTCAGGATTGTTACTAACATTTGCAGTTACTGTGCTGTTGATGTGAATGTGCAAACATATAAATAGGAAAAGCTGGATAATAAGACACTGCTTTTAAAAATGGATTTCTAGAGTTCATTGTACTATGGTAATAGCAGAAGGAAAACAGGAAACTAACTACTGCTATATTTTGCAGTTAAGAACCACCAAAAAAACCACAGAAAAACTGAGATAAATTTTAAACGATCTGCATGAAATAAATGAAAATCATTAACTCACAGATAACATGAGTTTATAGACTTACAGAGAAAAAAGGGTTATGTTTTTGTAATAATTTCAGTAACAACATAATCTGGGGGTAACCTCTAGCAACTGGCCTATGACTGCTAGAAAAAACAGGTAGGCCTAGTGCAACTTACTTTTATTTTCAGAACAATCTTCTTCTTTGACCATTTTGTTCATAGAATTGGTAAGTCAGCCTCCTACAACAAGCCAGCTCTGCCTATTCCTACAATTCTCCCTTTATTTTCCAAGAAATTCTTTTGTCCTTTGTCCATTTTATGAACAGGATAATAGGAATACACACAGCAGTCTCTGTCAGGAAGAGTAATAGGTGGTAGCTAATTATGCAGCTAGTGATTTCAGCTGGAAGTATTCAACATTAGGCAAGACATCCTGACTGTGGTGGAGTCTTATTTAAATCTCACACAGACTCTAGGAGGTTGTTTCCTTCTTGCACTGCATAGAGGGAGGGGGAAAAATCAAACATGGTAACATACTTCAGAAGATTAATGAATGCATCTGTTAGAATTTCAGCTCCAACACTGAGGTTAGCACTTTGTGCTGAGCAATATGTCTCATGATCCGGTCCCTGTACAAGCTGAATTTATGTTTGGCAGAGAAGGACCAAAAAGCCTGTGTGATTTTTAATGGACTAATTAAGTAGGTTTATGTGCAAGTAACTCTGATTAGCTGTGGGACAGTGTGGTGTTTCTGTGCTCATCAGTTGGAAGACATATACTGCAGCTTATGTGGACAGGTCAAAGAAAAATTTACAAAACAATTAAAAACAAAAATTAAAGATGAGGGGGGATGAAATCATTGCAACAACCCTTCTTGCAAATATTAAATATTTTCATTAAAATTTTTATAGGGATTCCACATTCTTTCATCTATAATTGTCAGCAAGTATGTTTTACTGTTTAACCAAATGATATACATGCAAAATTACTGCAGTAGAAGGTGGGGAATGTTGAGAAACAGAGTGAATAAATCTTTACTTATAATGCTATTAACAGGAAGAGGTGACTAATATAGAATCAGCACAAGAGGGGAATCAAACTTATAGCATTTTCATCCACTTTTAAAGGTATTTGAAAATGTCTTCTATTCTCATCACTGTAGGTGTGTTTGTCAGAACAAAACAAGTTGAAGCTCCAGCAGAAAAGGACAATGGTCATTAAGGAACTGGAGCATCTCTCCTATGAGGAAAGGCTGAGGGAGCTGGGCCTGTTCAGTCTGGAGAAGAGAAAACTGAGATCAGACCTCATCAATGTCTGTGTCTGCAGAGAGTGTCAGAGGATGCAGCCATACTGATCACAAGTTGGAGAGCTCAGATGTGCAGCACTCACCTGAGTTTATATGATCCTGTAAAGGATCCATTTATGAGACAATGAAGTAGCAAAAGAAGGCCTGAATGATAATTGTTAGTCCATTATAGAGCTGGTGTGCAAGAAGAAAAGACTCTGAGAGAGACATGTCGATAAGCTGAAAAAGATGGCAGAGGTGTCAGTAAAATGTGAAATAAATCAGAACATAATATGTTACTGCTAAAGCTATAGACTCCCTAGTATGTAATCTTTTTTTTTTTATTTTAAGAAATAGCATTAGGTAAATTGGTTGGCTTAAAATTCAGTATTTTTTTAAAAGTCATTATTTTCACGCAAACTGGCACATTTTCTTTTCTTAATTTCTAAAATTACTGTAAAATACTGTGGTTCAGTATTCTTCCGTTTTTTTTCTTCATAAGAACTACTAATTCTTACTTCCGTTTAAAATAGCCTAGCCCACTCCTTTTCACTCTTTTGATTGAAAAGAGTCTATTCAGTCAGTGTTTTAAGAAACTAATGTGATTTTAACTGTCATTGTAAAACTGACAAGAGGTCCCTGTAGACAGCCAGACAATTTCAGCTGATACAAAATAATAATTTACACTGTACCATTTCTCCATGGGAGTTTCCTTTTATTTTAAAATCAATTTTCATTATTTTTCTTTCACTTTATAGATATTTTAACCCACCTTAATGCCACTATTACAAATCATAGGTTATGATTTTGCAAAGTTTTCTTCCTATATCTATCTATAGAGCAAATTTGAAACAGAATAAGCTTAATGTTAGGCAAAAACAATGAACGCACGGTGAATCTATACAGAATTTGTGGGCTTATTTTTTTATTGTGGTACATTTAAAGGCTGAAAATAAATGCTATTTGCCATTAATTTTGTCTTCCGACATTTTAAATTTTGTTTGCTACTTTAAAAGTAACATCAAAGTTGTTCTCTTAAATATGCACATCTCTTGTAGGAGTCCAGGGTCATTAATGGATGCCTTTCAACTAGACAGCAATTCGTACAGAACATACACAGAGGTCCAGACAAACTAACCATTCATGGGCCAGAAACAAATATGTTCCTTAACCTAAGAACTTACTCTCCCCAGCATTTGTGCAATTTACTCAATTTACTTAAATGATTAATATCATTCTGCCATTAGTTACAAACACACTCTGTTCTACTGCAGTTTTGTCCCCTTATTGCAACTGGCTGATGATTAGGAAAAAAATGTAATGACCACAAAATTCCTAAGTAACTCAAGGACATTTTTAATTTTATGAATAATAACTTATGTAAATTGGTTAAATGAGAGACTATGCTGTCAAGGTTTTTCCACTTCTCTGTTTATGTGGCAGATGGTTCAGATTTACTATTAGCATATTAGTGGGAAGCTAAAAAGAAAGAAAATTTAAATAGCTGTTAATCCCCAGAAGGAAGCAATAGCAGCTTTCAAGAGGGAGATTGTTGAGAATTTATATACTGAACTAAAAATTTATAATGCAAAGATGGATGGTATTTTCATCTACATTGAGGATGATTTTTATCCACTTCCAAACACATCTGAGGGATCTTTAAAGTACCAGGTAAAATAGAATTACTGTAGGTGAAAAAAGACTTATCTTTCTCCTTAAAGCTATATATTCTTAGTCTAGCACAAGCAATTTTTTTAGCTCACTGATTAAATTGAAGAAAAACAAGAAAAACTGTTACTGAAAATAATTTATTTGAGAATACTTGAAAATATTTTAAAACAAACACTGATATCTACCTGTGCTTTATTTATATTTATCCTGTGATCTTGTCTATTTTTGGCAGTACAAAGGCACTGAAACCCATGCACACCACTTAGAAACTGGCAACCAGTCTTTGGGCAAAACCTAATTGTTGGCATTTTATTACATCAAAAGTGATTGTGATTTGAGTATACGGGCAGCTTTATATTCCCCAAATTCCTTACTGTTCTTTTCATTGTCAGCCTTTTCCTTGAGGATTTTCCACAGTTCATAAACTTGATCTGATATCAGGCTATTGATTCTTAACTGCTGTCCTAGAATTCTTCACCTGTGACTAATTTTATAAACACTGAAGTCTTTTGGTCATTTTAAAGCAAAATATAATGGTTTTCTAGAGAGTAACCAGAATCTGCTAATAACTGCCTCAGTTCTAACTAAAAATAAACTACTTCAGCTTTTTTATTAAAGAATGTGCTACTGAAGGAAATGGGCTAAGATTCAAATATGTGGCATAACTACTTTGTCTACTGAAAAATAAATTGGATTTTTTCCCCCAATGATTTTTTTTTGCATCTGTGGAATTTCGTAACTTGTGGTGAAAGCATTATTCTGTTGTGATTAGGCCACTCTAAGGGGTTTTGGGCAGGATATTAATATTATAATACAGTAATCCATATTGTGACTGCCAGAAATGCTTATTTACTGTTCACATAAATCATCTCTTAAACATATTATCCAATTCCCTATAAGAAATATGTTGAGACAGTGAAAATTATAATACAGATTATATGGAATCGTGCTCACCAGTAAATGAACGTGAACAGCATCAGATTTGTAGAGATACCAGAAAATATTTTCTGGGGCTTACAGGTACCAAGAGACTTTCAGAATATAAACTGAAGATTTTATCCATACAGTTCATGCAAGGAAATGCTAAGCTAGCAATACTGAGTAGTGCCAGAATGCAAAAATAGCAATGTAATACTGTCAGTCACTAATACAAAGGCAATGTAAGATCCAGTAGTGACACTATTTACCTTTCAGCCTTTGAAACATTTCAAGTAATCCAGTCTAGTTTTTGAACCTTGTGTTTTGGCAGTTCTGCTACAGTTGATGAGAATAATAGAAGCCATAAGACTAAAATTTGCTGACCTAATTAAACACTAGGTATTAGTCAGTCATGTTGATACCTGAAGTCACTGAAAAAATATTATTAAAAAATTCAATAAAACTTTGATGTCCAAAAGAACAGGAAACTTTAGGAAGGCTAATAATCCACCTGGAAAAAAAAAAAAAGACATTTTAATGAAAAGAATCTTAAAAGTGAATATATGCATTTATGTAACACCTTCATTTTCAATGTCATAACTTATCTTCAAGCAGGTTTCCATCAGATCTCTAATGTGATCTTAAAATGCCATAGATGGTTTCTTGGTGCTTACATTACTTTACAGAAATATTAAATGAAACAAACTAATGAAGTTAGAACAGGAAATTCTAACCTGACTTTATTGTAACAAGACAAAAAAATATAGTAAGGAGTATTTTGAGATGGAAAGAATGAGAATCTCTCCTAACTCATAATTTTTGCATACATCAGTGAAGGCATAATAATAAAAAACCTCTTTCTGTAAAAAACAACAAAAACAACAACAAAAAAAAAAGTTTTTTTTTTTTTAAAGTGTTTCCATGAATATAGTGTTAGTGGACTTATTATTGAGACAAAACATCTTCTGTAGGCAATTGCTATAGAAAAATTAAATTGCTATTTTTTGCACATTTCCTGCTAATTTCATTTTCATAGGTATTTGTTATAAACAGCTATTTAGCATTCTCAAATATATTTTAAAATATTTTTTTAAAAATCAGTGGATAAATTGCTATTCTTTCAAAAAAAAGCAAAAAAAGATATATGGAAATCTGGTAAACATGCCTGTTCATTAGAAATATGTATCATTGTCAAATGCAACCTGATTACTTTCGAAAAGTAGAGTCAAAGTCTTCCATGCAGGCTTTCAGCATGAAAAGATACAAGCAGTGAGATAACACAGAATATCCCCCACCATCATGGATCCCAACAGTGGAGAGATTCATATATGCATGAATCATTATTAGAGAAGTGTTATTCATGTTTAGGAAATTTAATTGATTTGATCCCTGTCGTGCATGAGAGTAGGTAAGAGCTTCTGACAACCACTGCAGGATTCCATATTTTTGTAGGAAAGACTATTGAACAAGTAAATGGCCACAGCAAAAGGAATTTCATCTTGCCCTTGAGTATTATTAGCTCTTGCTAATTTCCAAAATAATTTTTCACAGCTTATTTCTGGGCTAAAAAAAGGGGGAGAATTGTCTGGCCAAGGAGTGTTCCATGAGTAAAAAACAACCTTTGTACGCCTCAAAAGAGCATCAACAACTGCAATATTTCCCTGAGCATTTGGGAGTCACAGGAATTCTGTTTCAAGTGCTGCCTAGTTTACTATAACTAGTAAACAAGTTCTCCTTTATGCTTCATTAATCCTTGGGAAGAAAATGAATATGTTATTTTCCATAAAATAACAGACAATATAATGAAGATCTTTATAAAATGTGGGTGTATTTGTTATGTCACTACTATACATGTCCAGTTAGCACAAGCAGAGATTATGATAAAAGTTAATATTTGCCCTCAACTTTAGCTTATTTACTTTAGTTTGTAATATTTTTGCTCTTTGTGGGGCTTCTACATGACTGATCAGAAAGTTTACGTTCAAAGTAAGGTGGTTTAACCACTTGAAGGCTCAAGTTTTTTCTAGTCCTCTAGTCTAGCCCCTCTTGGTCCTTCCCAGCCTTCTCCAATTATCAAAGTTTTGATCATATTAATTAAAAATTGCATGTATTGTCTATGCTTCAAATGGGCAGTGAGTTGCCTGAGATCACTCTACAATTTCTCTAGTAGGTGGGCAGTGTCTCAGAGGTGATGGTTGGAGCAGGGATGTCTGAACCTACCACCATACAAACAAATCAACACGAGGAGCCTTGGTGAATGTCGGGAAATGTCTACTGAGGGAATCTATGAAGTGGGAATCATTGAAAGTGTTGGATAAAAACAACGAGCTGAAGCTTAAGGTTAGGGATGAGTTTAAGGTTTGACCAAGCTTTAGGAGAGACAGAAAGGTCAGAGTTGCAGCTGAAGTGGGGCTAGAAGGGGGATGCCAAAGGGCTGTCAGGTGTACCATCTTTTCTCAGGACAGTGCTTAGTTTTAGGGCTAAGTTTCAGAAAGACCCAAGACCTAGGGCTCCACTGGAGAGGGGCTTCCAAATAAAGTGGTGGCCTGGATAGAGTTTTCCCCCCTGACAACCTTATCTGGACCAAGTCTGAGACTGTTGACTAACGCTTAGCCAAGGCCCTAAGGGGTAGGATTAGGGGTAAAGTTAGAATGGAGCCAAAGCCTAGAGCTGGTGCAGAAATGGAATTGGATAGAAGTGGCCAAGGGAAGAAGTGCAAAATATTGTCTGCCTTGAGAAATTTTTCATGTGGATGGGCAACTTTCAGGTTATAGTTCTGCTGAAGGATCAGGATTTGGGTGAGGGTCAGGGCTGAGAGAAGCAAAGTCAGGAATTTAAACTCTTTAAAGAGTTTGAAGGACACTGCCAAAAGGAACAGCTGTTTGGAAAAAAAAAAAAATCCCATGAGAAGAATTTCCTGCTTGTTTGTGGGCCACATATAGTACTCACTTGACACTCATGGTTAGATTCAGCGTTAAGAGCTTAGAGACAGACAAAGCCTTGGAATGATGCTGGAAAGAAAATGAAAACCAGAAAAATGAAGTAATGGAGTGGTGGACTGGAAGTTTTACTCTAAAATACATTTTCTAGTAATACTAAACATTTACAGGAAAAATCATTTTAACTACTTTTTCTCATTGTGCTTCTTCTCTACGATTGTTCTAGGAAACAAGCTTGTTGTCAGGAATGCTTCCAGTTCAATTGAGCTGAAACATATTTGCATGCAAAACTTCATTCTGCTAGTTGTACTCATCTGGCTTAGCATAAAATATACCAAAAGCAAAACAGCATGCATTTGGAACACACACACACAGAAAAAAGCATAAGTAAAAAAGACATATTGAACTAGGCATCATTTGTAGGAGTTATGGGCAAATAGTTTCACAAAGCTTAGAAAAATTCCCAGCTTAGAAAAACTGACAAATGGGAAAATAGAAAAAAGACGCCTCAACAAATGCATGACACAATTAATTATTCCCACAGTTATTTCAGTCTGGTGCAAGTGGGAAATAAAAAAAGCAGCGCTCACAAAACAATGCAAAACTAAATCAAGGGCTAACCACGAATGCTGTATGGCACCTGAGCAGCTACAAGAACTTATGCACATTCAACAACTATGCAATGCAAACTGCTGCTGAAGGAATTAATGCATTTATCGTGAGCTGTATTTTGATAAAAACACTCTTCGTGCTTTCAGAGGAAGACAACACTCTGAATGGGTGGCTTGTTATGGGCAAGTTAGGCATTACAACCTCTAGAGCAATGAAGTTGAAGGTAACTTGCATAATATGAAGCAGCTGCTACCCTGTTTTCCAGGTTCTGGCTCCTTATATAGAGAGTGTTTGGAAAGATGTAGTTGTGATGTTTATGGTAGACACTCGGCAGTGGACAAAATGCAAATGTACAGACTGGCAGTTCTCTGTATGTGCAAATGGTCATGCTGGGAAATGGTTGCTTTGACCTGCCTTCAATAGTTTTGTTAAGTAGTATTTTATGATTTTCAGAGCAGTGTTCCTCCTACACTCAGTATTTGTGTCCAGGGATTTGGTCAAGACCCGAACAACATCAGCATATGAATAAAGACAATCCAAGACTCACTCTGTGACCTGAAGACTGGGCTCCTCTGCAGCAAGAAATAATCTTCCTAATATGAACCAAGTGACTTTTTGAACAACAAAGCAGGTAAACTCTTTCTGCTGAAAAAACCCACAATATATATGCCATTTCTGCTTCTCTGATACTCTTAGCTTTGCTGTTTTCATTCCATCAGACAAGATATTTGTTGGTATAAATGTCTCACTAGTTAAGACTACAACAGCCCTACCATCTTACTCCTGAATTTTCAGTAACAGTTGTTTCTGAAAAATGCCATTTAGTTTGTGACAAGGATCTGGCATTTTTGCCTTTTGAAATTTACAACAATCAACATGTGCTCCCTAAAGAGAAGAAGTTAAATCAGGCTAGTTCTAATTTAATACAGACAGTCATCCAAAAACCTAGAAACAAAAAAAACCACAAGTCTTTATGCTGGGAAGTTTGACATAGCTGTTTCTGCTTTGTGAGCTGCAAACATTTCTGAGTCTTGCTACAGATCAAGTGTATGAATAATTTAAGATTAAAACACAACAGGCTCCCTGGACTACACCCAGACATCAACAGTTACTCTGAGCTGTGCTGACAACACCCACAGCTTGATGCTCTATTTAGTCAGCATGACTACTAGGTCACCTATGTAGGTGGTGGCTGAGTGATTCAGACAAGGCATCATCTAGGGCTGCCAAAAACTGACTGTTCATTGTTGATACCCAGACATGAACTCAGAACCAAGAGATTTCAAGGACAGCTTCCAAAAAAACAGGTTTTATAGTAGCAGAACACAAAGTACCTCATGTAAAACTGTACATGTGTGACACAAATAATGAAGAATATTGTGTCACAAATAAAGCATAAAAATGTATATATGAAACAAATACATCTTTTGTTTGTACCTGAAGATAAGTAATCACAAGATATTTCTACATTAGAAATCACTAACAGATGGACAACTTGCTAAAGAGGAAGTCCAAACTCAGTTATCTTTTCCAGAAGAAAATAGTCAAGATTTCAAAACATCTGCAGACAGGAACCTCCAAATGCAGACCACTTCAGAAAAAGAAAAGGAGCCCAGCTCAGAGTATAACTACTATTTTAGTACCTTTTTGGTTGTTATAAACCTGTAATTCAGAATGGGAAAACAGGTAGACATTGTGTTACTTACAGTCAAACTTACCTTCCCAGACACACCCCTTGGAAGTCTCAGTTATGTTTCCATTTTTTCTGTTTCTCACTTTTGTATCGTCTTGTTTTTCTGTTTATAATTTGTTTCTTTCTATTTCCTCAGCCTGAACGAATTAAAGATAAAACCCAGGGAGTTTTGGTTTTCTTATATTCTTAGAAGTCTGTGTCACTTTCAGGCCATTCTACTGAATTTTACAATGTCTTAAACATGGATGTCAAAGCCAAAGTTACAAACCAATCCCTGCTGGACAACCAATGAACGAGAACCTACTGCTGCTGTGGGTATTTAACATCAGCCCCTTAGGCAGACCCTCTTTTAGACAGTGAACTTTATTTTACTGCACAGTGAAGGAGCTTTGGGCTTGGCTTTTGTAATAAATCACAACTAATTTTGCTAATACATAGGGCATGAAATTAGCTGCTCATCTCATGCCTGTGACATCTATTAATCTGTATGTTGGCTTATTATTTGCATTCTGATATTTACGAAGACAAGACATCTTTTCACCACAGTACTGCTGAACAGCTGTTCCTTAATTCCCAAAGTCAAATCTTTCAAATTCCTTTATGAAAAGAGATTTTGGTGCCCCTCCACAACTCCTGTCGGATGTCTCAGCAGATATCCCAGCCCAGGCAAGAAGTTTAGTGGGTCAATGTTTTAACAGATCAAAATCAGACAGGAGAGGTACTGTATGGACTGAGTACCTCTGCCTCAAAACTTAGTGAACAGCTCACTATCAGCTTAGAGCAAGCGACTCGCTATTGCACTCCAGCAAACCTACATTTTTCAATGTTTTTCCATGAGTATATGTTGTACTTGTAGGATTCACTTTCATAAGTGACAAAAATTACACAACATGGGCTGTCATCAAAAACACTTGCACAATGGCACCGTGTCTCCCAGGTATCTTATTCACTACTTTTATCAGATTATGTTCCCAGAATCCATACTATAAAACAATTAGACCAAACTAATAAGCAAGATTAGAGCTGGTAGTATGCCAGTTATTAATGTAGCTAAATCCTGCAGTAGTTATTGATGCTTTGAATGTCAAAAATTCCCATTTATATAATGTACTGGAAAATATTCAAGCTCCCTGAAAGGACTGTAACAGTGATGGCTGTAAATCAGCCATTCCTACACCTCCTGCAGCTGTGCCTCTGATTCCTCACTGCTTCATGACTGCTGAAGTCTGAGAGAAGACAAGGGGCACAGGCAGAGGAGTCTCACCAGTCAGACACATTGCAGGATGAAGACACGGGGAGAAAGGGGAGAAAAAAGCGTCCTGATATGAGCCACTGTTAAAAAAAGACATGAAAACCTTATCCACACAGTATGTATAATCTGCAGCACAACAAATGTCAAATGTGTTCTGAGATGGAGATCCCATGATTAATCCCATATACTTTGAGTCAGCAAATGAATCAAGGGTTTATTTCTGCAAAGCATCTTAGACCTTTTGTAAGTAAAACCTGCTGAGATCCTGGCTGCTCTGCTTGTACCTGCAATGTGTCTGAGGTGTGTTTCAGGAGAGCAGCAGCAGAATATGGGCTGCAGGTGTGGCTGGGGACGGGCCAGAGGCTGGACACAGCTGGTTCCAGACAGTTCCAGTGGCTCCAAAGGGCCATTGGCATGAACAGCTGAGCCCTCATCCAAGCTGGTGGCACCTCTGGGAGGAGATCCATGGCACAGTGGATAATCTCTGCAGCCCATGGAGTCCCCACACTGGAGCAGAGGAAAAGCAGGAGGAAGGAGGGGCAGAGAGGAACCTCTGAACTCTCGGCAACCCTGGCAGCCCTGCCCAGGGAGGCTGCAGCTTCACTGAAAGGAGTGTGACAAGTAGGGACAGCAATGGGCAAGGAGAGGAGTCTGGACCTAAGGGAGGGGTTCCCATGAGTTCTCTTGCTCCTGATCTTTCTTCTCTTGCTGTTGCACTCCCCGGGGAGGAGGGGAGCGAGCAGACAGGAGTAAGCTTGGTGGCCAGCTCAGGCCACCTCAGCACCCTGGCTCTGCTGACACCGCTGCTTCCAAAGCAGCCTCACCTGACCTCAGGGCGAGCTGACACCAGATTTACTGCTCTGTGTATTCCTGCCCTTCCCTTGGGCTGTGGCTCTGTGTCACTGGGGACACGGAGGTTCCAGCTGCCATCACCTCCAGAGAACATCGGATATGGGGGGCAGGAAGGAAGCAGTCTGACAAGTTTATGCAAAGGACGATTCGTGTTGAAGGGTCCTATCCACTCCTCTCCTGATTCATCTCCCTTTTTTTAACCAAAATTTAGAACTACTTATTAAATATATAATAAATATTTAAAATTAAATAGTTATCAAATTTCATAAATATAATCAAGGAATTTGTCTATTTTTAAAGGCTGCAAACACATGGAAAATGTGTTTTCTGGTATTTGTAGAAACATACAAAGGCTTAATTAAGAAATGCAGTTGAAATTGTAACATTTTCAAAGAATAAATGACACTAAAATCTGAGGAGATATTGTGTCACACAAATCTTTTTCCTGAAATTCCTGTGAATAACATAAACACATGTAAAATGAAAATTCAAATAAACATAGCAAAGAAAAACATTAGTGATAAATATGTACTACACATAATGTAGAGTTGTCCTCCCACTACTTCAAATAAATGTTACAGCTCTCTTTCTGGTTTCTCCTATTATTCCCTGATCAAAGTAATAGAAATTCTGCTCATTTTGTAATTTCTTTGATGATTTTCTGTAGCCTTAAGCTGTTCACCATAGGAGATGGCAACATGCAGGCCCAAGTCACTAGAGAATTTAAGAACATGTCTAATTTTATGAATTATCATATCACAACAGAGGAAGCTGCACACATGCTTAAGATTTCAAAAGCACTTTGCTTTTCAGTCTCACCCAAAATACATCCAGAGAGGGTCACAAAAATGAATGTACCTTGCTCATTATCTGCAAATTTCAGAAGCTTCTTATTTCTTGAGTAATTAAAACAAAAATAAAATTGCAGTGTTTATTAACAACTGGTGCTCCTCAAGACATCTGTGCCACTTGCTAGCAGGAAAAAATCGATGACTATGGTCCTACATCTTGTCATATGGTTATCTATTCCTTTTGATATTAGCCACCAGAAAATAGTCCAACATATTGCAGTAAAATCAATTTAAATTAACTGTGTAAAGCAAATTTTGCTGTTGTTCCCGTGAACAATTTATATTTTCCCTAGCCTTTCAGATCCAGTGAAGCATGAATGTTATTTTGCCTGTGTAATTGAGAACTCTTATTCTAAAACAAATTTCATTGAATTGGTACCCAAGTGTAATGTAATTAGTAACACAACCATTAAAACCACAAGAACATCTGTGCATAGTGCAAAATGTCTATTGATGGCATTTATTGCATATTTCTATGTAATATATACATAACTGAAGATAAAGCACTTGGGAAGGTTTTTCCATGTGCTATTTTTAGAATTTGATATTATACAAGATATATTACAAGATATTATACAAGGTACAAGATATTTCATTGTTCTATCCAATCAAAAATAATTATAACACAGAGAAAATACACAAAATCATGTCTTCAAGGGCATCTCCAAGTATTCTACTTTTTAAAATTTGGTAATTTAGCAAGGAGGGTTTTCTAATTTTAGTTGTATTGTTTAAAGCTAAGCAGGAGGTTCTGATGAGTTTTTTATCTGTTTGAGGTTTTCTCAAAAGGTACTCTTTGACACATTGAGGCAGAGCCCAGAAAGATATGGCTGAGAAATTATTTCACATCTGTTTACCATGCAGAGCAACAAACCATTAGATGATTTCTGCTGAAGAATACCCACAACAGCCTCTTGTAAGTCATTCAGATTGAGTAAAATGTCCTTATAGAAGGCTAATAGCACAAGTTTTAATATTATACAATTCTTCATTTCCTAATTAATAATTGAATGTCTCATGATAAACACTGATATTTCTTTATTTACTTCATTAAAAATGAGAAAATATGTACCCCATCTCAATACATTTTCCAAGGATAATAAAGTGCAAAAAAGTTCTGAAATCACTGTAAATCTTCAAAATAGTTCATAACATGCTATGTAATTTCATAATAGGTTACAGCTCATAACCTATTATGAAATTGTACTATTAGTATTATTTGTTCATTATATTGCTCAATAAACTAAACCATAAAGAACCAAACTGATTTATTCATGATCAAAAACTAGCCAGTCAGTGGTCATAACCTCCAATTTTCCATTTTCAGTTCATGTTTAACAATTGCTTACAAATTTAAATCTGGTATAAAAATACCTCCAAAACATGAAAAGGAGCAGAATAGTTTCAGCAGTGAAGTGCATTTGGCCATTTTGTATTAAAAAATACCCCAAATTCAGTCTTTTACCTTCAAATGCAGAATCTGAAAGTCATTTTACTGATACTCTGAGGAGAACAAACAGCAAGATACATCTTTCCTGTCTTACAGTCTGACACAGAAGAGGCCAGCTCATGTTGTATATGAGTTCAGAAAGTGTATGACATTCTTCATGAGAGGTCACCAAAAATATAAAATATTGGAAATTCTAGCACTGGTTATAAAATAAAATTATTCCAAATCTTGACACTGAGGGTGTCAAATACTCACTTGGCTGCACTAGACACAGCATTCTTGTCCAAATACCAATTAAGTCAGTTATTATAATATTAGATGCATGGAAAATATGGTACACTTTTTTCTCTGTCATTTAGAAGTGATTCATATCTAGAAAATGATTGGACACTCATGACATAGTGCATGATTTTTATCACAAAATACTCATCTCCTTATTTAAAAGTATATTTTAACCTGAAGGTATCAGTTCAATTTGACTACAGACTTTTAGACATTAATAAAAATTTGTAACAATTTTTATTACATTCAGAACTCAATAGACTTCTTTTTTATCTGAAATGAGTTGTTCTGTTGAGCAATTCTAGAAAATACTTATCACTTGGCAAAAATAAGACTTTTGTATTTTCAGGACAAAATACTCTTATTATTAGAAGGTCTAATTCCTGAGGCTGATGAATTTTACATTTAGTTTGCCTATATGAATCTGATCATACCAACACCACTAAAATTCTGGCTGAACTCATTTAATCTTTTGCTGAAACCAAAATGTATAGGCAAAGGACATGCTATGCTCCTCTTACCAAGATCACCCACTGTTTAATTCCTTCCTCTGGTGGATTTGCACACAGATTTAATAGATACTAGAGATGATGCTCAGATTCTATGTAAAGGAATGAATCCCATTCTATCTGGAACAAAGTCCTATTTTACAGTAACTTTTGGAGAATACTGCAAAACAGAGCTTGTTTACAGAATGTGAGAAAGAACATTCTGTGATTAGGGCAGGGCAGACATCTACTCAGCTGCTCTAATTTAGATTATTCATATGTAAGAAAACAATTTCAATATGAAATAAGCAATAATTTAGAGTTGAGAAAAACCAAACTGAAATTAAAAGTGTTAGTCAACATGGGTGGAATTTAACTTAATTTTTTCCGTGGTATACGAAAAAAATAACAGTTATACCTTATTCATAATTACATTTTTTACAAAGATGTTCTATCTCCCTTACTGCTAAAGAACTACTGAGTTTAATGCCTCTAATACTTCCTAGTGCCAGTCTTTCTCTGAATTTTAATTTCTGAGAACTAACAAAAGGAAAAAAATATTAATTTAAAATAAATTCATGTCTGTCCATAAGCTGCTTTATGAATAAATGGAAGATTTACAAGACCATAATCATTAGAATTCTCCTTTGGTTATTCTCAGCATGCTCCTGATAAAAATGATATAACTGCTATACTTCACTGATCATAACAAAATAGATATATAGCTCAGCACTGAAATGCTATCCGTGATTCTGTCACTTGTGCAAAGGTTTGTAATTATATGCTGCAGAAAATGAATTAATGGAATAAATGAAGTATGCAGATATCTGTCAGCCCTGACAAACAACTTTGCTGTTCAATTAGCATAACTCCATCCTTTATTAAAGAACTGAGATTACTCATCACAGTTAAATGCTTTATTTATTTAAGATACTCATTTATAAAACAGGTTTAGAGAAGTATAAATTTATTTTCCTGAAGCCTCTTAGTGACAGAAGATGGTGTGGTTATGTACAGAAGACAGTTTGTACATGTTTTTAATGCTGTGGGCCACATCTCTAATCCATACTGTTTTGTGAGCTGCCTCTTCACCCATTTACATGATTTGACATTCCCATGGCAACTACTGTAACTGCCAACATGGAAAAATACTAGTGGCATATTTAATGCATTTTAACTTAGCAGTAAGCACATCATCCCTTTTGGGGGCAAAATGCAGACAAAGCAGCTGGAGCTTGCAGTGAGGAGTCACAGAACACAGCAGAGTCTGCATGGAGGGGCAGGCAGAAGCACCTTGTGCCTCCTCGAGTCTCCAAACACACAAGAGGTTTTTTTCCAAGTATCTGTGCTGCAAATCTTTGTAAAATGCCACTGGCAGATGGTTCCTAGAAAGAAGGACTTGAGGATAATTACAAGCTTGGTGTCGGTATTCACACGAGTTTTGGCCAGGGAGGGCTGCTGTCTGAGAGTGTGCAGAGAGCAGCTCACAGGACAGGGCTCCACACACAGAAATTCTCCCCTGCCTGGAAGCCTCCTGTCCTGCTGCTCTCCAAGGAAACTACTTCACACAAAATGGGTTTGAAGCACGAGTCCTTAAATAAAGGGCAAAACAAATGTATATTTTACACTGAAGACTTCAGTAAGAGGGAATAAAATGTGAAGGGAAGAGATGAGATAAACAGGACTTTCTACAATTTAAGAATCAGAAGTTTTAAAGACTTCAGTGAAACCATTAAAATCTTGTCTCATTCCTGGTGTCCACTGTCACATTTTCAGGTCTGTGTTTTGTGTCTCTCCCTGACAGTAGCAAACACAGTGGGGGAGGATAAAAACAAACCAAAACAAAATGGCATAAGGTGATTTAAAATAAGGACATAAATCTACACTGACGTTTCAAGATAGATAGCAGGGAAAATTATTTCTACTCCTGTTAGAAAAAAAATTGTCAGAATAATTTTGCAATAACTTTTAATCATAAATCAAGAACACTAGACTATTATGAAAAAAAAAAAAAAAAAAAAAAAAAAAAAAAAAAAAACCAGGAAATGGAGCTAACTCTTTAATACCAGAATAGTACTCAAAGACCATCACTTGCAAAATAGACTGGACCATTCCTACTATTTATCCTCTGCCGCCATCTGGTGGCCTTTTAATTCAAAAGTCTGGTACTAAACCTCTTCATAGGAATGATTTACGCCGCCCCTGAAAGTCGGGACCCTTAGGAAAATGTTGACAAAACAGTCAATCTTTGGGTGAAGCAGCATGTTTTCAAGCGAGTGGTACTGGCAATAAGTTGGCACTCTGCGGTTTTTGTAAGAAAGGTTGCTTGCTTTCTTTTCATAGGTGTGTAAATATATGTTTCAAAGACACTAATGGTCGACGGAGAAACAGGTAAAAGTGTTCTTCCTGAAGGACAGAAAAATAATTCCACACACAGAGCCTTAGTTAGAACAAAATTATTCTGATAGAGAAAAGCAGCCGGTGCTCCTGTAAATAATGAGTTGAAAGTTCATTCAAGGGCACCTTCTCTCTTCACAGATCCAGCATGAAAAATATTAAGAAAAAAAAAAAAAAAGAGGAAAAGGAGAGAAAGTGCCAGAGAAACAGGAAAGTATTTTATCACTATTATCACTGTAAGAGAAGGAGAAAACTGGATGATTCCTGCACAGCTAAAGACAGAAGCAAAGAGACCTGTGACACCTTTGAGTCAGGAAACTGGGCCAAAGCTCAAGGGTTTAACCACACCACTATCCACCATTTTTGATGGTGGCAGCAGAAGATGAAAAACACAACCCACACCGTAATGAGTGTATGTAGTTTTGCACTATTCACATCTCCAACCATGCCTTAAAGGCATCTGAGTTTGTTTCATTGTGGTTCACTGATGAGAAGACAGTCCATGAGTGACAGAAATCAAAACTGGTCTGGAGCATTGTACAAGACACAAGACACTACAAGCTTGGATGAGATGCAAAGGTTGATAGGAGATGATCTCCTAGCTGAGCATGACTAATATGACTTCAGATAAATAATAGAACACAGCAGGAAAATTGCTTTCATGATTTCCTAGCATTGTAACAGATGGATACACAAGAATCCTGCTCTGGTAAGAAATAGGAAACATGCCCACACAGTCTTGGGTAGAAATTTGGGTTATTTTCTTTACCTTTTAATTTTGCTGCTAGCTGTATATAGGTTCCCCCTTTTCTTCTTCCCTGCACTAAGAGCCAGTCTGCTTTCTGCTTTCTACTTTTGCCAATTCCTTCCTTGCCAGTTATTTTTCATGTTCAATTTGCTGAGGCACCATTTGTCTATCAAGGAACTTCCCTTCCCCTATTGTGGTGTGCAAAAGCAGCTATCCTAATATCATTTAGGGAAACATAGATTTAGCTTGAAGTTCCTCCAGAGTTTTCTCAGTAATGTTCTGAAAAAAAATAACATTCAGTCTTGCTGACCAGTTCATCCTACTACTCCTAGTCACAGCTCTTTCAGGTGAACCTTAATAAAGAACAATCTGCTTGCATGACTGAGACATATTTGGATTAGGCTGAATTGCCATGATCAGGCACATCATCTGAAAAACTGAAGTACTTGGAGCAGCTGTGAAGGCTGATGTGGAAAAAAAATTGTCAGACTAAGTGGCAAAAAAAACTTTTTCTTTGCACATCACTAGCTAAGGTTAATTTCTGCAACATATAAAAATAATATGTCAGTTCTTATGGATCACACAGGATAAAAAATACTTTTGTAATCTTGTTAGTGCAGAAACAGAAATGTTAAATCTAGAAGGAATATGTTCTCTTCTTCTGGCGAGTTACTTTTTATTTTAAATACTTCAGTTATTAGAACTTGATTCTATTTTTAACACTCTTAAATTATATAATAATTTACTATACAATGTTGTGAATCCTGATTTAGGATCCTGCTGGCTATGCCAGTTTGTAACGAATGAGTGATTTAGATTGCTCAAAGAATCATTGTCAAAGGTAATAGCAAAAGTGTAGTTTTATGGTGTCATTTGAGAATAAAATGTCTCAGCAGGTTAGCTGAATTTATATAACAGTGCCACAGATAATTTCTTCCTAGGAGCTTGTCATTTTACACAAAATAGGCACTCTTAAGACACAAAATGAGTATGTGAAGGTTTTTTTGAAAGTAATATAATTTTTCTTTAAATATGTGTGTATATATTTATATAATATATATATATGTATCAAAAGCAATTAGCAGTGTGAAAAAAATGAAAGAAAAACCTCCCTGTGAGCTTGGCCCAACCTCTCCCCATTGATTTGGTTTTAATTTCATTGTTGCCTTCAAAAATTTTGTGCATTAAAAATGTATTTTTTAACATGCAGGTAATCGACATACACAGTCATTTTCTGCAATGTTATTTGGTTTTGTGACATCACACCTTTTGTTTGCACAATTCTCTTTACTGATAATCACCATAACATCTGAGCATGTCCTAATCCTTACATTGGATGCACAACTGAAAAATAGGGAAATATTGTTTTTCAGGATTTGCAGATGATGACAGAAGCAAAGTGTAGTTACCCTGTTATCAGTAACATATCAGTAACATTTCTTTTTTCTGTCACTACTCATCCTGTTGACTGTGCTGATTTTTCTGCTAACAATATATTCCAAAAGGTATAATAATCAGAAAAAACTACTTAGAGTGAAAAATACAACATAAGTAACAAAGAAGTCATTCAAATATACACACAAAAAAATGACTCCCATTAGACAGTGAAAAGACAGGAAGATGGAGTTAAAAGATTCAAATTACTGATGCATTAACATGCTAATATAATTTTTTGCTCATATGTATTCAGTTTAGGTGAAAGTATATTACGAAAGCTGCAGGGCACTGTACAGTTAGTAAAAAGAGACTAAGTAGGCCAAGGGAGAATTCTTAAATATTTTTGAGCTAATACATAAAAGTTTTATTATAAATCTAGAATAAAAGCACTGGGATCTATCTGAGTACAGATGTCACTGATACTAACACTTTACAAAAATACTGTAAAAAAGTCCAAACAATTCTGAAAAACATAAAAGGTAACAGCCCAGAGTGAAATTCAGCTTTTTTAGTTTCTGCTGATTTGATCTATATCCTTTAAAAGGTAGGAAAAAATGAGACTCTAAGGAGCAGACACAAAATGGAACTGCAGTTGGGAATTTAAAATAAGTCTTGCATGGACTTTGCAACCTTCCACTCTCAGCTGCTGTCTGGCCCTAAGGGACTTTTTCTTCTCTGAGCATTTCAGTCCATTTATCTTCTAGTCCTTCAGAATTCTTCCAGTTGCACTCCAGTCTCCATAATGCTGAGCAGTTTCATGACTGCCTTATGCCTATACTGAGACAAGCTCTCCCTCTTCCTTTTATCCGCAGGAGTTCCTCTGACAGGCCATCTGAGCAAAACCTTGCCCTTTCAAATGTCTTCACAAAGGACAGCAGCCAGGAAGGCTGACAGCTCTTTTCATTGGTGAGGCAATGGAACAGGCTGCCTGAAAAATTGGTGGATATCCATTCATGGAATTATGCAAAACCAGGTCGGATGGGGCTCTGAGCAGTCTGGTCCACTGAAAGGCATCCCTGCCCATGTCAGGGTGAGGTTAGAACTAGGTGACCTTTAAGGTCCTTTCCAACCTTCACCATTATATAATTCTATGATCTTCTTCACTGTGGAGAGAATTAAGAACTGTGGCCCTCAGTTCTTTAGGGTATGACACTGGAAAAAATTCTCCATCACCTGGAAGCAGCAACAGAAAGGCAGCTTTGTGAATAGCCGTGTGACAATTGGAGATTCAGTTTTAAGGGACAATGGTTTACAACAATACTCAGCCCTGCTGGGGGTAAGTCTGCACTTGAAGACTAGATCTCAAACACTGCTTCATCAAATAATTCAAGGTTACTCTTAATACAGACATTGGAAAGCACTTTCAAGCAAGATAAGCCTTGAAAATGTTCTCTCCTACAATGCATTTTACAAAGGCTATAGGAGCACTTGCACTATTAGTACCCTTACTGGGAAGGAAGAAACAGGCCTGACAGATGTGTCTGCTCCTATATCCTTTTATTGGCATAAAATATAATCTTTGTTGTAAGTCAGCTGCTGTTCCAGAAAAGTCCTTTTTTTACTCTATTTTAAGGAAGAAAATGCACTCTTCTTCTTTCCACAATTAATAGAAAGAGACTGAAAATATCAGTGTCATATATTCACTAGTAAATAATTCACTTCTTCAGGAACATCAGTCACTGGCTGAGAAATCTGCAATTTCTCTGGAACCTTGGACAAGAAGGGTCTGCTCAGCTGGAATAAGTGCAGCAGGCAGCTGTCTCATATTGATCTCCATTGTCTCAATATCTAACTAAGCACCTCACAGTGCTATTTTTTATTCCTTGCACTTTGGGGCTATTGCAGTAAAACCACTACTTAAACATACTTAGTGACAAAGATGTGTTGTGATGGAAGACAGGAAACCAAAAGAGGTTTGTGGTCTCCCTTGTAAGATGGGCTTAGTGAATGGAAATGAAGCATCTGAAGATCATTTTGCTCTAACTGCATTACCTTCAGTGTCACTGGACAGATAGGGTGATACAAGGACATTTCATCCTCCAAAATAGGATCAGAATGGGATAAACAGGACGTGAATATGTAGATGCATGACAAAATTAAAGACATGCACTGAAAAAAATTCTGTGAGAGTAAGGAACTCTCAAAGCATGATGATAGCTCCACTACAGGTCTGCAGTCTAAATTGGATAGACACTTTTTCCTGCAATAAAGCTCCAATTCTTCTGTTTTCAAAATCCCTATATAAAATCTAAGTAGCCTGCATACAACAGTTTGGATTTAAAATAAGGTTTTAACATTTCTGCACTGTTTGTTAGCTCTCCCAGTAATGTTTAGTTAAACAGGAATGGGTAAAAAAAGCAGAAAATAACCATTTCATTTCAAAGAATATACATTTTATCAAAATGTGATGTGACACAATGCCGAGTTCCATCGGATGGACTGGCTGGAACATATTTTGCCTTGGGAGTTTCTAAAGTGAACAGAGAACCAGGTGTTCTCCTGTGAGAAGAATTCATCCAGAATTCATCATGTTTAGTAATTCCTTCAGAAGTAAGGTTGACAGCTCTCCAAAGAGGCAAACATCTGTAGAGGGATGTAACTCCCCACAATGTTTTATTGGGTTTTCTTTTAACTAGATAATACATACTTTATTGTTCCGTTTATTTAAATGAGGGTGTTAAGTTCCTGCAGAGATCCATGCAAGGAGAGTCAATTAGCTATGTTAAATACAAATTATAGGCTGTATGTTCTTCCAAACCTGATGGCTCAGGGGCCATGCAAACTCTCTTGTCAGTTTTGGTCTGTTAATACATTCTCCCCTACAACATACTCAGCCTCTTTTCACAGCCCAGTCCTGTGGTTCAGCTGGTACTGGTAATTCCAAGTTGTTCTGAGAATCTACCTTTCTGAGCACTTCATATTAATCTCTATAGCTCAGGGATGATGTGGCAGAAAACACAGGGTCTGCACAGAACAACCTGCAGGGAGAAGTACACAAAATGCTGCCCTAACAGGCAAACCAAGAAGTAATTGAAAAGCTGCAGAAACAGAAGTTTGCATGTGGTTTCATCACAGTCCAGAGAGCAGTGCCGGAGTTCTCTTGTGTATCTTTGTCTCCTCATAGTCAGTATGGCTATATATCAATTATGCATCACTTCATAGTGCTATTTTCTTTAACAAAAGTGGATTGTCACTTCCTCTCACTTTTGCTCTTCCTCTATGATATTTTTCACGTGTCAGTAGGTAAGCAGGAGATTAGACTAGAGACCTAAATATTCTGTCGATCAGGAACATGGTTGCCCTGTCCTTTTCCTGTGCTTTCACGGTTCTCCTTCTCACCCTGCTCCAAAATCAGGACCACCATCAATGATCACCAGCTTCCAGTCAGCTAGGATCTCTCTGGATTCCCAAAACCACTCAAAACTTACCAAAAGAGGTTTTGTGATCCCATCAGGCCCCATAGATTTGCAGGGATCCAGCTGGGTAGCAGATCCCCCACAGTTTCAGAATTGACTTGGAGTTTGTTCTCATGGCCATGGTGCTCCAGCTCAGGGCACTGAGACCCCATTGGTCTGTTGAAGACACCCCATCTGTGTTGAAGACAGGCAAAGGATGTGTTGAACATCTCTGCTTTTTCCCTGTTTCTGAGGTGATATTCTCATCCTCTAATGGGCCTATGTTATTTTTACACTGCCTTTTGCCATTAATAGATTTTTAAAAAAATCTTCCTATGGTCCCATATATTTCTGATCAGCTTCAACTCCAGCTGAGCTTTGGCCACACAAATTTTCTCCCTACAGTGGCAAGCAGATTCTGTGTATTCTTCCTATGCTACCTTCCTTGCTTCCACTGGACATAGACCTCCCTCTTTAGCATTATTTTTAAGATGAGATCCCTGTTCCTCCAAGCCACCCTTTTGCCTTGTCTGCTTGACTTCCAGCATTGAGGAACTGGCTGTTGCTGTGCCCTTAGGAGGAGATGTTTATAAAATGACCAGAACTGACGGACTCCAGCACCTGCAAAAATGTTTTCCCAGACAATCTTACTCCCTAATTGCTTGAGCATCCTGAAGTCTGCTCTCCTTATTTCCAAAGTTGAGGTTTTGCTGCTCCTCCTGTCAACAGAGATTTTAAACTGAATCACTTCATGATCACTGTGGCATAGACAACAGCCAGTTGTTAACTTCACTGACAATATCCTCTCTTGACAAGCAGCAGATCAAGGAGGGATCTTCCTGAGTCAGCTCCCTTGAAGTGGAATTATCATCCAAGGTTTTTGAGAATCTTCTGGCCTGGGCTCTACCAGCTGTGTGATGGTCCCAGTGAGTTTCTAGCAAGCTGAGGTCCCCCATAAGACAAGGGCAGTTGACTTGGAATCCCTCCTTAGTTCCTCAAAGAATAATTCCTCGGTGTCATCATCCTGGCTAGGAGGTCTATAGCAGACTCCCATGATGACATCCGCATTATTTGTTTGTCTCTTGATTCTTACCAGAGGCTCTCAACTGTGCCGTTGCCAACTGTAAACTCCATACATCTTTTTCCTACCCTGACAACTCATCCTTTAAATCAACAAATGAAAAATGTCACTGGCTGATATTTTGAAAGTAAAAAGAAAGAGACACATGCAAAATAGAAAAAACTCATGTTGTCACAGCCCTTCTGCTTCAATGTTTTGCCCAGTTTCAAATGGCACACAGTCACCAGAGAGCAACAGCAATGGTGGAGGTTGTGGGAACGTAAATAGCAGAATAAATAGCTAAATACACATATATCTACATATACGTGTAGCAAAAAATATGGAGGTGAAAAAAGATAGCAAGAAATAAAAATAAATACTTTCTTTAAAAGAAATATGGCAAACTTAATCAAAGAGAAAATTTAGTTTTTGGAAGCATTCATTTTGGTATGGTTGCTAGTTGTTTTGTTTGGGGTTTTTTGTGAAGGAATTATGTCCTAAAACATTAAAACTGAATTTATTTTCATCAGTTCAGTTTCAGATATTAGCAACTTGAAGGGAAATTTGCTTTTCCTCAATGTAACAAATACATTGCAGATCAATTGTATTGCAGAAACTGTTTTTCATTATCATAAGCTTACTATTTTAAAAATGTGAAAATTCTGTTATCTTTTTTTTTTTTTTTTTTGCCTTAGACTAAGATCAAGTTCTTGAAACATTTCCATACTGCTGCTTTAAGCAGTGAAATCTGTCATGCCTGCCCACCACAAACACAAGTCAGGACTGCTTATAAGCAGGTTATCTATAATCTATGCACACATATACCCGTGCAAATTATTCTTTGAGGCATATCATGTCTATGTGATGCATGGCACATGCTTGGTTCGCTTCAGCTAAATGTCTCTGTCCCTTTCCAAGGATACACAAAGTCTGCTTAAATTACTTACCTAAAAACAAAGTAACACACATGCACACCTACTCATATCTCCCTATTCTCTATGTGCCAGTTTTATTTATTCTGTTAAATGTTAAAAAAAAAAATTAAACCCCCACTATTGGCACCTCAAGGAAAATACGTCTTCAAAGAGGGTGTTGAATTTGCCCTCTTTTCCTATACAAATGTGGAAAACTATTTTCATTAAGCTATCTCTCAAAATAATAATTTGAACAGATGGATATTTTCCCCTTATTTTAGAGATTTTTGTTGATAAATACCTGTTGTATTGACCTGTATAATGAACAAATAAGACTCAGACTGTTGGTTCTGCTTCTGCTGTGAGCTTGCCACTGTGACAAACAGCAAGACTACCTTGTTGCCTTTTTAGCTCTGTATCCAAAGTTAAAGGAATGTTCCTTGAGGCAAGAGTTAGAAGTGCTCTTTCAACTCAGTCCTGTATTCACTTGAGAATTATCCTTTCCTGATTTTCCTTGAGTTTGGGTGATTTACGGTTTTGGTTTTTTCTTTCTTGTCCTGTCTATTCCTTTCTCCTGTTTCCCTTAAAATTTTTAAGAAGTGCTGTGATGATACATCAAGAACTTGTAGAGATTTCATTCTCTCCTTCCAAAATACAGCCCAACCTCTTTGTCAAATAATCAGGTAAATCAGACAATTCTCTTTCCTTCTGAGAAGTCCTAGAAGCTCATGTTAGGTTACTAATTACCCATATTGGAACATCCACCAGACTGAGATAACAAAGAGAATCAGTTCTCTCCTTTCTAGCTGGATCAGAACAGTTTCTGTACAAAGCAGGTTTTCTACCTAAGCTTTAGATTTCTAGAGACTTTTGTTAGTTTCCAGTCCAGTGTTATTTTCTGAAAGCTGAGTTACTGAGCAGAGCTTTTTATTCTCTGTACGTTCTGTAGCAACGTGCATTTTGGACACAGAGCTTTTAGTCTGTGCAAATGGACCATTGCATCAGATGTTTGTGCTTATAAATAAAGCCAAAAAAACCCCAATAATGTCTTTTTGGAACAGGGGTTATTAACATTTTGATGGCTTCTTTATCCTGGGAATAACCTTTTGCTTTTGGCTTCTTTGTTCTCTTCTCCATCTTGAACCTGTCATCTTACTCCAATAATTAGAATTTATGCTAAGCAATCAAGTTTAGGTTGTCAAGGCAAAAAAAGAGTAAAAATGAATTATACCATGTTGTCCCTGTGGATAAGAATAGCATATATTTGCTTTATAAATAATGTTTTTAATATTTAAATTACCAGGAACATCAGATTGTGAAGAGTGCATTAAAAGCTCTAAAATTTCAGTTTTTCTAAAGCCATAAATAATTTTCTATAGGAACAGCACTAATGGCAGGAGGAGAGCAATATCCATTTGGCTATGTGAAATAAAAACTAATAGCAGTGATTTATGACAGCAGTTAGACTTGCAAACTACTGAGACAGCATTCACCAAGCCACAACCATAACCAGACTGCAACCAAATAAATAATAAATACCCTCAGATTCCTGATTCCAAGCTTGTGACATAAGCAATAGTGAATCGATGGCATTATTGGAGTTGATACAACAATATTCCAATCATAATTCTGTTATAATATAAATTAATCATGATAATGTGAAGTTCTTCACTCTTATTCAGTATCTTTAGGAGTAGTGGCCAATGTCATGTACTTTTGGCTCTCATCATTCTATTTTATTTGGTACAGTAAAAAATATTTTAAGGAATAACTTTAGACTTCCATGTGCTTCTTTAGCAAAGGAAATATACTTCTTTTAACAGTGCTACATGGATTAGCAGGTGTTAGAAGCAGAATGAATAAGGCAAATTAAAGCATTTTCAAACAAAAGCCAGGAAACCCAAAATCACCTCACATTTGAAAAAGGTGCAATCCCAGAAGGAGCAATATTAAAACTCAAACTTTTATTGTTGCATTTTTTAAGGTTCCAAAGGCAGCTACTCTTATACAGTGGATGGAAAGCCTCTGAATTTTCCCTTGCAGTCAGCTCCATATGATTTCAAGTAACAGATGGCACTTTGCTGAAAATTGAAATAGCTAAAGCAGTGAAAAAGCAACACAATTCACAACACTTTGAAGCCCTACTCTCACACCTTATTTCTGAATTTACTGGTTCCTCAAATCCTCAGGTCTGGTGAACAGAGGAAAATAAATTTCCACAAAGTACAAAGAAAATAAATAAATATATTCTAGAAACAAATAAATGTATTCTAGGAACAGATCAGAAATCTCAGTGCTCCTATCTCTGCTACAATTCCAGTTTTGTCTTGTAGAGCTTTGAGGAGCAGGGGAAGCCAAGGAAGATGGTGAAATACTGATTTTTACTGGCTTACTTGTTCTTCCTAATGAAGATATTGATTGACTTGGTTCAGTGCTTCAGTGCTTCAAAGCTGTGCTGTATCACACAGCATGTTTTTCTCTTAACAGAAGACAGTGATTATGCTTAACCTTTTTTTTTTCTTTCTTCTGTTAATTAACACAGCATTATTTTTCTTCTTCACATCTATCATAGCTATTGTCACTTTGCTAAGGCAAACACTTTCATGAAACAGTTTAGCAGTTGGGTCCCTAATAAATACAAAAACATCATTAAAAAATAAATTAAGACTTCCAGAAGCATTCAGAAAGAATTAGTCATGGAATGCTTTCTAACATTTACAACCAATCTTGATGACATATTTGGTTATCTGATTTCAATATTTCCACATCAAAAATATTTTTTTTTTAAAAAAAAAGCGTAGAATTTTATGCCAGGGCCTAAAAATATTTTTGTCTGGAAATTCTTACAAATCTAAGCTGATCCTTTTGACTTGGACAGCATGCATAGGGTTTGGACAGACACATGTCATGTGGAACATATATCTGTGTTTCTGTCTTCTGTCCAGTTCTTGGGCTCTCAGTCACTGCCTGCAACAAACAGTCTGAAACAGAGAACTTACACAACTTTAAAGGGCAGTCTTTATCTTCTGAGGAGAAAACATAAGCAACAGACACTATGAAAAACGTATATGAACCATGGAAATTCATTAAAAATTTCCAAAAGACGATGTTCAGAAAACAAGTTCCATGCTTTGAAAGGGATGAGAGAACACAGAAGGCAATGAGCAGCTGAAATGAGTAACTGCGGGAAGAGTGGGGATTCTGGCAGCTGGAGTGGGAGCCCCAACAGGTAAGCAGAGAGCCAGAAGAGACAAAAGCCCTTCCTTGCTATGCAGAATCACATTAAACTGCAGTGATAGTTTTCAAATTACTAGTCCGTGGTTGGAGAATGAAAATATATGGCTATCACTTAAATAACAATGCTCTGTGATTAGTGCAGCCTGTAATATATGGAACTACACAGAGATAAATCATGGGCTTTTGTTCCTGGGATGTGGTTCCAATACAAACCCAAATATCTTCAGATGCACAAAACATCTGAGAGGATCAGTAAAGCTGACGTGTTGCACCATGCCTAAATTATTTATTAATGGAAAAATGAAAAGCCAAAGAAGCAAGAAGCATTGGATATACTCTAAAAATTTAATTAGAGAATATAAAGAATAGATGTTAAGCCATCCGAGAAATTAATTCCTCTCCAGTTCCCAAACCTTATTTTCATTAATTAAAAGTCTTAACTGTTTACACACATTCTCTGATTGTTATTTGTTTTCAATACATGGTCCTAACCAAGAAGTTTTATGCATACTACAGTCTGACAGCACACACAAAAAGGGTAGGATGCAAAATGAGTTCTAGCCTCTATCTCTGTCATCTTGTGGACTGCATTTTACCCTTGTGCATTCAGTATGCTAGACAATAATATGAAACATTATGTTTGTGTGGGATATTTTGTGCTTGGGTGGTTGGGGCTTTTTCTCTCAAAAGAGAAGCAGCAATGCTCTGCATTTATTGCTGTTTTTAAAAATGATGGATGGAAGACTTTAGTTTTTGCTTTTAAAAGGTAGGATTGTGAAGGAACATTTGTTTATATTGCAGACCAGGTGAAAGAGTTACTGACTGCACAACTGTCCCCTGGGAAGTGCTGGAATGCCTACAGGTGACTGAGCACCCATAGGCACTGTTCCTACCTAGGCAGTTCACATCCAGGAACCGATGTTCCAGCTATGTCCTCTAGAGAGAAAGCCTGAAAGTCAAACTGCCTCTATCTCTAAGCTTGTATTTATTACAACCTCTGGCATTAGATCCTAATTCTTCCACCCTTTGCCTGGGTCCATGGTATCTTTGATTCCAGGAACTGTCTCTTCTAGCATTTTTCTCCAGTTCAACATTTTCTGAATTGCTGAAGGGAGCCATCAATGTCTTGTTCTGCTAAAAATCTTAATGGTGCTAAGAGGTGAAATTCATTTGCAAAATTATTTCCGAGTCAGTTGAGTCCAGCAAAATGGAAAACTAATGAGACAGCTGCCCTGCTGGATCTGCTACACAAAGTTATCCTATTATCACTGAGAGAAGAAAAAAGCATGGAAAGACACCACTGAAACATCCATCACTAGTCATTGTCTTTGTCCACAGGGCAGGACTTGGGCATGTAAATACTTTGCTGAATTTGGGACAGTTTTGAACATCAGAAGCCTTAAAAGAATGGCAGAAAAATTGGGATTCATTATTTTTAAGATCACTCTGGTTTTGTCCAAAATCACTTAACAAAATCTGTGAAAAATGTTTGCGTTCTTTGTGCAGGATGTACAACAGAGTTCCACACCCAAACAGAGCTGATTTAGGTGGTAAGTTGTGAAATTTGTCATCCTGTTTTCACAAAGAACAATTTATGCATTTTCCACTTTTATCTTGGGAAACAGTAAAGATCTTGAATGAGCCATGGCTTTATTCAGCCTTTTGAAGATGTAGGAAAGCTTAGTGTAAAAGTGTCTCAAAGGAATATGTTTTAAGGTAGCAGGTGTTCTGAGTACTAAACTTACTATGTGATTTCTATTTGAATTAGACTGCAACATGGTGAAGAGTCTTGCTACAGGTGTTTCCTGTTAAATTGAAGTGTGCTGAGAAATTTAAGGAGTTGAGCCATGAAAAATTCAGACTGAAATCAGAATTAGACTGAATGCCTTTTTCATTTTTAAAGCTTTACTCTATGTTGGATGGTTACTTACCTTTCTTTCTACATTCTTCAATTGCATAAGGTTGGTATCAGGAATCTGAAGATGTTTCAGGTAATATTTCAGTACTTACTTACACTAGAATCTTCTCACATTGAGAAACATGTTTCCTATTTTCCTATTTATTTCATCCCACCTCACAAAAGTTCATGCTATTGTAACAAGGAAAGAAGAAATATGATTAATTCAGGCATCCAGAAAAGACCAGCAGATACTAATGGAAAAATTTTTCCAAGTACTGGGGAAGTCAAAAAGACATGTTGCTGCTCAGCTTGTAAGCTGCTAAGCCAGCTCCTTGTGAACTGATGATGTAGACTGGGGCAGTTGCTGAACAACAAAAATGATGTTTCATACAATTAATGCATTTTTGTACCTGCCAAATATTAAGTTTTGTGTTTCTTCAGTAAATAATTTGTTTTTACTGGGAAATTAGGTAAGATTTTTAGAATTTTTTTCTAATGTGTAATTACAACTCAATGTGAAATGAAACAAAAAAACCCAGATGATTAAATAGAACCAAGCTGTTACATTTGATGCTCTGGAAATATGAGTATCATCTGCCACTGTATAAAAAAACTGTTATGAAAATAAGTGCACTCCTCAGACTTTATGCTCTGAATAAACACAAAGGATTTGAAATTTAAGAAAAAATACCTAGCATCATTAAAAATTATCTGTTATTGGTAGGAAGTTCATACTGAAGTAAAGTAGGAACTCATTAAATAAGCTCTACCACTGAAGTCAAGCAGGGTTGGAATCTGTGATTTTCACTGAAGGATAGATTTCTACCAATACAATGAAATTCCATCAATCTATTCCAGGAGATTACTACTTCTTGCAAAATAGTTATGCTTACAAAAGTACTGAATATTTTCTAAGCATTTTGCAGTTGTGTTTTACCCAGGTATGTTTCTATAGTCTTTCTATGTATCAAATTGTCACTCCATACAGAAGGATTTTAAAATTAATGTTTTATAGAATTGGACATACTTTGAATATTGATGGAAACTGATAGTTTCCTATTAATCATGTTGTTTCTCTCTTAAATGGCTACATGATTTAGGTAGCTTTTTTGATTATATTTAGATTAGATAATAATGGTTATATATCTATTAGAACATGTGTTGCTAATTGGCATATTATTTATTTTGTTCAATTTTCTCAATGCTTTCTTTTATTGCCCCTTGGGTATTCTTTTCAGAATACCTGAGTAAAAAACTGAAATGGATGCAAGAAGAAAAGATATGACGAGAGAGATGCAGAAATGAAGAAACAATGAAGTGGGTGATGGAAATGAGAGACTAAAGCGGAATTTAAATGTTTGTAAAGGAGGTGGGCAAGGCTGGCATTGATCCAGCTTATGGAAACAATGGAAAAAGCAACAAAACCCTGGAATATTAATAAAATATTAAGTGGATCATAGTCCTTTTCATTAAGTTACTGACTTGGGAGAGAAATGTACACAGATCACACATTGAATTTGCTAGAAAAATAAGACCTTAATTGTAAATAGAGCTTGGCAAGTTTGGATCTAAAATTAAATGGTGGATACTGATCAACTTCTTCATAAGGACTGCAACATGCTGTCACCGTGTCATTATCTGCATCCTCCTTGCTCCCTGAGCAGTCTGAAAGACAAATGCAGCCTCTTCATCTCCCAGTCCACTGGGAGAAGACAGAGAAACTGTCTTCTACAGTCTCCATGGGACAAGTCAGTGCTTTTTTGTGCTATGGCCTTTATTTCCATAAAGAAAACATTTACTGATTTGGGTAAGATTTGCCTTGAGTTAGTACAAAACCAAAGTTTTATTAATGGGTTTTGTTAACCAAGTTCAACTGCAATCATTTTCATTTCAAGTAGATGTAGGAGTTTCACCAAAAATCATCATAAACACAGGGTTCACCAGAACAACAACGAATGGATCCTTTAGCGAAGTGACTGACAATCTGCTGACAGTATGGGAAGGTCATGCTGAGATTTGTTCACTGCCTCAGTTGGAAAGAACTGAGGTTGGGATGCATTATGAATGCATTACAGCAAGGAATCCAAGGCAGGTGTTTCATGCCTTGGTCACCAGGTTGAAGATGGAGCTTCTGGAAGTTGATTTGAAGTTCAGGACCCAAGATGCTTCAGTTTTATTTCCAAAGGACAGGTGTGCTGAGCTTGGTAACAGCTATTGTAAGCCTTTTGATCTGTCACAAAACAAGTGTGAATTCTGAAGCTTCACAAGTGGATCCTACCTGGAATTGCCATCATCTGGCCAGATCCAACTGTTCAGCACTTCTTCCCTGATGGGCAGAGATTGAGGATGGGAAATTGAATACTATAATCCCCAACTAAATTACTCATTCCTACAGAGCCCTGCTTCTACCTAACATCTCAGGAGAGACCTGCCTATATGCCAGTGGCATGGAACACATGAAAATGAAATGGCATGCTCCAAACCCGAGCTAAGAAAATAATATCCAAGGCTGAAAACAGTTGTTCTGAATGCAAAACCATCCTCAAACACCATAAAAAACATGTCTAAACAATAGGCAGAGCCCAGTGTCATGTAATTGGATGACATGGGGCAATATATTTTTAGAAAAGAATTTCAAGAAACATGAGAAGGAGCAGAGATATTACGAAATACTCAGTGTTGGCTCAGTCTTATTCCCATGAAGATTGATATAATTTTTTCATTAATATTAGAACAATTTAAGTGAATACTTTGAATATCTGCCCAAAGTCCCTGGTGAGATGAAATCAAGGAGGACTAGTATCTTCTTTTCAATGTGTTTATATACATTAAGTGAATAACATTTTATTGATATAGGCTTCTAAATTCAACATATTTTATAATTTTCTCAGGAGAGTAAATTTTAGTGGCAATATGTATTTGCTTAGACTTTCATTTGTTTCCTGAGCACACACTGCTGAAGTTGTCAACAGGAAAACATGAACAAGTCCTGTAAACCATTTAAAACCCAAGGAACAGGTGGTATTGAGAAGCAGCATCACAGACTGCTGTTCCCTGAGGTTGGATGAAGGTCCTGTAGCTCTCCATGAAAAGCAATTTTTTTTGTTCACTTTATCCATTAGGCCTATAATTCTATATTTAAAAAATAAACTGCCCACAAGTTTGGTTAATTTCATTCAATCTTGAATATTTTTTCCCTGTTGCATAAATACTGGTCTAAGCTGGAAACCAGAGGCAAAAATCTCTTTATGTAATGGATAGTAATATTTTTTCTGGCATTAAAGATTAATTATTCACCTGTTGTCTGTATCCTATAATAAGTCAAATCATGCTATTTAGGATGCCTACTGCAACAATGTATAGTAGCAATAAAAAATTCTGTATGACTGCCATTTTGAGACTGATTAATTAGCACTGGAGAAACCTTATTCCAAATTCTTAGTTTGCTTTACTGGAGAAAGTGTTAAATATAGGAAAAACTGAGAAGAGGAATCTTTTACTCTGATTATCTGAATTTTACATCTCCTTCATAAGCAGTATCATCTATTTTACTGAAATGAGGTTCTTATTCTTGTCTTCAAAAAATATGAAACCTAGGGGAGTGGTTAACTTACACTTCATGTAACTACACTTCAGAAGTCAGAGATGGAATGAGAATGCATCTTTCAGATTAATTTCCTCTAATTTCTCACAGCTGGCATAGAGATTATCACCACACATCTCTCCATAGATTAGCTAACCCCTTATAAAGTACCTTTCTATGTATATATAAAAGCGAAATTACCATCAACATCTTTATAAGTGTATTTGTACCTTTGGGCACAAGATCTGATACAAGAGCCTTAGAAGGTATTTCATCTATTCTAAATGAGTTTGGAAATTTTTAAGGTTTTGCTGGTTATATCAAAAACTTGAGAAAAATTCATCCCTAATCCCCTGCTTTTGATGTGATTATTTGAGCAATATCCCTAACATTTCAGTAATTAAGGAAGGAAGCATTTATAGTGATTTGCAGTACAGTCTTTATGGATGAGGGAGCAGGAAAGGTATCTCTTTCTGTCACTTCTGTGCTGAGTCTTTAGTTTCATTCAATGCTTTCCGTGAAATGGGTTTTAGAAATCAGCTGTAATTTCCCTGATGTACTGTATCAGCTACCAGACAGAGCTGCAAAGAATTGATCAGATGAAAGTAAATGAAAATTGAGAGTATGAGGACCCAGCTGGGATATATCTATTATTTCTCTTGCACAACAGAATCTGCTCCATGTTACTTTTTAATACATTTTTGGGACAGAAATTCTTTCTGTAATGTCAGAATGAATAGTGCAGACCTTCTCCAAGAACTTCAAAAATAGAAAGAAAAGCCTTTTACATTTATCTTTTATGGAACATGAACAGAATGTACAGATCACAATAGCCAAAAATAGCAGCTACTCTTGAAGAAATATGTAATTTTCATCCTACACATATGTCACTTTCAAACCAGAGAGAAAATCGTCATGAAAGAACACCAGATTGTCCCAACTGATGTCTTCTCAGAGAGCTGCACTTGAAGGGAAAACCTCAAACAACATTTACTTAACAACAACACCCTCGATAGCTAACAAATCTCGCCTGCACTAAGGAAGAGCAACAAGAAACAGAGTCTGATCATTATGAAATTACATGAATACAAAACAGTGGGAAAGTTATTTTAAAAGGAGCTTGTGCTTTTCATATATTGGCTCTTTAACTTTTGCTGGGAAAACAGATGGCCTATGTAACTGGTAGGAGGCAAAGGAAATGAAAGGCATATTGGAAAGGCTTGGAGAAAAGCCAAAATAAAAATTGTCATTTTGATACCACAGAGTTGAAATGCAGTGCATATAGCAATCACTTTATAAAATCTAGCTGATGGCTTGCCTTAGCCTTAATTTCAAATCTGGAAGATGGTAAGCAATAGATCAAACCAGGTACATTCTTTTGATAGGAACAATGGGCCTGCACTTTTCAGGTGACATTTGCTTCTTGACCTCAGAATGCAGCCCACTGACTTTCACACCGAGGTGAAACATCTTAGTGCAGAAGACACAACTTCTGAAATGGAGTATTCTTGTGAAGATGTTAAATGTTGGTAGTAGTGTTGTACAGATGGACTTCAGAAAAGTAACAATGGATAATCACCTGAAGTATTTACAGTTTAAAGCAACTAATAACATGACTCAGCAGTCCAGCTCACTGTGGCTCATTTTTGTTTCTTTTGCTTTCCATATTCTGTTTTGCAGTCTAATGAGTTTAAAAGACATGCATTCCAAACAAAATACCCTTATCGAATAGGTACCTGTTTCAAAGATAGCCAGTTCACTGCATGTCTTCTGTGAAGGCAACCATCTCTATTGATACTGCTCAAGTTCTCTGTAGCTCTTCTGCTGACTGGGTAAAAAGGTCTGCAGTATATGTGGATGGGTTGTGCCAACCTGTCACTAGTACTTTATGATTTCTATAGGCTATAAAAAAATCAGTAAGCTCTGATCAAAAAATTATGAGGATATATACAGCATGTTTTTCAATACTGTATTAATATCCCTCTGCAATGTTAAGTCTACTAGGAAAACAAAAGGATTATTTCTTCTTTTAGTCAATCTGTGGTTCTTCTCTAAATAATATTTTCTGGCTCTTAAAAAAACAGTGTTAGTTCAAATGCCCACTTGTCTTCTTCCTCTGGACCATAAAGGTTCTAGAGTTAGCAGTAATCATGCATTTACTCCAGAGATGGTGAAGACTCAAATCCAGTAAACTTGGTACTTACTGTTACCATCAGTCACATCTGTGATGAAATAAATTTATTTCATGAAAATATGAATGTCCAATAAAACAAATACAACTGATTGAAAATTTTTTTCCAGGTATCAAAAGATGAAGTTCAATGAAGACTTAAAAAACACACCCCTAATTCTAGTCTATGTGAAATATCTTTACTCCAGACAGTTTAACTGTGCCTGAGGAAGACAGATAAACAGTACTCTGAGTTGGATATAATTATTAATTATTTCAGATATTTATCTGAGTTATCATAAAGCAGCACAAACTCTTCAGCTTAATGCAGTTTTCTACTGGGAGACATCATTATGTTTTGCCAAAAGTACCTGGAATGAAGAAGCAATGTGACACAGAAGGGGAATAATGCTGAGACATAAACACATGGAGAAAATGAATGAGAAAGAAAATTGCAGGCGAGGAAGGTGACGAAGCTATAAATATAAAACAAAGGTGAGAAAAAGAAGAGTTAATTTTTCATGGTGGCAATTAGAAAAAAAGAAAATGCTGCCAGTTTGGAATTAAGAGATTTAATCTGACAACTGAATTCTCAGATAAAATACAACCACTGCTGTAAAGCACAACATCTGTTCAATGAAAAAATTATTAAGAAGTGAAATACAGATGTTAAGTAGTTTCTGAAGATTTTTTAATGAGCTTGAAGTTTTCAAGACATGTCATCTGTTTTATTTGTTGCTAATGGTAGCTGTGATTTTCATCTTGTGTTGAGTTTGATGTTTTTGAGGATATACTTTCAGAAGATTGCTAATACACAGAAGTAAATATAAGAGGCTAAACTTTAAGATGGATTATCCTGCCATCATTTTGCCAGCTGGTAGTGAATTTGATTAGTCTAAAGTGCTTGCTAGTTTCTTCCACATCTTTCCCAATATGAATATAAGTAACTGAGTGCTGGCAATATATAACTGCAGGCTGGAGCACATACAACACAAAATCCAGTCTGAGCCCCTAGGTGCCCTCTGCGGCTTATTTGGGACACTGTGTTTTAAGCAAAACAAAATATAGAAAATGCATCTTTCAGGAGCATGGCATATGGCAAAGGGCTTGGGTGCCTTGCCAGCATCCAGGTCTCTATTTGGATGTGGCCATTATGTTCTCAGGTGAAAGGATTTTATGTCTGTGCTTGTGAAATAAATGGAGCAATGTTGTATCCAAGGATGTTCGCTGACGTGCTGGGGAGCCAGCATCCCCTGAAAGGAAACGCTCACCCCTCAGACCTGTGTACCTTCCCTCTGCTCAAGATGCTGTATCACAAGGCAGCAAGGTCATACCTCTGATAGGATTTTTGGAACTGTCAGACAAGCAAAGGTACGTTTAGCACACACTTATCTAAAATTAATTAGAAACAACTGAGAAGGCAAATATGGTTTCACCCTGTGATAACATTGGCCAATGCCTAGAACATCACAGCTTAGTTTGGCATCAATACCTGCAAAAGGAGCAGGCTGAATGAGAAGGGAATTGATCTTGAAACACAAGGCAGACAACTGCGAAGTAAACAGCAACAGCATGGGCCTGCAAAGAGCAGGCCATAAGCCTTTATTTTTCCTCATAAGCCTGAATGACTCTTTTGTTCACACCCTTGGAAGAGGAACCAGGCAGAGGTGATACAAACCAGCCAGCAGAGATATGGAGTCAACTTCAGAGCGACTCAACAAAGACAGGCAATTAGTATACCAGCAGATTACCAATATATAAAAGTTCATGGAGGAGGGTAGAGAAATGTACAAATGGCTTTTGAGGTACAAATACCTCGCTGTGTCACTTTGAAGAACTCAGTGGACCCTAAATTAACTTTACAAATCCCAACCCCCAAACTAAGGATTATTAAACATATTCTGCTGCTACACACAACAGCTATATTCACCCTTTCTTCTTATTGTTCATTTATCTACACCCAACCTCAGGAGAAGTTTCATTCTGATATAATAAAGAGATTTTTACAGTTAGAACAACTATTCCCTAGAACAACTTCCCCAGGGACGTGGTAGAGTCTCCATCAATAGAGATTTTCAACTGGACTTGGTGCTAGATAATCATCTAGATTCCCTTGCCCACAGGTGTTGGAATGGATGTTTCTTCCAACCTGAGTGTTTCATCATTCTAATATCTTCTTACTCATACGTCTTTAATTAAATTTTATTTTAACTCAATTGCCTCTAGCATAGGAAATGGTGTTTTCTGCTTAAAATTGTAATTATTCCCCAACATTTCCTGACATTTCAAAGTTTATTAGAAGAGCAATTTTAGAATATGATCCTGTCAAAACAGACATCAACTGACTGTAACATATTTGACTTCAACACTTGCCTTGTTACTAATTTCTCTCTCAGTCTGAGAAAGCTTGGAGGAAATAATCCAGATACTCCCTATTTAAATATCAATCACTTCACTGTCACCTCATTGAAAAGTCATTTTTTTAAAAGTAATATCAATAATGACTTCTGCTGGCTGTTCACTCTGTTACTTGAGCAGAGACAGGCCTCAAAAAATGAGCAGGACTTGCTTCTGGTAAGCGGGCAGTTGCTTCAGCCAACAGATCAGCAAGACCACCCTCGCCATCCATTCCCTCTCCCCTTTTCCAGCATTTATTGTTCACTCCAGAGCTGGCACAGGGCACCTTTCAGCAAGGACAGGAGCAGTCTGCACACGGAGCAGTGCAATCCCTGCCATGGCTTTGGTGCCTGACCAGCTGCAGCAGTCCCAGGGTGGGGGCAGTTTCACAGCTCCCCAGCTCTGCCAAGCCCTGCTGCTGCCTGCTCTGAGGTCAGGGCTCCTCCTCAGTCCCAAAACGAGGAAAAGGCATCTATTTATTATGTGCAGGCACAGCTGTGGAGAAGATGACACATTGATTGAGAGGGAGTTCAGTGTTAGCCTTGCATCTTGTTTGACAGAGTACTAAAATTTCTAATTGTTACATGAGATTTACTGAGCTTTGTTGAGTTACCTTTTCTTGCTGCTTGCCTCTTAAAGTGTGTAGTGCTCCCCAATGAATTTCCCTGCTAATATTTGTATCTAAAGTCACCTTCCAGGTACTGGGAGGGGGTTGGTATGTTTTAGGAGGCGGTTAGGGAGCCCTTATAGCTATGTCTGCAAAATAAATGTTTAGACAGCATAACAGGCTGATCTGAGCCTTCCAATTTCTAAGTGCAGGTAAAACAAGATGTCATAATAGTTGTCATGTGAAAGATGACTTTTAACTTATGACTTTTATGAGGATGCAATAGAAACATCCAAACCTGGAGAGTATCACAGATTACTAAAAGTTTGGGTAAACAATAAAAGAAAATAAAATCAGTGGAAACATCACTTTTCCTTTATAGCTAGATCTTCTTTTGCAGCTTCTGCAGCTGCACAAGGAACACTGTGGCTGAGAAGGGCTTCTGCTCAGCTGCATTAGCAGTAACATCTTCTGGGTGCATGAGGAATGCCTGGATAGCTCTGCACTGAGGACAGTAAAACATAAGTGTCACTACAAGCACAGCAAAGGGATTTATTTGTAATGCCATGAAGTTAGAAATAAAAGAAAATATGGTTTTTATCTTAGATGTATTTGACTCTCTTTAGTCAAATCCTTCTTTTGAAGCCTTATGAAATCACAGTATACAAGGTCTTGTAAAATTTCTCTTATTGGGTTTTTAATGGACCAGTGAAAAATACAGAGGCTACAATATTAAAGCAAGTGACTAAAGGATATATTTTACCTCTTCTTTACTATGAATGAATAAGTATGAATGTTTAGGGCACAACTGCAGAATCAGACAGATCAAAATCTTTTTTCCCAGTTTCTCGCTAATGCCGCCCTCAAAGCTACACTACGTAACAGTTCCTTTTTGAATTTGCTGACATCAGCCTCCCTGACAGGTGGCTGTCTGGGCACGTGGAGAGAAGATGATGGATAGCCTGTATTTCAAAAGGCAGTGATCAGTCTAGCAAAGAGCTCCATGCATCACCCAAGTTTTGCAGAAATAGCACAAATCCTTTTGTCCTCAATGTAAGAAGACTGATCATGTGTCAGAGATCAATGACGGGGTTCATCCAGGTGGTTTCATACTTCACAGTTTCCAGGACAATTCTTTTGCTTATTTGGAACTGATGCCTTATGAAGGAGGAAAGAAGGAGGTTGGCATTTGAGCTAGTTGTCTGATGATACATTTCCATATGCTGCAATCTCTTGTCGTACAGCGAGGAAGAGAATGTCTGTCTAGATGATCTTCTCAGAAGCATCAGCATTTTCAGATGAGCATTTTCAGATTTGTTTCTTCTGTTTATTGCTGGCAACACTAAGACGAAAGGTGCTCTACAGACTGACAATGGCATTTCTTTCCAAAAAAAATCCACATTTTTTCAAGTGCCCATTTGGTTCCTCCAGAGCATTTTCCATTTCTCAGGACAAGTATGATTATGCAGTTAATTCTCTGGTCCTAAAAGAAATGTGTCAGCACTGTGAGCTGTCCTGAGCTGCAGAAAAGGTCTCAAGGAGTTGAGGTATGTTATAAATTCTTAAACAAGCAAGGTCATTGTCTCTTCCAGACACTGACCTGCCTCTTTCATAATCTGAACTGTGCCTTTGTGTACAGCTTTATGTGCTGAGGTGGTTAAGTCATGATTGCTTAGTATTTCTCTAACCTTTTCTGTAGAAATTAATTAGCAGTGTCATCACTGTATGCTGGTGAGGTTTTTTTGGTTTTTTTTGTTTGTTTGGTTTTTTTTTGTTTTTTTTTTGTTGTTGTTGTTGTTGTTCTTTAACCTGTCTGCAAGAAGACAATTATGATGCAGAAAGTTGATACTAACTAGTCAGTAGCAGGGTTCTGAATGTCCAAATCACCTTTGGACAGCAGACTGCAGGCTGGATTTTCAAGGGCAGAGCTACATAATCCACATTACTCCCATTCAGTCAAATACTCAGGAGAAATAAGTTTCCCTGTTGGATGTGGCTGTGAGAGAGACTTGTGAATACTCTGCCCTTGACAGCACCATAAAGGGCACACCCATGTGCAGTAAAATCAGGTTAGGATGACCTGAGCTCACACATTTTCAGTCCTCCAGCAGTCATCCTTCAAGGCTGAGGCGTTCAGACTCACCAGCTCAGCTGCCATGCTAGTTGAAAAATATTTGTGCAGCACAAAACCAACCTTGATGACAAAGGATTTCTGTTTTCTGTTGGTTTTTCAGCATACAAGATATTCTAATAAAACTGGAAAGGGCAATGTTCCCTCCTAACCTCGAGAGCGCTGATCAGGACTGGAATCCCAGCAGGGGTCACAGTCTGCTTTACTAATCTCCCAGTGACACATCCTGCTCTTCCCCCCTTTTTCCTGATTGTTGGTTCTCCTATGCTGGCAGACTAGACAAAAAACCCAGGATTGCCAGGCACACACATAAACCTTGCAACAGGTGAAATAAAGACAGATAAATACATCTGTACATCACATCTGTATGTGATCCCATGGCAATTTCTATATGGGTCTCCTAACACTAATGATCTGGGGCAAGCTGCCCCTTTACAATCCTAAAAATTTAATTTAACTCAAACAATGTAATTATTCACATAAAACCAGGAGCTTCTGTGTCTGGGTCTTTTGTTCGTTTGTTTTTTAAAAATTGACATGGTCACTCAAGCAATTTTCAATTTATGTACTCCAATAGAACAGAGCAAAGAATGCCGGGCACCAAGCTGTCCATTATTTTTATCTGTGATTTAGGAAAAAGCAGTAGAACCTACATAATTTAAAATGTAATGCTTTCAAACACAGGAAGAGTGTGAAATCTTTTGCCAAGGTTTGTCCTTTACAAAAAATCTTGAGAATTTAGCAATCTAAATACATCTTAATAGGATCAGATTTAGTGCAAGTTAATCTCCTTTCACTTCTCAACCATCTTTTTTTTTGTTGTGTGGAAAGGCTAAATGATTTTCTGTAGCAAGCTTTTTTTAAACCTGCAGTAATTTGACAGTAGGAATAACCTCCAAGCCCTCTTGCTCTACAGAGACCAAGTTCTTACAATCCATTATCTGTCAAACAATTTCTAAGTGCTGCCAAGCAGCTACTGTCTCCTTTTGTGTAGCCAACAGTCAGAAGCAGACACCATGTGCATCTGTTCCAAGTACTGCATATGAGACAGCATCAGCTTTGCTTAACTGTCGCCATTAGGAGGTGAACCGTGTCATGTCCCAGCATTTATTCAAGCCATCACATGAAATAAAAAAATAAAATCATAGTTCTGTCTCAATAAATCAAATCTGTCAAGTTGAAAATCCAGGAAGCAAATCAGTGGCATTGAAACTTTATGGTTCCCAAATGAAATGATTCATTTTTCAATGCCTCTAATGGGCATGGTAATTTCTTATTTCAGAGGCTGTAGTAGATGTACCAGCTAAATTAAAAGCACACATTGCTGGACTAAGAATGACAATAAACATACTGGCACTGAAAGACTAATGAAAAACATATTGTCTTCTTCTAGACAGTATCTGAACTCTTGCTCTAAACAGCTGAATCAATATTCTGGATTGATTGTTCATATACAATCAATGTAGGAGCGTAGATCTTGTATGAACTTAAGAAAAAAGTTTTGCTTTTAAAAAAATACATTAAAGGATACCAATTTCCAAACCATTTGTCTGTGATGATTGATAATAAGCTAATCATTCACATGCTTACCAGTGCTAGAGAAAGCCCATGCAAGTCATTAGAGCAAGCACTTCTCCAGGGCTACCTACAGGTGCGCCTACAGATTGCTTAGTCAAGCTCATTCCAAAACTAAGATGAAAGAGCATTATCCTCTGCTGAAAATTAACAGCATAAATCAATGCTTGACTCCCAGGAATTTTGAAAGTTACAGGCAGGTCAGAAGGGATCCATTCTGTCCTGAGACTTTCTTGTCTTGGTGGTACAGGTTGAATTCCCATTGTTCAAATCATTTTCAGGTTCTCCAAAGTGCTGCTTCACGCTCACTCTTGAGGGGATTAACCTATGTTTTATGACTTCTTAGATTACTCTTTCTTCACAGATTTGACATGATTTTTTAAGTGATCTGATTTCTTTCCCTGACTACTGGCATAGCAACATGCCTGCTCAGTTTTAAAAGATACAATATATTGATTAAAGAAAAAGAACTAAAACCAGGATTAAAGCCATCCACAAAATCAGTACTTTATCAAAATATAAAGGGTGATAGAATTAGAAATAAGTCATTGTTTTGCACACATATGCATCTATAAAAATATTCTAAAACAATTGCATCCTAATTTTATCAATACATACATTACCAGGCCTTGAAAGTTTACATTGGTAATATCTCAATACTTAGGATTACATTGCTTAATAAATTAGATGTTCCACTCTCCTCTTGTATGTCACATTTTTTCAATCTTGATACAAAGAACTAGAGGGACGTGAACTATCTCATTTTCCAAACTGAAGTCCAGACACAAGTGCAGCTCTGTCTTGAAGGTGTCTTCTGTAGCTCCAGCATCTCTTACAAGGAAAGGTTGAGGGAGCTGGACCTGCAGTCTGGAAAAGACAGAGAGGACCTCATCAATATGCACAAGTATCTAAAAAGAGGATGTCAGAGGATGGATCCAGGCTCCTCCCCATGCTGCCAATCAACAGGAAAGAGGCAATGGACAGAAACTGATGCACTGGAAGTTCCACCTGAGTACAAGGAAGAACTTCTTTACTGTGCAGGTGACCACACACTGGAACAGACTGCCCAGAGAGGCTGTGGAGTTTCCCTCAGTTTCCCTGGAGATATTCAGGAACTGTCTGGACACAGTGCTGTGCCCTGTGCTCTGGGATGACCCTGCTGGAGCAGGGGGTTGCACCTGATGTCCCACTGTGGTCCCTCCCAGCCTGACCCGTTCTGTGACTCTGCAAGAGCAGAGTGCTGTTGCAAGATTCACACAAGCCTGTAATGGGGACAGCACAAATTGGAATCTCCTCATTCTGCTGACATAAAAAAGTATATGTTTCCCTACTGTGCATTGGTCAGCATTCAGCAGCTTACTGTTTTCTAACAAACCATTTAAAAAAAAATAAATTTTTGTTGCTATACCTCACATTTTTTAATGCTGATGCTATCAGAAGAAAACTATGTAAGCAAATTTAAGATTGCAGGGGAAAAAGAGAAGTCATCCCCTTCTCACTTCATCTGGTAAAGGAATTCTTGAGTAGTGACAGTTTTTCTAGAAGTCTAGAGAACTAAAAAAAAGTACTAGCCTGCAATACTGTGAATAAGAAAAGCCTCAGGTGTCACATAATACTTGTGACAGAGGAAGCAGGGCCATACATGTGTGATACTCAAAATACTAGTGAGACAGTACCATTTTTAGGATTTCACTCAAGTAGCATACGGGAGACTTTAAATTTCTATTTATATTGAATGTATTCAGCCAACATAGGCAGGGAGGGAAACCCAGAGAAGTAACCTTGGGAGTATGATTTGGGCCCCATTTATTACAGACCTGGTGAATTGAGGTTTTCTGTCTCCAGAAGGACTGAATGGGTGCTGCAGAAGGTACTGTAGAGGCAGGAAAAAATGGATCCCTACAATCGCTGTTTGTCTGGCTGCTGTTAAAACTAAAGAATCATGTATCAATTTCATTAGTAATTTTCTGATCATAATCCCTAAATAAGATGTTGGTATGCATTTATACTACATAATCCCACATGCAAATTCCATAACAATTTAATTAGGACCTGGGAGCTTAGCTACTCAAGACAGCTGCAGTTTAATGCAATTTTAGGCCTAAAATGAAGAGGACCAACAAATTTAGGATTATACAGTTCCTGTGAATCATTTGATTGATAGAAAATAAGGAAAAAAAATCTCTTCTAGATGCCAAAGCACTTTTGCAGTTTGAGTTTCTAAAATAAGGTTGAATCATTGTGTAAAGTACCAGGCAATAATAATTTTGCTGGTCTTATGATAAGGCAGAAATTTTTCTTTGCACATTTCTTGCACTGTGTGCCACACCTTCCTCCTTGTACAATTCCCAATTCAAAGGAAAGTGCTTCAAATTTAACGGGTTTGCCTCTCCGTGTTACATAGTCATTATATTCTGATATGTGGCCTTAAGCAGAACTTCTAGGCAGAAAATCTGAAAACAACTAATCTGACTTCTCAACACTGAATTTGTGCACACTGTGTTACTCCATACATTTATAGTTCTCCATTTTTCTCTGTCATTTACGACCCTACTGCTTTAGAGTACTGCTTTCTACAAGCCCTACTTGAGGAAGGACTTTAGGATTATTTATTATTATAGCGGCTGAGGAGACTGGACCTGAGCTCTGTGCACCCACCCTCCTTGCAAGCAGCTGCTGCTCCTCGGCTGCACCAGTGCCAACCTCGCTGTCCTGTCCCCGCTGCAGGCAGGTGCACGGGAGATGGCCCAGCAGATGCCGTCCAAAGCCACCCCACGAGGGCAGGCAGGGAGGCTCCTGGTCAGCCCTGCTTTTCTCAGGGCTCAGCAGTACAGAGGGGAAGACAGCACTGGGATCACGGGATCACACTGCTGCAGCTGCTCTGAGCTCCCAGCCAGGCCTGGACTCATGTCTGTGCCCGCTTCTCTTGGGGTTATTTCTTTCAAGTATTCGGGGTCTGTTTATTTTACTGATGTAATGCAATCTGCAGAGTACCAGGGCTGTTTTCTGAAGGAGACCTAATAAACACATACCTAAAGTCTCGCCTTTTAAGGACAATTTCCACACTGAAACTTAAACTCCATGTTATTTTCTTAGCACTAGGCACAGGGTGAGACCTTTCATCCCCATCACTCATTCCTGACTTACACAGAAGATTTATCATTTTTATGGGAATGATTCTCTGGCAGTACTGTTAATGAAAGTTGTTCAAAGAGCAAAATAATACAGGTTGGGTGAGCCAGGAATGAGTAATTTTTTTTTTTTTTTACTTTCTAAATTGATCATTTAGCAATCTGGGTACAATCAAAGAGTTGAATCAGCCCAGTTGAGGGAACTGATACCCTCTCAGAAGTGATGATGAAAAGGGCTTTGGAACTTCTTAAACTAGGTTGGTCACCAAAAGGCTTGTAACATGGATCTGCAGTTTCTTTAATGCTTCTGTAATACAGAATGAAAAACTTCCTCAGACAAAAATCATGGATAAAACAGTAATTTATATTCATAGGGTTTTATTATTTTTGTATATATGTGTCAGGTACTCACTGATCCCTACAAGTTACATTTCAAAAAGCAGTTGCGCATGCAAATAGGTTCTCTAAGGGGAATTAGTAGCACAGCTACTGATGGCATTAAGTGAAGCAAGTAAGGAAGCTATTACTAAAGAAATCACAACTTTTTAACTGTAATATTATCCACCTCTACATGCAAAGATGTGTTAGATTACTGTGGCTGAGAGCTGCAAAAAATGAAAAAGAGCAAATGGAACAATTTCTATTTTGAGATTTAAATGTACATATTCTTGTAGCAGAATGACATCTCCCAGACATCTGAAAATGTCTTAAGTCTGCTGTGTATACCATGAGATTCACTTGAACAATCCCATAAAAACACTAAAATGTTCTTATTTCCTGCTAAAAGGCAATGTTATCAGTATATATTGGTGTGGAATTGCCCCTCTGCAGACCTCAAGTGACAAGGATACAGCTGCCTAACTTAGGCAGCTAGAGCTGGTCTGAACTCCTTCCCCTCACATTACTGCTGCTCTCTTAGGACCTGTACCTGGAAGTGGAGATTCTTTCTAATCATATTTCCCAATCCTCTCTTTCACCCAGAACATGCATGTTGTGCCTAACCTGGTGATTAACAGTACCCAGACATCTTCATTCATGACATTCCTGTTTGTAGGCCATTATTTTCAGGTGAGCCCAGATCACAACCTGGCTACCAAAAGAGGTCAGAGAGCCCAGTTTGGGATGCAGCACAACACTGCTTACCCTGTGCTGTAGAAGTGTGATCTTTACACAGCAACAACCCCAAAAGACCACACAAAATGGCAAGCTGCTCTCTAAAGGTCTTTCATAATACAAACGATTTCCACGCAGTTTTCTTCTTCAGTATGAGATGAAACAGTGTAGAAATGCCTGGAGCTGAACTCAGGTGTCTGGCTTAGAAATACACTTCAGTCAAATGCCAGAAAGTCCATGAAGTCAGAGAGGAAGAATCCCAGTAACGGCATGGATCACCTAGCACAGAAGCCCCAAATTTAATATGGAATTGTGTCTACAGCATGAGCTCTCCAGCAGGGGAGAGGATGTCATTAAGGCCTGAAGTTAAGATATTACTTGAATACTTGAATTACTCTCTGGGGGGAGAGTGTGAGTGTGTACAGTGCTTCTCAGTGCTACCTGCACTATAACTTAGGATTGGCATAGCTGACAGACAGAATGGGAAGGTGTAATAGCAGCTATACAATGTTTTTCTTAGCTTCTCAATTGTATGCAGTCCCTATAAGTAAAACAAATCTTCAGTTTTGTCTCCTTACTCGCTCATTTCATTCTCTTTCTCAAAAATTTTCTGAGGTCTTATTTTGCTACCCTTTGAATCCTTCTAAACTGCTGTTGCTGTGTAGGTGCTGTACTGGAACCAGACTGTCAGAGTTGTTCCCTATATTCTTAGTCCCATTTGTTTCTTTTCTTTCTTTCCTCTTTATACAAACTGCCATCCACATAATGTATTATTCCATTCTTCAGTTTGACTCTCTCCCTGATGGGATATCTTCCTCTTAAATGTTTCTGAAAATTAATGCTTCTGTAGTGCTTTGTAATATGTTTTTGCTCCATGCCTGGACCTTCATTAGCATAAGATGCATATTGAACTATAAGTTGATTTAGTGCAGTGCATCAGCTCCTATTTTAATGTCAAATGGATTTCATTAGAGACTAGGAGTAAAGTTGCTGGCATACACTGTCATTGCTTGGTTCTTATTTAAGCTTCTGAAAACAAAAATTAGTATTAAAAATGATGAAAAGTGAAAATTGCTAAGCCCCTAGGCACCAGAAATATCCACAGAGTAGGACTCAAGGAAGGTCAGTCTTGCTTTGGTATTACCTTGGTATCTGCAGTGATACATCATGCTTTGGATTCTTCCCACACATAACTTTGTTGACTTTAACAGCCAAATATTTATGCTTTCACACAGCAATGTTGCACTCAGAATGGACTTCCCCCCAGCCAGATCCGGGGCTGGCACTGAATCACCATCAGAGGGTGGCCATTCCTGAGGATATCTCTGTTCAACACATCAGTACTGTGCTCAATCTTCAAATGATCAGCTGAAGCTTTCAATTTAATTTGTTTTCTTTCTTTATTTCAGAATACAGGGGGTTTTCCTGGCAGAAAGGTAGCAAAAATAGTGCTTAATAAAGATTCCTGGCTTCTATTTCAGGCTTTGATGTTATCCAGTTACTTGTTTAATAGCTTTGACTTATAACAAAGAGATTGGTAAAATGTCTCATCCTTTGTCATGGTGAGGTAGCACACTGGACTTACAAACCAAAACCAAATCATAGAACGGTTTGGTTTAGAAGAGACCTTAGAGGTCTCATTCCAGCCCCCCTGACATGGGCACGGACACCTTTCACTATACCATGCTGCTCAGGGACCCAGCTTCTCTGCCTGTTCCAGTGTCTCACCACCCTCACAGTGAAGATTTTCTTCCTAATATCTAATCTAAACCTACTCTCTTTCATTTTAAAGCCATTACCCGTTGTTGTATCACTACACACTCTTGTCAAAAGTTCCTGTCCATTGGCATCTCAACAATCTTCAGGCAGCTGCTTCTGACAGCTTGAGAAGTATATGCTGCACCTTGCAGCATCATGATGGAGAGACTCTGCCAAATTGTTGTAAATAGTCTGCCACTGGCCAAATACAGCCTCATCATCCAGCATGGGAGTGGATATGCAGGTGCCGCCATGAAGCAGACGGTCCTGATGACAGCTTGTACTGTCCCCTCATTCTGAATTCTGGAGCTGGTGCTCCCCACCTCCTGCCCCAAGCATTGCACAGACTGGCAGTTCTGGCCCAGATTTTTCTGTTCACATGAGATTAAGCAAGCTGTATGGCCATATATTCAAACCATATGGAGATCTCACTCCAAGACATAAGTTTGCATAATGCCATAAAATTATTCATGACACTTGATTAGAAACTCTTGCCAGTGTTCCTAAAACAAGAGTTCTGATTCTTGAGGATTACTCTCTAATCACAGCACTGTCCCGAGCACATGGGAGCAATTAAATATTTACACAGTAAGATCAAAGTGAGGAAGACAGCAAAGGTGGGTTTTCCTAATGCTCAAGAGACTGAACAGACTGCAGAACACACCAGAATGGAAAACAAGCTCTGGCTGGAGAGACATGAGTCAGAGGCTGCCTGCCTCTGAGCAAGGCACACAGATGACTCCTCTGCATTGCTTATAACGTGGAAACACATGGTCTGCACCCAGGGCAGCTGCTGGCACACACTTCTTTGCTGAAAAATGTGTAAGGAGAACATAAAGTCCCCATATCAAAACAATTCTCACATAACTGAACACAGGTCATTCCACTGTCTAATGCACCCTCTGTGACACACTGCCAACTGTTTAGTACACTTTAAATATTGGATTTTTGGGTTGCTTTTAAACAGAAAGGACGCCACTTGAAGTGCAAGTTAAAGTGTATACATCAGAAGGAACAGAAGCATCCAGTGCAGCTTGCATTCATGCATCATTTCTAGGGCACAGAAGAGTTAATCCTTCAACTTGTTTATTTAGATATGCAAGCTGAGAGAAAGGGATTGGTAGATTTGTAGAAAAAACTGGCACATAAACTGGCACATATTGCTGTCTTTTTTTTGTTTTGTTTTGTTTTGGAGTAGTCAGTTGTCCACCAATTTTATATTTTAGAACAACTTCCTGAGCAGTTCTCCAACATGTACAGGTAATTAACATTTTAAGTTTTCAAGTATGATTCATTTCTATTGATATAATAGAAATACTATCATTTGCTTTTTTTCTAGATAGAACTTAAAATCAGTTCAATGCAGTTTTGTTAGTGAAGGACTTAACTAAATGGCAAAGGCCTCCATCAGAAAGCTCAGCTCTCTGCCCTTCAGAACAACGCAGCTGATGAAAAGGCACTCTTTGCTACATCTGTGTAGAAATGAAACATGTTCCATCTTCTCAGCACTCAATCATGATCATCTTCATCTTCACTGTTAGTGAAGTGGAAAGACCTGGAAATGGGTTCTGCTTCCTTTTTTGATAGTGCGAAAGAGTGATTTCATCTTATCTGAATTTCACCCATTACTTTCCCTAGCTTTGTAGTCATCCTGAGTAATTTCCTTCTATTCTGTGCCTTCACCAAAATTAGAGAAATTGAATGCTTTGAAGGATCAAACTTAAACACACTTGCACTGACACTTGCTGTTACAAAGCTTGGAAAAACAACTTTCCTATCTATTTGGAACTCACAAAATTCTTTGTGTCAGGAAGTGGCACTAAATCGTCTTTCCCTTCCTTCCCCCCCTCCAGTTTTTTGTCTTTCTAATGTACACTAATTAACTCTTCAACAGATGGAGAGAAAGAAAAAACATTGTGGTTTTCATCACAAGGTCAAAAGCCCTATATTTCTCCTATTTTTTATACGAGATTTGCAAGTAATTTTGTGACTGTAACTTTCTGTAGTTAAATCATAACTCTCGCAGAAATGTTGCAAGAACCAGAATGGCTCTCACAGGAGACAGGAGAGAGATGGGGAAGAGGACCTGAGTGCCGAGACTGTAGTTACCTCCCTCTGAGATATCCCATGCACTTTTAATTTCATACACAACTCCTTCTTAGATGTTAAACTAAACCACACATCCAAAGCTTGTATGTTCTACTGTCTTTTGCTATGACTTTTGAGCAGTTTCTGCCTCTATCCTGTCTTTGTTAGATGGGTTTCAGACCCACTCAGAAAACTATACCTAATGATTATTTAACAGAAAAGGTGAAACATTATTAATATTCTGAACATGCAGTTAGCCAGAAAAATGGGAAAAGCAAGCTGTTCTCTTGTCTTACACAGAAGCAAGGAGAAAAAAGATTTATCAAGACTGAAAGATTGTGGGCTGCTCTATCTAGGGATGGGGGAACGGAGAGGAAACATCAGAGTGGTCTTCAAAAGGAAGAAAGGCGTCTGCAATGACAAAAGGAATCCTTGATGCCATGACCTCTGTGTAAGAAGAAAATGTAATTGTATCAAATTACACAAGCTGGAAATTTAGGTTAGACATCAGAACAGACATTACAATAGCAAGGATAATTGAGCACTGGAGGAGACTATGAAATTACCACCAGAGAAGGTTTTAAACAACAGTTTAGACAAGAAACAGCCTGGAAAGATATGACTACAATTAAAGGTCAGTAATGGACTTAATGCTGTCTTAAAGACCAGTGCTTTTTAATGACTTGCTGATTCCCTGTAGACTTATGGCCTCTTCATGCCCTGAACTATTCCCTGGAAATGAAACTAAACACAAAGAACTGATTATCTGTATTTTATAATAAAATAACAGATATTGGAATTTTTCCTCCTGATCCAAAATGTGGGAAACCTTGATCCATGTTTTGCCTCTGGAGGTATCAGCAAGAACTTTTCCTCTTGCTGCTCACCTGTAGCACCTGCAGTGTTTTACAGACTGCTGTGCTCTTCTGGCACAAAGACCTACCATCATGTTTTCCAGAATGTCTGATTTAGCCCAAACTGGTCCAAATTTGTTCCTAGAATGGAAATGAGGTAATTGGCAGAGACAGCAGCAAAATTGTCAACAATTTAGTCATTTTATTGGTGATTATACAAGTGTTTCATCTCATGTATTATGCAACTGTACTTATGACTGCTTAACTTCAATGACACCAGAAGAGAAAGGACAGCACAATACAATGGCAAAAGAAGAAACACAAGCTCTTCCTTTAAACTTGATCAAAACATCTTGATTTCACGCTTGGGTTGCTGTTGTCTGTGAAGGGATCCTTATCATGCTGCAAGTTATGTAAGCTAGCACTGGCAGAAGAAAACAGTGAACAAAAAAAGAAACTCTGAAAGAGAAATGCGCAGCTTTCATGCACTGAGATTGCACAAAAATTTGTAGGTAGAAAAAGCATTTTAGGAGAACCAAACCTTCTATATTCACAAGAACAACATGCAAATCGCTGGAATTCTTGCCTTGGTTCTCAGGCACAGCTTTCTAATGTCTTGGAGTGCATTTTCAGGCTGGAACCAGAAAACCAGCACTCAGAAGGCACATCTCCTAAGTGCCCAGTTTGCTGCGCACACATCTGTCTGCATTTTGCATTGCTGAGGGACTCTTGACCAGCATTAACACACAGAAAAGCCCACCTGGCTACTTTTGAGACCAGCAACAAAGGGATTATCCCTGATAAAAGTGCTATAATTTTACCCAGCTGTAGAAAGTAGCATAGGATATTTTTGAGAGATTATTGCAGACATGTGTGTTACTGGGAGACAGAGGAATGTGGGCACAGCAGGTGAAGTCTTGGCGAAAATCCTGAACTGCCTTGCACAGATCACTGGATTTGAGGAGAACTACCCACAGCAGCCTCTGTAATTTCCTTCTTGACATTTTCTAATGAAAAAAAAAATACTTTATCAATTAAAGATCTTATCTTAGAATTATTGCTGCATCTTCAAAGCCAAAAACAGCAACATGAACTTGCCCATACCTTCAAGGAGTCTGAGTAAGTTCCCATGAGAAATAACCCTCCAGCAACAGAGTGTCTGGAATGCTTTTGCCTTCCTACCTGCAAAGCAGCAGGAACAGTGGTGTGTGATTACGTGACTGTTTTCACTGGGCTGTGGCCTTCCCAACCAGAAGCACAGGTAAACACAGAAAAAAGGCCAAGGCTTGGATCAATTATCTTATATGTGATGGTCTCAAATGACTGTGACATATCGTGTATGATATGTAACTAGGTCAACAAGAAAGTTTTTTCCTTATTGTCCAGTATTTGGCTTCCACAGAAATTCTCAAGTTCTGGCTGTTTTCCTCTCCAACAGATGTGAAAAAACAAAAACAAACAAACAAAACCAAAACACTCTTTTTTTATTGCCACACTTTATCTTTTCTTTTTCCTTCCGAAATATCCTCCCAGGATGATGTGTACATTCTACTTTTACTGTGATAATACATAGATACTGTGTCACTGTGATATTACTGTGGCAGTGTCTCTGCCATAGTAATGTCACAGTGACATAGCATTTATTGAAAATGACAGTCTGACAGATGGTAGGGCAAACCCTTTAATCCTAGTTCTTGACAGTATAGTGCATTGTACATCTGATGCCAAAGAATGTTTTCCTCCTGTATGCAAATACATGTGCTCCCTGAAGCCTTCAGACTCCTGAAGAAATGATGGAGGTGTTTCAGTTCAGCATAAAACACCATGCACCCTCAGATGGTCAATCAATTGTCTTTGGTTTGATAGGTGTTACATGATGTTGCACCTTACTAGCTGAAGATTTAGACAGATAAGAAGAAGGAAAGAAAGACAGATTTTGAGGAGAAGTTTTCAAAAAGTGCCTTCTGTGCAAGTGTCAGGACGCAGCAGCTGACTGCTGTAAGAGGCTACAGATCACAGGGCACATTCAGGGCAGCCAGTGGATCAGGTCCAGCCAGTATGAGTTCGTGAAAGGCAGGTTCTGCTTGACCAACCTTATCTCCTTCTATGACAAGGTGACATGCTGAGGATGAGGAAAGTCTGTAGATGCTGTCTACCCAGACTTTAGCAAACCCTCTGACACCATTTCCCACAGCATTCTCCTGGAGAAACTGCTGGTGGCTTCTACAGGTGCACTGTTCACAGGGCCAAAACTGCCTTGATGGCTGGGCCAGGGCTGGTGGTGAATGGAGCTACATCCAGCTGGAGGCCAGTCATGAGAGATGTTCCCCAGGGCTCAGTGTTGGGGGCCAGTCCTGCTCAATATCTCTATTGATGATCTGGATGGGGCTCTCAAGGGCATCCTCAGTCAGTTTGCAGATGACACCAAATTGGGTGGGAGTGTTTGTCTTCTGGAAGGTAGGAAGTGTCTACAGAGGTCTGGACAGGCTGGACTGATGGGCTGAAGCCAATTGTATGAGGCTCAACAAGGTGAAGTGCCAGGCCCTGCATTTGGGTCACAACCCCCTGCAGCACTACTGACTTGGGGAAGAGCGGCTGTTAAGCTGCTCAGCACAAAAGGACCTGGAGATGCTGGTCAACAGCTGGCTTAGCATGAGTTTGCTGTGCCCAAGTGGCCAAGAAGGCCAATGGCACCTGGCCTGTATCAGAAATAGTGTGGCCAGCAGCACGAGGGCAGTGGTGGCCCCCTGACACTGGTGGGGTCACATCCCAAAGCCTGTCCACTCCTGGGCCCCCCGCTATGAGAAGGACATTGAGGTGCTGAAGCATGTCCAGAGAAGGGCAGTGGAGCTGGGGGACATTCTGGAACATCAGTCTTACAAGGAGTTGCTGAGGGAGTGGGGGTTGTTGAGCCTGGAGAAAAGGAGGCTCAGAGGGGACCTTATCACTCTCTACAACTGCCTGAAAGGACGTTACTCCCAGGTAAAAATGGATGAGAATACAGGCTCAAGTTTTGCCAGGGCAGGTTCAGATTAGATATCAGGAAAATTTTCTTCATTGAAAGGGTTCCCAAGCATTGAAACAGGCTTCCCAGGAAAGTGGTGAAATCACCACCCCTAAAAGTATTCAAAAAACACATAGATGTGGTGGTGGTTAGAGACATGGTTTGCAGCGGACTTGACAGTGTCAAGTTAATGGTTGGACTTTATGATCTTAGAGGTCTTTTCTAACCTTAATGATCCTATGATTCTGTGAGTAAAATGGTCTTTCATGGAACCAGGTCAACAAGTGCCAGAATTAAAAAAATTAGAAAAATATGATGCACAAGCAAAAAAAAAAAAAAAAGTAAAAACCAGCAACATTTCCTTGTTTGGAGCTTTTTTTTTTTTTTTTCTGTTTATTTCCATATAAAGAACACAGATAAACTCAAAATGTAGGATAGACAATATAAATTACAAATAATTTGACAATCTTTCCTCTGAATCAGAATTTTACTTCACAATTACTGTCCAAATAGACTTACATGCTTAAATTGCACAGCATAACATATCTTTGTGATTCTATGCACTGGAGGATCATCAGAGGAATTTCCAAGCAGAAGTTTGGTGTCTCCCAACCTAGGAGATATGCAGGAAAGCCAGCGCCTTTCAGAACCTCAGAACTATGCAGTGAAACATGTAACTGTTTAGGTGTTGCTTGCCCTAAATCCATTGCTTTACCAGGGTGTCAGCAGTTGGGACACAAGCGAGGAGTTTCAGATTTGGAGTGTCTTTTGCCCAACCCATTGTCCTTGCTGAAGTATACACCCACTGCCCTAAAAACCATGCAGACCACCTGCCCTGTGAATTTGGAGGGAGGTGGAGGTACAAGGCATTTAAGCTGGGAATAGGGGAAGGAAAGGAAATCACTGCATTTTGGGCTTTGATGGGGAAACAGAAGGGTGAACTGGAAAAAGATAAGTTTTTTTTTTTGGGGAAATTAAATTAAATGAGATGGGCTAGTTCAAGAAGCACGGTTAAACTACAGGTAAAAAAGTACAGGTAAAAGGCTTTGCAAATCAAATGCATGCGCATGTCTGAAAACCTGCAAAGAGTAACTTAAACACTGACACAAAATTGTTTTGGACCTCTGTGCACAGAAATGAAGCCCAACTCATGCAGAATGGGTTCTGTGTTTTGGAGGCAGCAAAACCATACTTTTCCCCTGTATCACCTTCTCTGTATCTCTCTAGTGGTTCTCTCCCACAAGCCCATCTTCACTTTTCTCTTAGGTTCTCAGATTTTCTTTGTATTTCCAGCTTCCAGTGCTTCTCCACAGCATTAACCAACGGTATGTTCTTCTCAGCTGGCTTCTTCTGGGTCAGGAATGTTCCTCATCTGCAGATAAACTCCAAGACAACCAAATTTTAATTTCCTAATTAAATTTTAACTTTGTATAATCATATTAATTCTATATAATAAAATATATTCTTTATTTATATGGTACTTAAAATTAGATTTTAATTTTATAATTAAATGTTTCATAAGAATACAAAAGAACAGCTGGAATGGATAAAAGAAAAGATCCATCTAGTCCAGTAGGTTCTACGATGGGAAGAGCAATTTAGCATAGTTTTTGAATTAAAAGCAGCTAAAAGGATGGAGGCAACTGTCCCTTACTCAAAGAGCATTTGACATATCTCCAGATTGAACAGAGAAGGTGTTCTTTAAGCAAGAGGCCATCTGTATGCAAAACACCATCCACATGATTTGTTCTCAGTACACCCCTACCACACATCAGCAAATCAGTTATGAGCTGACTCCTTCCAACCGTTTGTGGCTTCTTGTTTGTGGATTCATGCCTTGCCTAAATTGAAATCAGCAGGAGCACCTACTCCTTGACATAATCTGGCTGTGTCAGATGCCAGCAGCAATTACAGGAACTCATGGGGAACATTGGCTGCAGGTTACTGAAACAGATGTCACTTGTAACAACACAGGCATGAGACTGAATTTCAGAGTGCAAGCAGCCCAAGGTGCCATGTGCAAGTTCCAACAGGTCCAGCCACAAATCAGACCACCACCTAAAAATCACAATTTGCAACCATCATTCATATTCAGAGAAAGCACTACTTTCATCTGCCTCATGGAATCACAAACATATTGCAGCATTAAAATGCTTTTTTATTTCCTACTGAGGCTTTTTAACCTTACCAGAGGTATGAAAAATAGAGAGGTGGAGATATGACAACAAGCAATTACAAACAAAAGCTTATTGCTATTGCAGGAGGACAGTCATTCTAGGAATAAGGCTAATAAAATTTAGAGATTATTTGTACTGGAAGATTTCTTTTTAATTTATTGAATTTTAAAGCAAATGAAGCCAAGAAATGTTTATGAAAATTTTTGCTACTATCACTTACAAATGTGCTCCCTTTGTAATTCACATCTCTGCTCTGCATTGGTGAAAAGAGGGAAACATCTTGAAAAGGCCAAATATGCTTATGCAAATAATCAATACATGTGGCATGTCTGCCACATGTTAAGACCTCTCCTGAGCCTACCCCACCTTGTTTCTATTCAATCTTATGGCCACAAGCAGAGCCCCCCTGTCCTTCCAAGGTAAAAGCCCCTAAGGTGAGAGCAGGATCAACACAGCAGAGTTTTACCACTTATATTGCATCACAAGTCAGGCCCAGGTCTACAAATTCTTCAGCTATTTCACAAACCCACTGGTTATCCCAGCTCCCAGAGTATACCCTGTACTTTTTCTCAGAGTACCCCTTCTCCCCTGGGGAAAGCCACAGCAGGAAATATGTAGCCTGTTTTCTGCATTATCTAAATATCCTGGGGGAGTACTAGGGCAGCCTGAAGAAAACAGCTCCCCATGTACTGGCTGTTGTCCCACTACACACAGGCAGCCACCAATCTGAAGCTTCTGAAAGGAGCTCAGCACAAAGTACATGTTTTTCACTAACAGACTGAACATTCGTATCACTGATAACACAAATTAACTGAAATGGGCCATTGTCATAAACACTGCCTATGAAAAAGACTAGTTTTATATGTAGCTAGGCAAATTACTCACTGAAAACTGTCTTTAGGTTCTGTCTGCATCGTTCAAACCAAGACTAGGAGAGGCCCCATCCTTCCTGCCAGAGAAGGGCATCAAGCACTGTGAAACCTCAGCAGGGAAAGACCATGAGAGGAAGGTGGAAAGAGTGTGATGTTTAAGGATGGCACACTGAGCACGGAGAGGCAAACTCATAAAGCCTTTTGTGCAAACCCTTAACCAAAGAGCAGTGACACCCCAAGTCCCTGCTGGGGTGAGTCAGACAGCCTGTGACACCCTTACATCCCAGCCCACAGGGAGAGAGGTTACTCCTGTTGTCAAATTGTCTGCAGGTGCAACTCCGAGTGTCAGGAAAGCTCAGCAAACAGTAGCCATCCTAAATATTTTCCTGTGTTTTCCAGCTTTTTCTACCTTGTGGCTAATTGATTTGTCCCCCTGTGCCCCTGGAAGATGCAGGAGATGCTGGAGTGGTGGATACTTTCTGCCTGCTCTGCCTGCCTAAGTCAGATCCTGGCACAGTTTCAAGCTTGCCTGAGTGTCTGCTATAAACAATAGTTAAAACCAAAGGTAATGTGAACCAAAAATGTATTTCCTTACACAAACTGCATTAACCTTGAGTTGAATTAAGACATGCACATTTTTTAAAATTCTGTGCCAGTATTATCCCACCTGTAGAGTATGAATAGATTTTATCGGTTTTGAAGTAAATGGGTTGCATGTTGTATATTTTTAGATCTTAAAAAAGGAATATATATTTGGAAAGCCTGACTCTACACAGACCTTGTTAAAGAAATACAGCATACAATGTTAGAGAGCCAGGGACAAACCTGGCCTCGGGTCTTTCAGCTCCTCTGCTGCTGATCACCATCCTCTTGGCTTGAGAGGTGGTGACAGAGATCTGACAAGTCTAATAAAATAACAAACTGTTTTACACTCACACACACACACATATATATATTATACATATATATATACACATATATCTACACATATATGTATATATATATGCCAAACCATTAGTTTGGTACAATAAAATATACCTTCTGGAGGCTTTGTCACATCCAAATAGTCTCTCATTTCCAAATTTGTTACAATTTATCTCTCTCAAAGTTCAAAATTATATTAAAAAGTTTATGAGAATGATGAGTGCTCTTTCCTGTGCCAAAGTTTGAAGGAAGTTTTGACTAGTTCCACGATAAGGGTAGAATGAGTGGGAACAGCAACACACCTGCATTGCTATAGGAGATTTCTAAGTCCTCATATAAACACAAAAAATCACACCAAAAAAGCAGTCAGTTATGCACTAAGAGAGAAAAAGGATTCATAATGGAAGTCTCCAGGAGATCAGCTGTTTTGTCTCTGAAACAGGTGCATACACAACCTCGAATGGTACAGTCAGCAGAGAACAGCCCACTCTCTGGTGACAGGCAGCTGCTCTTTTTCTTTGGGATTACAAAAAAAAGGAATTCTCCTGGGAGAGGAATTTGTTTAAACCTTCTCTTTTTTCTCAGTTCTTTTGTAACATCCCCAGGTTGGGCAAGAAGCATTATCTTTCCTTTCCGGGAACATGACCCAGGCAGGACCCACACTTCAGCAGCTGCACAGTGTGATAACCATTTTCTAAGCTCTACTTGTTAGTGGGCCGCTGCAGACAAGTGTGTGTAGACAGAAAACCTCTCTGCTTAAAATGGTAGCACAGAAAACACCAAGTGAGTGTAGATAAACACCCAGCAGCAGTTCGCTGTACATCCTCCAAACTAGGTGTAAATGTATTCCTGATCTGCTCGAGCCATGCCTCAGCCTAGACAGAGACCAAAGGACACCAGCAGAGTTCCCAAAAATAAATTTCTACATGTATGAAAGAAAACAGCTGTAAAAAAAACAATATATGAATCCCACTTTACTGGAGTCTTTTACACAGATATAGATACCAATCTATTTATGTTTCCGAGGAGTCTAAAGGTGATTCTGTGTGTTTGACGGCAGCTGTCGGAAGGCGGGCAGGCGTCGGCCAGAGCGAGGAGCCCCGGGAATTCCAGGGATCTCCGGGTGCGGGCACTGTGCGGGCCGCTGCTGCCACCTGGCGGCAGCGCCGCGCCATCGCCCCGCGCCCGGAGATGCCTGGAATTCCCGGGGCTCCTCGCTCTGGTGCAGCCCCAGCAAACAGCGGCACCTGGGGAGTAAAAAAGGCTTAAAAAACACCAAACAAACAAACAAACAAACAAACAAACAAAAACCCAACAACAAAAAACCCCAAACAAACAAAAAAAACCCCAAACCGTTTACTCAATACACTGATAATAGGTCCAAATTACATTTCTTGAATATGCTTTATAACTGATGTCTCCAGGCTTTTAATTAAAAAAAAAAAAAAAAAAAAAAAAAAGGGAAAAAAAAAAAAAAAAAAGATGCAAAAGGCAAAGTCCATTGCACAAAAAAAGCAACAATCTTAAATGGGATGCAACATTCTTTTCCAAGTACTACAAAAAACTACTTAGTGACACTTACTGACTTTTCTGGTTAGCTTCCAGCATCTGCGAATACCTAGCATGAAACTTTAAATCCTGGTTTAGTTTTGCACAAACACAGTCAAATGAGAACGTTTACATGAGCACTAAGGACTCACAAATTTTCTTGATACTCATAAATAACATACAGCCAGAAACATGCCTAAGCACTCAGCTATTGGCATAGAATGGCCTGGCTACAAAAACAGGAACCTTTTTCCCATCTGCATGTCTGGAGTAGCATGGAGTACTAAACACATCCTGTATATTTCTGTGCCCAGTCTAAACTGTGCACTCTGAAAGGAACAGGCTTTATCAGCAGCTGAGAGCACTATCAGAAAATTCTCTCACCATCCCCGCATACATCAAGAATGCTCCACACTGCAGGAGCGCAGCCAACCATCAATCAGTGCACCCATACTTGTGATGCAGCTGACACATCAGTAAAAGGCAAAGATCTGATCTGGAGGGAATGTAGCAGGCACCTCTGCCTGCTTGTTCTGGCAGAGAGACTTGCAGAGAAATAGCCTGGTACTTCAGGCACACAGGAAAATGGTCAGCATCAGATTTTTCTACAAAGCAAAATGAAGCAGTACCAAATAGCAAACTCCCACACTGAACCCTTACTCTCAGAAGAACTGAAGAGTTCACCAGCAAAAAGGTAACAGGATGATCGTACAATAAATACTCATCACCTCTACTGTTTACTCTGTAGTGACCAACTCTTACATTCAGAACCAGCTGGTACTGAGTGACTGTTTTGGTACAGACTCCACCAGAATCCATGCAGGAAGCATCAACACATTGCAAGAACAAAACCAGAAAACAAAAGCATAGGGTACTTACCTGTATAGAGCTTCACAAACTGACTCAAAGCCTTGCCTATGAAAATTAAGATGGTGCTAAATATTAGCTAGGTGCTTCATTTGTGAATCTGCTGACACAGTTCTGGCAACACAAAATCTCATCTTTCATATTTCACTGGAAAATGGTTCCCCTAGGCTGGATGCATAACTCAAAAAACATCACATGCCATGTACACCTCAGCTGATAGAAATGTGGTGAGACCTAAACAGTGAAGTTTTGAAGAAAGCTGTAACAAGTACAGCAATGTAATGCACATGTGAAACTTACAGCAATGATTACATGTGAAACCATCTTCAGTCTTTGATAGACCTAAGCAAAGCTGCCAAATCTATTTGGTCCCCTCAGGCTTATGTCCAGAATAGAAATGAAGATAATGCTTCCTGTTTTAATGGCAGGAAAACAGTGGATATTGACCCTGTGGCATCAAATAAAGTACCAGGGGTAACTGCCACTGTCTTCACATTCTTTCAGAGCTCTGAAAATTAGGGGAAAAAATCTTCACTGCAGTTTTTCCCCTTCTCCCCACACAGTCACCAACCTCTGAAAGGTCTCAGCTGCTATGTTATTTTGTATCCTTATGCTTGATTGCACAGGTGTTACACAGCAGAATTGTTGTGGGTTGACCCTGGCTGGACACCAGGTGCTGACCAAGCCACTCTATCACTCCCCTTCTCAGCAGAAGTGTGGGAGAAAATAAGATGGACAAAATCCTCATGAATCAAGATAATGACAGTTTGATTTAAAAAAAAAAAAAAAAAAAAAAAAAAAGGCTGCACATGGAAGCAAATGCAAACACAAGATTTATTCCATACTTCCTATTAGCAGCTGATGTCCAGCTATTTCTCAGGAAGCTGGGCTTCAGTGTGTGTACCAGTTGCTTTAGAAGACAAACAAATAACACATTTGTTATTAACAAATACCGGTCTCTCTCCTCCCCACACCCTTCCTTCTCCAGCCTTACTCTTAGATGCTGTGTCTGAGCAGATTTGTTACAGGATATCCTCTGGTCAGTGGGTCAGCTGCCCTGGCTGCGTCCCCTCCCAAGATCTTGCCCACCTCAGCCTCCTGGCCAGGGGGAATGTTGGAGAGACAGCCTTGATGCTGTGGAGGGCTACTCAGCGGCAGCCAAAACACCGCAGTGTTACTGACACCCTTCCAGCTACCAATGCAAAGCACAGCACTGTGAGAAAAGCTATGGGAATATCATCCCACCTCAGCCAGACTCAATAGAAGTGTTTAATTCAGCAAGGTAATAAGAATGAGTCTTTTTCTTTTAAAGTGTTTTCAGCAATTACTTGTTTCTCAACCTCTACATTTAATGCCATGGCAAGTATTTTCATTGCAACCTTTTTGTTGTGTTCTCAGAGACTTTCCTACGTGTCAACATCCATATGAGTAATTTTCCTTCATAGGTGCCAGATTTGTGCAGGATCCTTTGTTCTTCCAACTAAATCAGAGGGAATCTGAAGGAACAGAGCTATCATGTTAAAAGTCTGGATTCACCTGGAGTTGAGGTGGCCCTCCTCAGGTAAAACTCAATGTAGTTTGGGTACTATTGAAGTACATCCAGTTTAAATTCATAGTTACTTAAACACAGGTTTTTAAAAAAAAGACATCTGATCACAGCAGATGTATACAAATCAGATAAGCAGGAGTAAAGTAAAATAATACTTAAAAGAAGGGGCCATTTAGAAAATAAAATCGCTGTTTCCAAAAGCAACAGATACTTATAATAAATACCTATGAGATTTTGAAATTTCTAGTTATGCTACTCAGTGAAACATAATAAGGAACTAAGATTGGTGGTTTTTTTAGCAGCATCTTAATTAGTAACATTAGCTACAACATTCAGTGCATATAGAGCATCTGCTACTAATTGGAAAGGAAATTCTGAAGAATGACTTGGAAAATCATCCCCTAGGTATTAGCATACAAACAATGAGAGTAAGAATTTAATATGTTTAAAGACATATTAAAAGACAGGGAATTTTGTCTACCCTAGGTATTAGCATACAAACAATGAGAGTAAGAATTTAATATGTTTACAAAAGACAGGGAATTTTGTCTAACTAATAGAAGCAGTTGATAGCATTGTGAAGTTTGCTAAAAGACAACAGACAAGCTGCTGTTCCAAATTTAGGGGCAGTAGAAAAAATGACAACTTCCACCAAGTGTGGAACAGTACATCATATATTCTCAGACCTCCTGGAGAATATACAAGGGGGAGACTATTACCTGAATTTTAAGAGTTCTTCTGTAGTGATGAAAAAAAAAAAAAGAGAATTTTCAAGTTGTAGAAACCAACAGAGCTTTTGGGGGAGGGGTGTGATTTCAGGCTTGTAGGTACCTAGGTGTGTAGTAATACCAAAGAAATGTGTTAACTAGTCTACTGTATGCAGAAGTAGTTTACCACTGAGGTGTTACATGTGGTCCACAGAGATAGGAAAAAAACCAGAATTTAAATCTAGAGGCAAAACATATATTCTTACATAGAATCTGAAAATCACCTCCACTGCAAGTATACTCTGAAACAATGAGAGCAGCAGAGGCTCAGAGTATCCCTCAAGAAATGGTGCAAAACAATATTGTTTAGGACCTGCTAAAATTTCTGAGACAAAGACTTTGTCAGAAGAACATGCATGAATTAAAACTGATTATATTAGAAAGTTAAATTCAAATGAAAGGCCAGTTTGAAACAAAAGGTATTTTTTATTGGTTGCCTGCTAAGCCCCAGAGATCTCAGAAATATGTATTTTCCCTCACAGGCTTGCAAACACACTTTTCATGCCCTTGGCAATGTATTTCTCAATACTTTGAAAGAGAAATACAGTTTCTCTTTCTAAAACTTGCTAGACAGGCTCACAGACCCACAGAATATACTGAGTTGGAAGGGACCTGCAAGGATGGGTCTTAAATGATTGAACTATATGGGGATCAAACCCACATTAAAACCTTGGCATTATTAGCATCATGCTCTAACAAACTGAGCTGACCTCAGTCTAGCAAAAAAAAAAAAGTATCATTATGCTCATGTATGTCCCCAGATTTTTATGTTTTTTTTTAATACACACTCCCCTTTATTAACTCCCTGTTTTACCATTCAATCATGTTTTTCCTCAGACAATTATGCTCCTGCCCAGTAAACAGATTTATCCTGGTCTTCTAGTATGGTAAGGCTTCAGTGAAGCCTACAAGTATGTGCATACACATATATTCAGAATTATGTTGCTTGCCTACCTCCCTACTCCAGTTTCCCCACTCCAGTCTGAAGCACCACCCTTTCAGACTATTAGCCCTTTCCACACATCAAGATCTATCATCCCACACCTGTTTAATTACAGCTCAGCTAAGGCTGTGGAATTACTTGACTGCTTTTAAAGCAGAAAGCAAATCACAGAATTCTTAGGGTTGGAAGGGACCTCTAGAGACCATCTGGTCCAACCCCCCCTTGCTGAGGCAAGGGTCACCTGGAGCAGGTGACACAGGAATGTGTCCAGGTGGGTGTTTTGTGGGAAACTTCATGACCTCCCTGGGTAGCCTGACCCAGCGCTCTGCCACTTTCAAGGTAAACAAGTTCTTCATGTCAAAGTGGAACTTCTTGTTTTAGTTGGTGGCCATTACTCCGCATCCTGTCTCTGGGCACCACCAAAAAGGGTCCGACACCATCCTGTGACACCTTTGTGATAGTTATATGCACTGATGAGACCCCCCTCCCGGTTTTCTCCTCTGCAGACTAAACAGGCCCAGCTCCTGCAGTCTCTGCCTAAGAGAGCTGCTCCAAACCTCTCATCATCCTTGTGGCCTCCACTGGACCCTCTCCAGTAGCTCCTTGCCCTTCTTGCCTGAGGAGCCCAGACCTGCACACAGCGCTCCAGAAGCGGCCCCAGCAGGGCTGAGTGGAGGGGCAGGATCACGGTCTCGGCCTGGTGGCCACACTGCTCCCGATGGTATCCCCAGGACACCACTGCCCACAGAGCACCGCCGGCTTATGGCCAGCCTGTGATTCACCAAGACGTTGACGCTTCACCTCATTAATTTTTGTCACTAACTACGCACCGCTCTTGCAGCTGCATCATGCAAACATTTAGCTAATAGGGGAAATTTTTTCCATTAAGATCTCAGCGTGCTCCGCAGCAGAGGGGCTGCAAGAGGAGTATTGGAACACAGCCGTGCTCCAGGCTGGAGCGCCCGGAGCCCGCAGCAGCTCCCAGGCCCCTCAGCTGGGCTTGGCCGAGCACTCCGTGCCTCGCTCCCGCGCCGTCCCGGCCGCACAGGCCCGGAAATAAACACGGGAAAAGGAGCTCACTTCCCGTCCCCGCCTGGCCCTTCCGGGTCGCGCGCCGGGTTCCGCTGGAGGCGGCGGGGCGGGAGCTGGTTCCCGTCCTCCTCGCCTTCATCTCGTCCTCGTCCTGGTGCCGCTCGTGGCCGCCGCGGGCTGTCCCGGGTGAGCGGGGCCGGGCAGGGCGCGCCGTCGCCGGCCGTGCGGGCGCTCGCGGGCGGGGAAGGGGAGGCCGCGGGGGCTCGGGGCTGCCGTGCCGGCCGCGCTCCGGCTGCAGGTCTCTTCTCTGCCAGCGCAGGTTTATCACCCCTCCCTCCCCACCCTCGCCAGACAAAACAAAAAACAGTGTCCTTAGCCGAAAATTCGCGGTGGTTCTGCTGGTGTCCGTGCGTCCCTGCTCTTGAGAGCATCCCCGTGTTCCCAGCGTAAAATTGCTGGGATTTTATGAAACCGGCCTAAAGCCGCGCAGTCTGTTCCTGATGGCATGCTTTTCCTTCTCGGGGATGTGTGTTAACTCTTGGGTATGTGCGAATAGCGTTTCCTCGGCAAAGGTGAGTGTGACTTGTCACGGCTGAGCTGTCCAGGGAGATGGAGCAGCACAGGCAGCACACGGTGATGATAACTTACTTTCTTCCTGCTTTAGTGGCACAAACACGGTTAAGCACTTTAATTCATATTTGTTTTGAAATCAGCCGCTCATAGTAGTGTGGTCAGTGGTTCTAGGCTTCTGGCAACCGTGTTGTGTTCCGGCTAATGCTGAGCACACCCAGACCTGGGAAAAGAAGAGTAACACATCCCAAACTGGGGAAAGAGCCTCCACTCTTTCTGGAGTAATTACCGGATGCTGTTAAGCAGAAACTCATGGAAACATGAGTTTCATTTAAATGCAAGAGATGCTTGTATCCTTCTAGCAACCAAGCTTGCTTTCTGGATATTCATCTTAAAAATTAATACAATTGCACTTAGAGCCTTTAAAATGTCTATTTAAATGTATGTGGCAAATAAAAAATGTGACATCGTATTTTTTCTTGTGAATTATGAACATTTCAAATGTTTCTAATGCTTTAACTTTTTTTTCAGATTAATAAACTTACTGAAGCATTGTTAAAGAGCTAGAATGGGAGTGAAAGGAGCTTTAATTATTTAGTCCCAATTAAGTATTTTGATTATAGAAACATGGGATTACTCTGGGTCTTGTTTTTGAAGTTGCAGGCATTCAGCTGGTCATAAGAAACAGGAATTAATCTTGGTATTGAAGTATTTCCTCTTCTCTGATGGTAATGACAAAAATATTGAAGTTCAAGATGGCTTGGTTTCATCTTGTTTTAGCTTTTTCCTGTTAATTGCTTTAAATTAGTCTGTGGATTTTAATAAATATTTTGACTGTAATATATCATTTGGATTCTGTAGCTTTTCTCTTGATTGTCCAGCTTGAACCAGGACTGCAAGAGTGTGCTATGCTAATGCAAGTCATTGGTATGGAAGATTATTTTTTTATCTCCTCTGTAATCTAAGAGTTTTGCAACTACTCATGTGGTGCTTATTTTTAAAACTTCAACATTTTCTCCAGGTTTAAGTTTGCTTTATCATACAAGTTCTTCACTGCCATAATGAGGCTAGTAATTCTTGAAGATTATGATCAGGCTAGTGAATGGGCAGCCAAATACATCTGTAATCGTATTATCCAGTTCAAGCCAAGTCAAGGAAGATATTTCACGCTTGGTCTACCAACAGGCAAGTTTTATTCAAAGTCTTTGTAAATAACTAAGCCTAGAACAATGTATCACTGGTAGCAGATACAGTATTTAAAAGAACATAAGTATTTTTGGTAATATTCTAACTTTTTTAAAAAAAATATATGGATTTGATTTCTGTGAAAAGTTGTGATAGTTTGAGAAACTGATAAATACTAAATGAGAAACAGCAGATTGCTTGTATGTTGAAAATCATTGTAACAAAATTTGACTGCGAAGACATTTAAATACATTGAATATGTGCAGATACACAGAACAGTAGAAACACTTTATTTAACAGGGAGTACACCGTTGGGATGCTACAAAAAGCTGATAGAATATCACAAAAATGGAGATCTCTCTTTCAAATATGTAAAGACTTTCAACATGGATGAGTACGTAGGTAAGATGTGCTATTATTTGAGAACATACTGTAATTTTTTTTTAATAAAAACTGTTAAATATTTTGTCAAAGTACCACGTTAGTCTAGTATATTTGTATTCCTATATTAGACTGGTGTCCCAGCATTTTTCTCAGTTCTTTTATCCACAGAAATAAACACCAGGCTAAATCCAGGGTTTCACAGTACTTCTGTAGAAACTATGTTGTCATGTAATTTGGGACTGCATTTCTGTTGAAGAATTTACACTCTGGGATAAGATGTATGTGGAGGGAATATACACCAGTTACCTTTTACGTGCCAACAGGAAACCTTTCTTCTTGATGTAGTTTCAAATCTTGTTTTATTTGATTCAGGTTTGCCTTGCATGCCTTACATCTGTTACATACAGACTAAAATTAAGGCTGTTTGGTTAAATCTTGTCTTATGGTAATTTCACTGTAAATCATTTCAGGGCTTCCCAGAAATCATCCAGAGAGCTATCACTCCTATATGTGGAATAACTTCTTTAAGCATATTGACATAGATCCAAATAATGCTCATATCCTTGATGGGAATGCACCAGACTTGCAGGCGGAATGTGATGCATTTGAAAAGAAAATTGAAGAAGCAGGGGGGATTGATCTGTTTGTTGGAGGTATGAGGAAATGCTCTATGGTTAGTTACAATTCAAGCATGTACACCGATTCTTTCATCACTATTTTCATGGCTTGACTAAAACCCAGATTTTTCAATTATTGTGTAAGAAAGTTCTGTGACTAACAAAGAATCATTATAAATTCCAAAACAGAATGGTTGGTGTCCAAGTTTCTAATGACTTAAGTAAGTTTTTATTGAAAATGGGGAAGCAAAAGGAAAGGATGAGGCCTTTTTTATTCATTTACAATGTTTGAGGATATGTGTTGACTCTCAGGTCTGGAATGATTTATTTTTTTTAACTTTGAAAAGGCATTGGTCCAGATGGCCACATTGCATTCAATGAACCCGGATCAAGTTTGTCTTCAAGAACAAGATTAAAGACTTTAGCAATGGACACCATTTTGGCAAATGCTAAATACTTTGATGGAGACTTATCTAAAGTACCAACTATGGCGCTAACAGTTGGTGTGGGTACAGTGATGGATGCTAGAGAAGTAAGAACTCATTTAGTTCTAGTTGCATGTGTGTTTTCAAGATTAGTTGGTATTGATACTGGGATTGAAAGTAAAGAGACCTTTGTTTTGCAGGTGATGATTCTTATAACAGGTGCACACAAGGCTTTTGCATTGTACAAAGCAATTGAAGAAGGAGTCAATCATATGTGGACAGTTTCTGCTTTCCAGCAACACCCTCGCACTATCTTTGTGTGTGATGAAGATGCTACTTTAGAACTAAGAGTTAAAACTGTGAAGTACTTTAAAGGTGAGCACTGAATCAGAGGTCACGTGTTTATGCAAAACCGAGAGCTTTGAAATTATACTGATTTAAATCTGAGCCTTCCAACAACACTCTGCAGTCACTAATGTATAATGTTATATAGTCAAAATATAAATATTAACTTATTTCTTGTGTTTGGAAAGTTGCCAGGGGGCATAACTTGTGCTACCTACATTCCAGACAAATCTACTTGGGAAGAGTATTTCCTTTGCTTATAGTTTGAAACAATAGTTTAGTAATCTTTAACTTTAAACAGCAGTCATCTCATGTTCCAGAATACAGGTCTTAAGTACACTGGAAAGTTTAGTCTAAAAAAATCTTAATACATTTATTAATCCTGATACATTTCCATGCTGCTTCTGCTGTGTGCTGTAATGTGATGCTTAGTGAACTGTGATACAGACTTTGAAGCCACCTCAGAACATTTTTCATGTGCAATTAGCATAATAATCTATACTGCCTTTGAAAACATTGCACCCTTTTACTGTGTGTGTTTTCCGTATTTGTAGTAAGTATATTGGGGCAAACTTAAAGTAAGTCAGGATATTTGATAGTAATGGAGACTTCCTAGACGGAATTCTGTTTGGCTGAGACAGCAGAAGCTGAGGAAAGTAGTTTTCTCCTGACTGTACTAGCACAGCACATGCAATTGTGTGACTCAGTTGTTGTTCTCACTAGCATGGATACCTGTAGTAGCTGAGGTATCAGAGATCAAGATTGTAATTTATTAAATTCTTTTTTAGAGCATTATATCAACAGTGCTCATATATGTATTGGATTGCAATTTGGACATTTCTATGATATTTAACCTGATACCTCTTGTGGCCAGCTTGTTAATTTTGAAATTTTCAGTATGCTGTTCTCTGCTATGTATTTGTGGGGGCAGGAGGGAGGGTTAGTCTTTTCTTGTATCACACTGCTAGACAGCACTTACTGTTCTTTTCAAAGATAAACTTCTCTAACTGCTTGGATAAGTTTTAAACATTATCCTGTATTTTATATAAGCAGAGGCTTTGCTTGGGAAATACAAACCTAATGTAGAATCACTAAATATAAATTACACTGAACATTGCTTTAAAAAACATCAAGGGCTACAATTTATGAATGTGTGCTATTGTGTCACTGTATTTAATTACCCTGTAATACATAGCAATAGAACTTTTAAAATGATGGTTTACTTTAAACTTACTTAATTTTACCTACTCTCACATCAGTGAGTTTTTCCCCTTGTAAGATGGAGAAGTCAGTGTAGGTCAAATTTGGAATTATTTCTCAATCTTGATCTTAAGGTTAGACTTCTTAGGGAAGCTAGGCAGTTCTTAATACTGCTATTTATGGTAGTATTTATGGATTTATGGAGATTTTTCACCACTTAAAACTTTCAATATGCAACTGCATTTCTTTTTTGTTTTATAATCAAGTACCACACTTGCAGGTAAATAGATTAACCTATTCCATTTTTTCCAAATTTCTGAAAATCTATAATAGGCTAAAATTATCAAGCGTGCTTATGGTCTTACTTGCAACTTTCTTGAAGAATGAAACAGAAAATGAATTTTGAATTTACTGATTTATCTGTAGATAAGTTAGTTCAGAATAGTTTTTGCCATATTTATACATGCTCGTCTTAAAACTGTGTGCAGAAATCTGTTTATTCAAAGCATGCTTGAATATCCAGTGGGACTTTCCTTTGAAATAATTGTTTTGGCATTACCAAGTGCATTCCTTTAAAAAAAATCTTTTGTTTCTCACTGTTTTTCCTGTAACACTTTGACTAACAGGATTTAAATATTCTTCATTAAGTATGACAGAAGCTATACTGGTAACCATTTTTCATGCATCTAGGAAGTGTGTAATTATTTCATTTCCCCTTTTTAGAAGAGTAAAATATTGGTAGGAAGTTAAATGTTTTAAAGCTCAAAACATGTTTGTAGTTTACATAGTGTATGCAGCTGTTACTCTTTCTGGACAAACGACTTTTATGTCAAATGTATACTTTCTTGTCACTGTTAAACTGAAAAAATATTACACTTGATCTAGCATCTGTATTTTATATTAAATAATCACATAGTGATTAGTAATAGATGCCTTTTTTTATGGTCACCTACAGTAATGACCTTAGATTGTACAGTTAACGCAAAGTTCACATTGCTGCAGTGACACCAAGGTTGCTTACCAGCTGCATCATGTAGCAGAGGTATTTGAATATTCTTTGCCATAGATAATAAATATGCAGTAATGTGAGATTTCTTTCATGGTTTTTAAGAAAATTAGTGTTGCATATTTTAATTTTAGAAGTTTAATCTTTAGTTCAATATTAAAATGGACTTTTACTTTGTGGATTGTGAACACTGATCATTATTGGTATTAGTCCTCAAGGTGAAATGAGGTTAAAAACCTGCCAGTGATCCAATGTCATACACACCTAGATGTAGGTAACATTTTTACTAAGTTATAGCAAAGTTAAGAAGGAAGCATCTTTTTTATTAATTGCACTTCAGCATTTTCCAGCATTAAAGTAGTTGAAGAGGAAAAAAAATAAGTTCCCTAATCGTAGTTGTGGAGGACTTGAATATGACAAGAAAAAGCCCAGCTAGAAGAGAAAACAGTTGAACTGCTGAAATTGAGTCTGCACGAAGAGTCTGGATAATTCAATTTGATTTTGTCTGTCTAGGACCACAAGTACATGATTATTACAAAGACAGTATTACCACAATGCTAGAACATTGCAAAAGAACTCAAGCTGTCACTATTGTGTGTATCTGATTTTTATGGCAAATTCTGGTGTGAGGGAATTACATTGCTGTTACACAGGTTTTAATACATGAAAGATATATTCAGTTCATTTGGAAGTATTCCAGATGCGTTTTTTGGGTCTGTTATCAAGGAACTGTCTGGTCCCTGCTCAGCTGATACTGTATATGTCATTAGTATGCAAGTGATACAGGAATATATCTGCTGTCTCTGACTCTGAACTACTTTAAACAGCCTTTGTTGTTCTTTTCAATGAATTATTTAAAATGTATACTTTGAAGCAAATTCCAAATAAAAATGTGGATAGAAGAACATATTAACAAAGTACAACTAATGTAAAGCTGGCATTGTTGCTTTCCCCTCAAGGTTTAATGCATGTGCACAATAAGCTTGTGGACCCACTGTACAGTATGAAAGAAAACTGAAAGAAGACTGAAGAGGAACTCCATGTGGGTCATCAGCAACAGTTTTAGGTAGCAGATGAGTTCACTGCTATGCAATATGCTGAAAACTGTTTAAAATGGGAAATCCTAGGTACTGTATTTTTAAAAAGGTCCAATATCCGTACCTTCACATTCCATCTGTTTGCTGTGTTCTGCATTTTGCTTTAACATTTGGAGCTCCGCTGTTGGCTTGTACATCACTAAATGGAACAGAACAAACTTGGGAGAGACTGCACGTTCTGTAGAGACGAGAAAAGCAGAGCACTTACTCCAGCACAGCAATGTATTGCATCTGCCTCATGTTAGAGATGATGACACTTCATTTCCCAGAATTCTTAATTTTTAGCTTGGTTAGTGTAACTACATTTTGCATTTGTGTCTCTAGGCAGAATGGTTTTGGCCATTGCTAATACTATGGACTTGTAATAGTTGTACAATTTCTACTATGAAATATTCTGTTTACATATATCTAATGTACACTGAGCTTTTGCACTTGGTTGCCTTAAATTTGTCTTAAACAGTTTTTGGGCATCTCAAGTCCTGCTGTATATTTTGGGCAAATGAAGATACAAAAACAGTGCCTAAAAATACACCAAATTCTTGGAAGTTACAACTTGCTCCATGGATAAAAATATTAAACTTACACAATTGCACTTTTTCCTCTCATGTACTTCAAATTACTTTAGGGTTTTTATATTTTTGGTAATCAAGCTTTATACATGAGGAAGAAATATCAACGTTCCTTCCTGGAGATACCTGGCCAATTATATAACTGATGTTACAATTAAATGCCTGAAAAGAGCTTAATTTACAGGACTATAATGTCTGCAAATGATCATTTAAAGCCAACTGTTAATCACTTTTTCATTGTATCATTATAAACACTGAGCTGTTACAAGGAATGTTATTTCCTACTTTGAATATAAGTAAAACTTAAATATAAATCTCTTAGTTTCAAAATTGTTTCATTTCTAATATAAATTATTGTGAGTAAATAGTTCAGAATTTCAGGGAGTGATTAGGCACCAAAGGAGAAAGATAAAGAGTTTACTGATGAAGACTTTTTTTGGGAAAGTCCTTGTTGAAAATACTCACTGCAAGAAAGTACAACTAAGCTAACTTCAACAATTTAACTTTTCTCCCAAATGACAGGCACGTAGTCTTGATTACAAAATCATATTATCTCCCCAGGGACGTGGTAGGCTCACCTATCATCTATGTGACTTTCTAGGCTCATCTAGGCTCACCTTTCTCATGAATGGTCTTACAAGATCCTTTCAAATCTGGACTATTCTCTGATTTTGTGAAATTACAAAAACATGGAAGAACCTGTCTGTAGCAGTGTAGGAAGCCAGGCCTAGTGTTGAACATCCGCACATTTAAAACAGGTTTTCAGCTTTAAGGCTGGGTTTATGCACGTGTATTTTTGAAGCATAATGCAACATTGTGGGGGAAAAAAGATGAAAATACTGCCTTTCAGAAGAATGCCATTACAGGTAATGTATGACTCAAAATGCAGTGTTAGGTTTGCCATTAGCTTTTACAGCTAAGCAAGTTTATAAACAGTTCTATTACAAAAAGCATGGAAGTAAAAGTAGTAAAGAATTTAAATTAGTATTAAAGGAACTGAATCAGTTTAATCTTGATGATCATTATCCTTCACGTGCCAAAATGGATAATTCTATTGAAACAGTATTTTTGTTCTTTATTCCAACACACTTTTCAGTCCCGTGCCTTGCTTGGCACCCTTACTCACTAAAGCCCTCTGTGTTCTCAAGATGTGCCAGATCACAGAATTAGTATCTTTCTCCCGTTTTAACTACGCGACCTTCTGTGAAACACAAGCCAGTTTAAATATGGTACAGCAGAAGCTGTCTGTCCTTGAGTGGGTCTGGGACTGTTACTGCCTCTTTTAATGCAGAGTTTTTGGTTGTTTTCCAGCTTGTTTCTCTTGTTACACTATTTTTTTTTTAAATTTTGAGTGCTATATTATGTAATTCTTTAAGTACTACCACACTGTTTCTATTATTTCATTCCTTAAGATACTTCCAATCATTTTATGAAAGATCATTTCTTCAGGAGAGTACCTTCCAAACTTGAGCAAGTCAACCCTTCAGGCTGCATAAAATTTAACCTGCTACTCTGCAGTAATGGCAAAGCAAGCATTTTCAAGTTCAGGTGGTCTTAAAAGTAAATTCTAAGTTAGCCTAGCACATTAAAGTTACCATTTTATTCTTTTTCTCATTTAAAGGTACTTCCAAAGGAAAGGGGGAAATGGAAAACTAACTAGATAGAATCAAGTACATTTGTGTCAAAAACTAATACTTCATGTACTTTACAAGCACTTTACAGTTCATTTAAAGTTCTTGTTCTGAAAACTGATATATGTACAAGTCCTCTCAGAATTAAGACTACAATTTGTATTTTTTTCTGCCTCAGGTGACTATAGTAAAGCTAAAACAGATTCTCAAGGCAGCTCTATCCATCTATGTAACTCATTCAATTAGGTAACATACACTTGATGTGTGTCACTCAACAAGGATATAATTCACTGTTTGGATAATCTCTAGCTCATCTTTAGCTTCTGCCTTACTCCTCAGTACAGAACCAGTGCTTGTAGGTCTAGTTCAAGGAGTGGGGAAGACCTTCTTTTAGCTCCTTAGCTCCTAGCTCCCTGCAGCTGTAGTTCCTGAAATGCTAGCCTTTACAAGGGAGGAATAATAAATGTGTTAGAGAGTCTTTATCCACAGCATCCTTCCTTTCTCAGGGTCAGTAGCAGCAGCTTAGGTACCTTTAATAAAGGTACAGATACCTTGTTCACATCCAAATCTTTGGTTTTTCAGTGCACCTGAAACAGCTTCAAATAAAAAAAAACCCAAAACACGAACAACCACAACCAAAGAGAAGAAAGCCCCAACAAACCACTAAAGTATCAGAATTCTCTCTCCCCTTTTTCTACACTCTGAAACTAATACAGGTTGAAAGGGAACATGTCCTGAACATGTCCTGTTCCATTCTATCCCTCCAAGGATTTTCCCAGTTCCTCCTTGTATGCGGGCTGAAATAAAACTAGTTTATGATTAAAGTGTAGGTACAAGCCTAAATTTAAGGGCAGGCTTTCCTGGTGATTGAGTGCTTTAGTAGGTATGACTAGCAATTTATTCTCTAATAAATATTTAATAATGAAATTAAGGTTTGTGAAGAGCAAAACTAGTCCCTGAAGATCAAAAAAATTAATGCATCTTAAAAGCTTCTGGAGGTGGGTAAAGAGTTGTAAACACAGTGTACAGTAGGGTCATTAACTTATATTTATAATTGCTTTGTGAACACTTCCAAAAGTAACACTTCATGTTACGCACACTACACTGCAGCATTTAACTGGGGATGCACTGACAAACTTTAGTATGTACACAAGATAAATAAAACTTCACCAACTACACCAAGACATGCTACAACCAAACCTTCATGTTAAATAATTATTTAAAGCCTGAATTGGTCTTACTAATAGACCAGTTACAGATCCTGTGTTTTAATATATGAAAACTTACCATTTCCCTGGAGATGAGCACAGCTAGGCTGAACTAATGGTAAATTTACACACTTCAACTGGTTTAAAATAAACAGCATGGGAAATTTAAAGAGTTTTGATTTTTTCATCTGTGGTTTCCCAGCATCAAGATTTCCTGACAACAGGAACTTTAGAGAAAGTGAAACAGGAAACAGCTTGATACTTTTGTGTCAACAGTTCAAACCTTAAAAGAAAAAAAACCAAACCAACACAGCATTGTTTGTCTATACATACCTTTAAATGATTTCTATAACCTTCTTGCCATGTGGCTCCTCTCTATATTTAGAGACTTGCAATGCAAAAAAACCCCCAAAATTATGTTAATTTTAAGTGTTAAAAGTATGAAAACAGCAGAATAAAATGAAAAGACAATATAATGTGAACTTTTAGATGCAGTCAAGTAACTTTAATTTCATAATAATCTACAACTATATGTACATTTTTAAGTCAATTCATCTTCCCATACATAGTAAATTCATACCATTTAAAGTCAAGTATGTTCCCTCTCACAGTGATAAATCCCGTATTAGCTCACTTTGCTGCTGTCTGCAAAAAGCTGACATGATCTGGAAGATCAGATGTCACTGATCTCTATTTGTCAGTTTCTCTCTTTAGAACACGTATAAAGGCATCTCTTGGAACCTCAACATTGCCAATTTTTCTCATCAACCTCTTGCCTTCCGCTTGCCTCCTTAAAAGCTTCATTCTTCTTGTAATGTCGCCACCATACTGTGAAAAAAAAAAAATTACTAAGCCTAAACTACAGTACATTCCAGCCACACAAAATTCAAGGGTTTAAAAATAGCCAGAAAGACTGGTCATATTTTGACAAAAAGATTACTTTATACTCCAAATAGTTTGGCCTAAAGGCCACTAGTTAGAAACAACAAGGAAGTAAATAAACACATTAATTTGGACAACTGAGTGTTAAACTCTGTTAGCTAAATATATACATTCCTGTAAGCCTGGCTGACACTAGAAAACACATTAGATCCAAATCCCCTTGGAGTAGAAGCAGGATACCAGCTAAGATACACTATGGCATCTTGACTAGCATTAGGTGCTTACATTTGAATTATCTAAACCCTTGTACAGTGTTGAACAGTCACCATCCCACAGCTGTGCTTAGCAGAATTCTATTGCAGTTGTGAGAAAGGGACACTTGTTTAATATTTTCCAATATGTTCACTTCAGAGAGTTAAATCCAAGCTAAATAAGAGATGTCACAGTTTTCCAACAGCTTTGTTGAGTCTTGTCCACAGTCAACTATTGCACATTAAAGCTTTATTACAATGTATTACTCCAAACCTAAGTAGAAGTTTAATCACAATCAAGTCTCAAAAGAAGCATTTGTATTTCCTTCTAACACCTGAAAACCAATCTAGGAAACATGAAGTTATCTATATGCCTGTGTACACACACACACACACACACACACACATTTACTGTGTGCCTACAACCATTAGAAAATGATAAGGAGATGAAACAGACACACTCAAAGTGTGTGACTGAAAATGCCATTAGTTTATCTGATCCACTCTTCAAGCTGCAGCAAGAGGTTACAAGAGTTGGATTTTACAATAAAAGCTTAAAAGTATCTGTTAGAATTCCACAGACACTTAGGAGCACAAGCAGAGTATGTCTTTGCTGGGTTTCTAGGAAGAGATGGGCATATCAACTTAGCAGGACTCCTAAGGTTTACAAATGCAAGAAACATGAAGAAAAGAGAAAAAAAATACCTACACATTTGGCCACAACATTTTTTCTGTAAGGCTTCAGCCTGCAAAATAAAATAACACATACACCTTAACCTATTAGGACATCTGCATGTGAAGCTAAGTACTTGAGTTGTTAAAATGTTACTTTTTTTTCTCCTAGTTTTGTAAGATACTTTGGCATCATAACATTTTCAGGTTTTGTATACAAAATACGAAGCTTTAAACAGAAGATGTAATTCAGGTTTCAATTCTAGAAACATCACTTAGGGCATATAATATGTACATAAAGAAATCACAATCTTGGCTTTTTATCTGGAATTTCTCCTATGACTCACAGGAAGTGTTACATCCATGTGTATATACATGGATAAACAAATTCTTACAGCACCTCTGCCTGAATTCTGACCTTTAATTATTTTACCACCATTTAAATCCTATTTAAACAGCAACAGAAAAATATGATGAGAAACACCACATCAAGGAAATAGTTTGCTTTGAAGAAGCGTGTGCTAGGAAAATGTTTTTGTGTTCAGCTGCAACATATTTCCTTTGAAACAGCACAAATCAGCTATTTTTTTGCTGACTCTCACAGCAAAGTATTCTATAACTAGCTAATTTTTTTCAGTAATAAGAAACTTTTTCCACTGCCAAAGAGGAAGTGGACACGTGTGTTGGAAGATACACTAAGTGCAATTCTGACCCCAAGCAATCTAAAGTAAAAATACAATTTCTTTGTATAAATTTAATTCAAAATGTTTAGTCAATAGTCACTGCTCAAATGTGTTTTTTTTCTTCAAGTAGCATATATCAAGAAAAATACAACTTTAAAGCAAAGTCGAAGTCTTGTAATAGAGAAAACTAGGTAAGACTTCACAAGTCTGTATTTTACATATCTTAAAATACAGACAGAAAAAAAGAAGGGAAATAGAAAGGCTTCACTTACGTTTCTCTTGCAATGATTTTCTTGCCAATGGCAGCCTGGATGGCTATTTCAAACAACTGTCTAGGAATAGTCTCTTTTAATCGTTCACATAGGAGTTTACCAGCAGCATAGGCTTTATCACTGAAAAAAAAAAAGTTAGTAACACTAAAAATATATCTATAAATCAAACTGTTTGATTGAAGGATTTTAGTAGAGGTTTTCCTCTTCTTAACTCAGAAGATAAGCTGATCAGATTAAATTTTACTTCTAATTAGTGGTCTCTGTATGTCACCTGTTTCATACTAACAGGTGATAAGACTGTATTAACCTCAATATATAACGTCATATAAAGTATTTATAAAAACATCCTGATTATCCATCACAAATGAGACATTTTGAATACTACCACAGTTTCAAGTGAAATTTTAAACTAGGTCAAGGAGAATTTTCATTGATTGTAGGCCCAAGCAGTCAAAATATACACATTGCAGAATGCTTTCAAAGTCTGGTTTTATATCACAAGAAAAAACATAAATTAACATACTCTTGTCATCTGCTAATAAAAATTATCTAACTAATTCAGCATCAGCATATGCTTCAGGTTTTGGGAAGAGAGAAAAACAAAAGGTGTAAAGAATCTACTAGCAGATATTTTCACAAGCCATTAGAAGAAATGGCTTAAAAATATATAAATACTTAAAAATATAAAATACCCATATTTAGCAGACATTTTTACCAACATACATGTTTTCAGGTAGTGGCAATGTGACTCCTTGCTACCTCTATAGAACAAACAGTTTAAACATGAAGTACTTAAGTCATGTTCATTGAGCATTACAGTTTTAAGAGGCACATATATTTACTTGTACAGTAAGAACAAGTGATGACTATCTTAATACCAAGCTTACAGTAATCTCTTTCTCTATAAATGTAATTCAGCATAATTCTTACAGATGCAGTTTTTACAGTGGGAAGACTGAGAAAACCTGCAGCAAGAGCAAAATGACTGCAAATATGAGTTATAAAAAAAAAAAACCAACGGAAATCTAAAATCAAAATAAAAGTTGTCATTGAGTAAAACAGTTCAGGGTACAAGCTAAATTGAAAAAAAAAATACATGTTAAAGCAATAACTAACTTTTACAAGGTAGCCCACTCCATTTTGCATCTTTTCAAAGATGCATCTTTTCAAAGAGTAGGAGATGCAGGTAGATTGCTGAACACTGCATGCTTATGAGAAATGCATTAATTAGCAATTGTATGCAAGACAGTTACTCCCCTTCAGCCCCATGATCCTTCTGAACAAGGCAGAAGTTTATCTTCCTATGGCAGCCTTCTGGACTTACAGAATTCTAAGGATTTCAAGATTGCAGTTATGTAAAAAAAATATGAAAATATACAAATATTTAGAAATTACAAGTATTTTAAGAAGGAAAACCAAAAACCCACAAAAGGAGGCATTATTGGAAAGCGATGCTGAAGTTACAGAAGGGAGCCTTGTAAAAACTTTGTGAGAAGATAGGGGACAGGCTGGAAACAGGAAAGGCATTATTCTCACTCTAATGCCCGAAATGCTCATAGAAATAGAATCATTTTAGCAAAAAAAATCTGAGGTAATTGCACCCAGTAAATATTTACGTTCTCCTGGTACTCTGTCTGGAAACAGGGCAACAACAAACTTCTATGGAACAGGAATTACTGGGAGAACAAAATAATTTTTTGTCAGTATTAAGCATCGTAAGTGATTCATCTGGCATCTCCCAGATTGGTCTGCACTTAAAATTTTTCCAGCCCTTTAGAAGATTGGCATTTTGCATTTCTTTCTCTCTACCCTACATTTTCCACAAAAAATATGATATCCAGAACTTAAGCTGAGAAAGGAAAGTAAAAAAATTGCTATTAATTATTTCCTAATTTTTACACTACAAAATGCTTCTCTTTTTCAGTGGTAATGAAGGTGGTCATATGGAAAAAGCTTCAGTGCTAATCTTCAAACAGATTTGTAACACATACACCTAGAGTCATTTAGAATCATATAATCATTTAGGTCAGAAAAGACCTTGAGATCATGAAGTCCTATTAATAGACAATGTTTTCATTGTTATTCCTTTTAAGTAAGGAATCCAGTAAACCTACTTGTGTATGACAGTTGCCAGTTCTTCAACTGGATTTCCATTTAGAAGAATATCCATTTTGATTAGGTCTGCTGATTGGTAACCTGCATCTTCATAATCAAAACTAAAAAAAATAAAAGCAGTTCAAAAATTAGTCATGATATTGTATAAAATATATTTTGTATTCTTTGTTCCATAGATTTTATAGACATATTTCTTAATAAAACACTTGAACGTTTTAATATAGTGGGAGTACAGTTTTTAGTAGTCTGTCTCTCAGTACATCTTCACAACAGACATGTACTGCACGTAATGTCCCCTCCAATGCAGAAAGATGTCATCTTGACTTCAAGGATGTCTTTCCAATCTAATGAGCAATTAGAAATCTACATGCTTAATACAGTCTTAAAGAACCCTTCAACACAGCTTTTGAACACTCAATGTCCTGAATGTCACAGGAATCAAACACCAATCCAGGACTGTCTCCTTTTCATCCTCTCATTTGACAAACTTTCTATGTGATCCCTATTATCACCGTCTCTGACAATTAAATTTTTCATTTAGTTTCCAAACCAGATTTCTCCTTTGGTAGGTGTGGGCCTTGCTGTGTGGTAGTTAGCAAAAATTCTTAAAATGGAAGAGATTTAGAGGTGATGCATGCAATAGACAGATGATAGATAGATAGATAGATAGATAGATAGATAGATAGATAGATAGACAGATAGATGGTGTGTAAGTATAATTGTGGAGGACCATCAATATCACTGTAATGGGGTCAAATCTGAAATAACAGAAAAGGGAGGGAAAAATCCTTTGAGATTATTTCAAAGTACTTCTATCTTAGTTGGTTTAACAATCACAAATGTATGAATGGACCCATATAACAGAAATATGATTACTGAGAGCACTACATACACAAGCTGTATTAAGGAGTCAATTAGGAAATAAAACTGATAAATAAATAATGCAACATTGTTGGCAATCATCCCTGAATCAAAGGAAACTCACCATAATTCTGCTATTGATATAGGTTCTTGATAAAGAGGTTAGGTTTTATGTAATGGGGGAGCTAGATCCAGAAAGGAAATTCAAAATTTCCATCCCTCTGTTTCTTCTGCCTTGCCTCTCCACTTTTGTTTATGCTTTTGCTGCATATATATATAAACCTAGGCAAGACATGTCTTACTTACATTTTCAAGACATAATTAAAGAAAACATAAACTCAAAGCAAGTTCAGTCCTTCAATAAAATTCATTTTCATGTTTATAAAATGAATTAGGTAATTAGGTATACTAGTTCCTGTTGTGTAACATATCTTATTAATGACATCTCAACATACCAGGTTTGTGAGAGCTATTGAGCCTCCTGGGGCACAAGCTCATCACTATGCAGCATTTTCACATCCATTAAACTCACAAAGGCTCTTCACAAACATTTGAGCACTGTACTAGAGTCTGAATTCATAGCCACCCACAACAGAAAATTTTGTCTCAAAACACACAATTTTCTTTTTGCACATAATAAAGCATGTATGCAAAGTAAGTACTGTTTGTTTAAAATATCACTGTTTTTACTAGCTTTAAATAATCAATGTGGTTATTTTCCTTTTTCCACCAAGAGACAGTTCGTACAGTAAGTAGTACAGTTTCAGTGATTCCATTGAAAAGATTGTACAGTGTCACTTCAGACAAGGACAGACCATTTAGGTTTCACGCATGTAGATGAGCCAGTGCCACTCCAGAGGATGACTTTGAAAAATACACGCATTGCTAAAGACAGCGATTATTAGGTAGTGATGCACTTTTCATGTTTTTCAGACTTATTTCCATCCATTTTCACAGTGAATCTAATCCATTCAAGGTGAGAGAGACTAGATTTGGAGCACCACCATAAAGGAATATTCTTTATTTGTGCCCTTCCACAGCTGTTCCTCAGGCCTTTTTTTACCATACCATCTGCCTTCAGGGTCCAAGGTGGGAGGAGGAGAAGGGGGAAGAGGGGAGGTAGTTACCTTGCATAGCCAGAAGACAGAGACTTAAGAGCATCATAAAAATCCACCACAATTTCATTCAGTGGAAAGAGGTATTTCAGCATAACCCTGTTTTCATCAATGTACACCATATCCTCCTGGACTGCCCTACGATCCTAGACAAATAAAAATTGTTTCAGTTTCCCTTGAAATTTTCTACAAAAAAATACAAAGCAAATTAAAGTGAACAGCAAGCAAGCTACACAAGAGAATTCCTGTACTTAAGCCCCAAAGTAACTTTCTTATTGGTAGCTCACTGAAGTCCCAGGACAAATTGCAACATTGTACCAAATGAAGTGATGACAACTAATGTTGAATTTCTGAAATCCTTAATAGCTTCTGCTTACTGCTGCTACTGTAGGACTTGCAAGCTCATCTTCTTTCCTCCCAGGAGGGTGTTCTTAAAGTTATTTTAGAAATTCTTTTCAGTAGGTTTTATTCTTTACTGTACTGCTTTGTATTATGCATTTTGGAATGTTAAAAGCTAAGAAAAATATTGTGAAGAAATAATATAAACATAATATGCATGGCAGTTAAAACATTTTCAATTAGAAGTATTCCAAATACAGTTAGGCAAATGTGGCCATCACTATCCTGAATTTACTTTCAGTGAAGTACTGAAAAAAGTACATGGACTATATTCAGAAGTGTTGGCAGAAGTTGTATTCCCATGAATATACTTCTAAAAAAACCAACACATCCAATTCCCCTGCTGCAGACTCCATTCTTTCAGGAGAAAAGAACTAGCTATGAATTAGTCTTGTACAGACCAAGCACTTTGTTGTCACTGAACTTCATCATTAACTTTATGGATTCTGTAGCCCAGAATTATACAAATAAAATGTTAAAAATTATATTATCTTTCAAAAGTATTCAATAATTACTTCAAAGATACTGATTAAGTAGTGATATCTATTATCATACTATCTTGTGTCTTCACTTTAAGTATGAGGTGAAGAGGTTAAAAATGCAAAAGACAAAATTAAAACTATACACCAACCTGACACAAGGTAATTATTTTCCCAATATATTCAGGAGGTGTTACAATAGTACCAAGAACAGTTGGCTCCAAATACTCTGATACTGAAAGTTTATCAGGAAACTGAGCAGGGTTGATAATAGTAATCTGGTCATTTCCATACTCCTGAAAACAAACAAATAAACCAGATATTGTCATTTTAAAAGTAGGTAAAATGAACAGTAGACAAATATAGCATTGAAAAAATGCTAAAAAATGTTTCAATTGCCTGAAAACATTGGTGCATTATGCAACCCAAGTTTAAACCAAGGATGATTTTAGAAGAGATTTTTATAAAACATATAGAAGTCTGTTACCAGCATATCCCTAAATATTATTATGCAGTAATTAGCTTTTGACTTGGAAAATGACAGAAATACAAAAAACCTTTCAATCCATCTTTCCAGGTTTCTCTCTCCCCTGTAAACTGAGGATCTTCTTTCTTACTTCATCCTGATCCTCTAAGTTACTGTTACACAGCTTCAACAGAAGACCTGCTCTAAATATTTTAGGGTTCAGTGGTGGGGACTTTCTTCCCTAAGTAGAACTTTGGGTTCAGGCTCCCTTACATGCTGAAGTGGATTTAGAAATGAAGTTTTTGATTCCTTTGTAAGTGCTTTCATTACCCACTTTTTCCAGTGCAACATCCCAGTAAGGGCTGGAGTTACCCTTCCCAGGTAAAAGGAAGGTTGTGCTGCTTATTGTGTAAATGCAACTTCCCTCTCCTCCAAAGCAAGCGATTACATCATTTCCACTGACAGGGACCCAACTTCCAGCATTATTTTAAAAGAATCCCACATCAACAGTCCAGAATCACAGACCAAAGGTGTCAACTACTTCATTCAGGTGCTATACTGCCTCAGTAAGAAAAAAAAAAAAAAACAACTAGAGAGATAAAAGGTCTATGCCTCACACCTTGCAAGTACAGAAACCTTTCTTATACAAGTAATCAGGAATTTACAAAACAGTCAGCCAGTCAATTTGCAGCCTCTTCTGTCAGCATGTGCTCTTTCTCTCTCTAAAACTCAAACAAAGTAATTCTATTTGCACCCAGTTTAATGAAGTTAGCACATACCCATTTAATTGTGATCAAAAGATCTCACTTTCTTTCACCAGCCCCTGCCAATCTACAGTATCATCACAAGCTATTCCTAGAAAGGTTCATGTTTTTTGATGGATATACCCTGGAAGATTATTTCACCTGCTTTTAATGTAGTCCAGTCAGTAAGTACTTAAAAGAATACAGCAAGGTATGTGTTCTATACTTCCATTTTCAAAGAAAAGTATAAGACATAAAAAGAGAGTGCTTGAAATGAAAGGGGAAAGAGCAGTTAATATCCTTAAGAAAATTAAAAACTATTTAAAGTAATATACTGGTGTTTCTAATGCTTACTATAAAATACAGTACTAGCCTAGATTGACTCTAGGTGTTCATTATATTTACATAATTTTTTAATGAATTTAACATACCTTTATCAACTTTGCTGAGGAAAGAACAGCTTTATATGGAACTGTAGGTGCAGTCAAAATAACAGACATGTTATACTCTTGCTCCAAACGCTGATTGAAGACTTCCATATGTAGAAGACCAAGGAAACCCAATCTGGAAAATAAATACCCTCTTGGTGTACGTATTTGTGTATCCCCTGGAATTTCACAGTGGTCTTTTTCACCCTCCAGCATGTTTACAGTGCTAGTATGGCAATATCAGGCAGAGCAAACAACCTTTAAGGGTCCAAATAATCCTACAGTTGAATAAGGCTTGGAGAACAAAAACTATTAATCACAAGAATTTTCATTCTCTGTGCAAACGGAGAATGTAAGAAAATCAAATTAAATAATTGATCTTTATCATTAATTTGAATTACAGTTTCTAATTTTGAATTAAGTTTAATTCTGCCTTCAGTTTACTTAAACATGCATCCTCAACTTATGAATGGTTTCAAAAACAAAAGCAGCACAAAAACCTTACCTCCATCCAGCCCCTAAAGCAAGGCTACTGTCACGATGCACAGTTACACTGGAGTCATTCAATGTCAGCCTTTCCAAAGCACTTTTGAGATTATTATATTCTGTTTGATCTATTGGATACATTCCTGTCAAAATATATTAAACAAAAGTAGTGATGTGACAGAGAGCTTTAGCTACTGTGTACCTGGCTTTCAAATATGCCACTTACAGTTAATAGAGTAATAAAAATCAGGAATAGTTACTTTCTGCTCCCTCAGTTTTTAAATGTGAAAAACAACATGAGGATTCTTTATTCCTCAAAAAAATATTAGTCAAAACATAAAAATGTTTTAGATTACCTCAGAATTAACATCTAAACCATAATGGTAGGATCACTGTACTCATCTAATCCTTCACATTTGTGGAAGATTCACAGTTGAGTATAACCACTGTTTTGCAGTGTAAATGTATAGACTCCACTGAGATGTTCCCTCAAAGCTAAGAGTGAGTGAAAAATAAAAAGCATCATTTCAAAGTTGCAAATATTTCTCTATTCTTTCGAAATTAATAAAAACAGCTGTTTGTATAACTACTGCCTGAAACAGATTCTACTGCATCACTTCTCACATCCTTGTATGCTCAGAAAATGTCATCTACATCAAAAAGCAACACACATGCACACAAAAACATTATTTACAAGATTAGACTTTTCAACAGTCACTGAGAGACTGCCTAGTCTCCATGAGACAGTTCAAGTGAGTTTTACACATTGCTTCACAACAGGTCTAGAAAATTATTTACAGGATTTTTTCTAAAGCCACCTTCTGTAGCATTTGTAGTAATTACTGAAGCTAGTGGCAGCAGCTCAATGGAACTATTCAAGCTCAAAAAGTCAAATATTTGACAGGATCATCTGCATATTAGCTCTGGCAGTTTATCATGTTTAACAAAAATGAAACAGCTGCTAAATTTTAAAAGAAGAAAAACCAACACAATAATTACAGAAATCTGATTATCAAGATGAATAATTCCCTCTTTTTTTTTTTTTTTTTTTTTTTTTTAAATTTCAAGCCTTCTTTTCCAGCTATTAAGAGTTTACTGGCATTAGAAACAATAATCATGTTTGTGTTGTATTCATGCAAAACCAGTCAGCATTTATTACTAATCCTGTCAAGTCACAGGGAAAACACACCAATCTACATAAGTGATGCACCTCAGCTAAAAGTCTAATCCTCCCAACTCTTAATATACATGTCTTCTTTTAAAAGCTCTAACAGCGCTTACTCTTGTCAATGGAAAAAAGTAACTCCACTTTATATTGATTTACTCCTCACCTGCAAAAACCATTGGCTTCGCTGACTTAAAGCCAGGCAAAGGCTCCACTGGCTGTTTATACAAAAACAGTGTGTCTCCTATTTGGGCTTCCGTTACTTCTTTCATTCCAGCAATCAGGTAACCCACCTGTCCTGCATAGCTAAATAAAATTGTTATTATATGGATACGATTGTTGGCATTAGCAGTGTTTCTACTATTTTTCCTGCTTGATTTAGCCCAGCCAGAAATTCCAATAAATCACCCCCTTAAAAGCCCATATCCAAAGTCCAGAAGTGAGATTTAAGTTGTTTCACCTCTGAGTTGCGAACAGTCTCAACTAGTTCTTTTTCTGTTACAGCTGAACAGTAGATTTATGATCCTGGATTTTGAATACTGTGTTGCTCTCAGTTTAAAAGCTGGAGCTAGACCCTTGAAAAGCTCCTAAGACAAAGAACCCAGAACAGTTCCTAGCTGCCAGCACAGGAAGTTTCGTATACCAGTGAGATGAAGCTAAACAAACACCTTCCATCAGCACATTATGCTAACAGGAGGGGAATATGTGGTAAATATTGAGTAAAACACAGTGTACTGGTGTTGGCTAGGATGGAGTAACTTTCTTCAAAGCAGCCTACTATGGAGCTGTGTTTGGAATTGTGACTGAAACAAGTGTTGATAACATACCAATGTTTAGGTATTGCTGAACAGGCCCTCTGGGTTTCTCTCTGTGCCCCTACAAGCAAACAGAGTGGGGGTGTGCAAGAGACTGGGAAGTGACACAGCCAGGACACAGACCCAAACTGGCCAAAAGGGCATTCCATACTACAGAACATCATGCTTAGCAATACAAAAGAAGTGTAGTCTTTCCAAGGCTTTTACTTGAAGACTAGCAGAATATCAGTCTGTTTTTGGAAGGTAGTGAATAATGGACTGTCTTTGCATCACTTGTTTTTATTTTTTTCTTTCCTCCTTCATTTCTTAAACTGTCTTTATCTCAATCCTCAAGTACCTCCTTAGTTCTCACCCTGTAAGGGTTGGGGAGTGAGCAGGGGCTGGCTGGGTTCAACACACCAGACACAGTAATGTAACCTGAGAATGCCCCCAGTTAAGTTATTAACATATATTTGGTTGCAAACTGGTAAAACTGCTCCACTAATTCTAAGTACCTGATTTTCTTCCCACTGCTGCCATTGAGAAGCCAGTTTCTGGAAGCTGTTGCATTCATGGATTTTAAGTTTTCCACCCTCAAATTGAATATGCTGCAGCAATAACTAAGATGAAGCCCCATTCCCTTCCACTTTCAAACAAGGCAGTTCCTAGAAATAAATTGGACAGCTGAATAAGAATATTGAACACTAGCCTTTAAACACCTAGCTGTCCAGATGTTCCATGTACTACAGAAGTTAATGGATTCCTCCCACAGCAATGCCCATAAAGCACTCCCTAAAACCTTCCGCCTCAGCGTGCCCAAAATAAAAAAATGACACAGTGCATTAAATTGCAAACAGTAATTATTAAAAAACCCACCACCAAAGAACAAGAACAAAAACCTAGACATCTCTCAGTTTTTACCTCTCAAAGCAAAAATCAGAAATGCAGGACATTATAGCTTACCCCAATATATTATTTGTTCCACTCTAAGAAGTTTTTACTTACAGCTTATGTGTTGGCTGTTCATTTGGAGTCAGAATTCCAACTTCATTTACTTCATATCTTTTCTTAGTGTGCGCAGACACAATTTTCTGTCCTTTGGCAATCTCCCCGCCAAAGAGCGCAATGTTAGCTATGACACCTCGGTAGTGGTCAAAGGTAGAGTCAAATACTAAGGCTTTCAATGGATCTGCAGTATTACATTGGGGTCTGGCACCAAAAGAATTAGAACAATATATTATGCAGTGTGTTTTCATTCAATATTGAATGAGCAAGCACGCCCACCCCAAACACTTTCATAGAATTGTACCACGTTGGAAGGGATTTCCAGTATCACCCGATCCAACTTTTCTTGGCAAAAACAGAGGCTTAACAAGATGGCCCAGCATCCTGCCCAAACAAACCATAGAGTGTCCAATGGTGGGGAATCCACCACTTTCCTGGAGAGATTATTCCAATAACTCTTTGTAGCTACTGTTTAGATACCAGAACACAGCAAAAGGTCCTCCTTAAGCCTTCTTTTCTCATGGCTGAACAAGTCCATTTTTCTCAGCCTGTCCCCAAAGGGCAGGCTGCCCAGTCTTTCATCTCTGTGGCCCTTTTGTGGCCCCTCTTCAGCCTGTCCACATTTTCTGCACAGAAGGGACCAAAACCAAACACAGTATTCCAGGTGTGGACGGACCACCACAGAGCAGAGTGGGATAATGACTTCTTCACCTCTGCTGTTGATGTCCCTGTCCTTGATGTCCTGAGGCAATCCAGCATGCTGTTGTCTTTCTTTGCTGCAGCAGCACACTGTTCACTCATATTGACTTTGCTGTCCCCAAAGACCTCTGGCTCCATTTCCACAGAGCTGCTCCCCAGCTAGGTAGATTCCAGCCTGTGCTGTGCTCCTGAATTATGTATTCCCAGGCGCATGACTTTTGCCTCTGTTGAATTTCATAAGACTCTTTTTAGCCTATCTAGGTCTTCCTGCAAAGTTGCTCCCCTTTCTGAAGTGTCTACTTCCCCTCTCAGTTTGGTATCACTGGCAAACTTCACTAGGGTACACATCCCAACTTCCAGGTCACTTATGATGCTAAGAAACAGCACTGAACCCAGTGTGGAACTCTGGCAGACCCTGTCTGTGGCCAGTCTGAAAAGGAGATATCTACCACCACTCTCTGGATGCAGCCTGTCAGACAGTTCCCATGACACAGACCACTCCAGACTGTAACACAGTGGTTTCTCCAGGAGTCTGTGAGAAACCTTATCAAAACCCTGAAAGATCCAGGTAGAGAGAAACCCAGGCTGCCAGTGTCACTCACACTACACAGCAGGTTACTCTGCTGTAGAAGGTGATCAGGTTTGTCAAGTACAGTACACCCGTGGCAAATCCCTGCTCCATTTTCCCAATCACTTACTTCATCTGACTTGTCATAGCCCCCAGGAGGATTTGTTCCATACTATTTCCAGGGACTGGAGTAAGACTGATGGGCCTATAAATACCTTTAAACTCTCCTTGTAACTTGGACATTAGCATTGTACCAGTCTTCTGGGATGTCCCTTGATTTCCACGACTTCTCAAAGATTACAAAGAGCAGCTTTGCACAGACACAGCCAGCTCTCCTACAATCCTCAGGTGGATTCTATCAGGGCCAATGGATGCACAGGGGTCAGGCCCCTGTAATAGTTCACATACCAACTCCTCCTTTGCTGCCAGTGGGTCTCTGCATCAACCTGCATTTCTGCTCCTCAGGCCTAAAGCCCAACAGGCCTAAAGCTGGTAAAGACAGAGCTGAAGAAAATGTTCCTCTGCTTTTCAGCCTTGCTGGTGACTAATTCACCTCTCCTGTTTAAGCACAAGACACTATTTTCCTTCTGGTTCTCCTACATCTTTCTATAAAACATTTTCTTTAAATTAGATGCATATTAAGTGCAAAACTACTGCCAATACCATATAAATGCAACTCATGATTTTCTAATTACTTTATATGGTTAGATAATTAGATACATAATTAAATACAGACTTACGGTGGGATCTTCTCAATGACCTTTTGAAGAACTTTTTCAACATTTGTTCCTTGTTTAGCAGAAATCTAAATTAAATCCAACAACAACTTTATAAGACACATCTTACACTTACTAATTAAATAGTGTCATGCTTACTTAGTTAAACAGTTTCGGTGGCACCCACAAAAGCACTCAAAAGGACACTTCAGAATGCTCTCACTAAAAAATACTGGTTTTTCTTTTGTGAATGGCAATTATTTTTAGGATAAAAACAAAAACCATTTATGGACTGACAGTGAGAAATAATTTAAAATCCCAGATTCCATTACTCAAAAAATACCGGAATTTTTACCTGACAGTTATTTTCTTCACTCTTATATGAGACAAAATTTAAAGAAATTCTTATGTCAGACAGGAAGAGGCAGACAGATAGCACGCCCTTAATTCACAACATGCACATGTCACTCATTAGTTACAAAGTTGTATTATCAGCCATGTTATAAAACTTAGAGATCTTACCCTTATACATTCATCTGTAGGGATATCAAACAATTTCTCAATTTGTTTTTCAACTCTTTCAGGGTCTGCATTTTTCAAGTCAATCTGTAAAACAACAAACTGCTAAATATACAAGAAATCGCACTTCCCACATCATCCAGTACTGTAGCTTTCAAAAGTACAGCAAAGAACCTTTATGTATTTATGAGTAAATACTGTCCATCTTTAGGAAAAGATCAATATTCATTTTACAAAGTCTTCCTTGATTTTGGGAAGGATCATGTCATCAACCAGTCTAGTTTTGGCTTGTTTCATTAGGGAAAATGCCTTTCTCCAAGAGCTGGTAAAAATCTTTAGATTACAAAGTAATTTGAAATCAATAAGTGCTACCTACACTGTTTATAGGATCACATATTAAATTAAGTACAATATAAATCTACAAAAAGCAATTAACATAAGCTGAGCAGTAATTAATCTTGTGATTCCAATAACACAGCCCTCAAAACTGTATAGAAAATAACACTTGGAATTTCGTTTAAAATTAAGATTCCACTTTTTAAATATTGAGCTCCTAGTCATGCCATTTCTTCAATATTAATGAACTTTTAACATCACCAATTCCAATCACAAACCCAGCACTGCAAAGTCCACCAATAAGCATGTCCTTAAGTGCTACATTTTTAAAATATCTAAATGTATTTTATGAAATTAAAAATTTCACAGCAGTTACTGTAAAATTTTACACAGACAGCAAATACAGAAAATTCCTAGTAATGTTATATCTAAATCCTATAAATATTATAATAAATAACTTTGTTATGTACTGCTCTTTGAAGTTAAGTTTCTGATCAGCACTATACACGTTTAAACAACCCAAGTATTTAACAGAAAATGCTAAAAATTTTATTACCTTATTTATGACAGGAATTATTGAAAGCTGTGCTTCAAAGGCGAGATAGAAGTTTGCCACTGTCTGAGCCTGAATACCCTAGAAAATAACACTGTAAAGTTTAACACAGAAACCTCCTCAGTTTTGGAGTGATTTTTTTAGGCATACTATACAACTTAAGATTAGTTTGCTATTCTATCAGCTCTTAGGAGGTGAATAAATAAAAGGTGACTGATTTTATGCAACTGCTTTAAAATCCCATTACTCTTTTTCTGCAATGTAATCCTTTCATGGAGAAAGACTGGGGCAAAAACACTGCCAGAAAAAACTAAAAACACCCACAACCTAGTTTCCCTCATAGCTTAAGGAAATCCTAAAATACTAAATAGAAAACAAGAATTAAGTACTACACCTCATTTGCATCCACTACAAGTATGACACCTTGACAGGCAGATAGTGACCGTGATACTTCATAGCTGAAATCTACGTGGCCCTATGGAGAAAACAAATGTTTACAATTTCAGGTATTTTTGCAAAGATTTCTGTACTATGCTGTTTTCATTTGTATATAAGTTCACATTCTTATAAAAGAGGAATTGAATAAACACAGGAAGCCAGAAATCTCCTACTTTTAACTATAAAGATATTTAGATTTGTGTGATTTCAACACTTTATATTTAACTTACTGGCGTGTCAATAAGATTTAAGAGGTAGTTTATTCCTTCATGATTGTAAAAGAGAGATGCAGATTGGGCTTTAACTGTAATTCCTCTTTCACGTTCCACTTGAAGTTTATCCAGCACTTGTTTATTACGGTCAGTTTTAGAAATTGTTCCTAAAAATAAGAAAGAAAAAAAAGCTTTATTAACTAACTTACTACATAAATCTTGCAAATGCCATTAACCAAAAGTTAACCAAGAGCAACTGCAGCTTTCTCATACAATTAAGCTAAACAAAGATTTTCAATCCAAAACAGTGCATCAACTCTTTACATTTGTCAAATAAAGTTTACACAATAAGGTTACATAAAATACTATCCTGAATAAGCAGGATAAAAAACTTCACCTAAGAGATTAAGAAGAAGCAAAAATTCCCTTGAATTGTAAATAGTTTTGATACTTAAGGAAACTTCCCCTCCTATCACTGAAGAGGAGTGGCCCACAGGTCTAAGACCAATCTCAAGTGCCAGACGAGCATTAGCATAGAGTGACAGACCTGAATTCAAAATCCCATTCTACCACAGGCATCAGGCAAAAATGCTCATAGTGATATATGGGAGGTAAGCACTCCCAATCAAAAATAACTTTGATCAGAAATTTCTCTCCCTAGTTTTGTTTCATTCCCCCTTGAATAAGAGTCCAGAACTTCCAGGTCATGACAGTCCCACCAGGTCATGACAGTCCCACCCCTTCTGTCCACCTCAACCACCAGCAGTAAACATAAATTTAACATGTACTGTTCTAATGGATGACTGGTTGGAATGACAGGAGTGACATCTTGAACATGGAAGATGTTGTAACAAGGAACATCTTGAAAATCCTTTTCAGTCTCTTTCAAAAATATGGACTTCTTTAAATGAATTACACACTTTCTTATGCCTACGTGTACGCAGATGTCAACAACAAAGTCCACATATCTGTAACACTACACATCTGAGAGCTTAAAAGCACAAGCAACACTAAGAGCAAAAATATTAGCAATATTTTTGCAAAAATATTAGAAATTTTAGCAATAATCAATGGTACAGAAACTTAAGATGCCACCTTTCATGTCAAGAAAAGGTAGTATAAAATGAGAATGCTTACCTGTAATTTCCAGCAATCTGTCTGCTAGTGTACTTTTGCCATGATCTACATGAGCTATAATACTGAAGTTTCTAATGCTTTCAACAGGATACATTGACATATCTACTTTTTCCTGAAAAACAGGAATTTCTTTTCATAAATCAAGGTTACAGTCTCTTTACAGCATATGACCTGGCCTTTAAAAAATCAAATTAATTTTTAAAATAATTTTTCCCTAGAAGAAGCACAGGTTGAACAGACACAAAAGCTTGAATTGTCACCATTGTTTAAAATGTCAGCATTTCACTTTAGTCACATAGACACGTGTATTCTTTTATCACTAAACAATCATGAACTAAGCTGGAAAGTGTGTAAAAGGTACTAACTTCTTACCTACATAGGGAGCTGGAAAACTTTGTTTTACAGTTTCACGTTGGTGAAACTACTAAACTTAAGGATTAAGAAAACTGGATTCAGGAGGCCATTAAGGACATAATTCTTCATAAGTACTATATGAATACAGAGCCATTACCTAGAGACTCAGCCAGCAGTGACCTTATCATAAGGAGCAAGCAGACAGTGAAAAAGGATGCTACAGTGTGGAAGAAGCCAATCCACACACAAAAGTCAAAGTATTTTATTTACTTACAGTTCTATGCAGAAAGGGGCACTTGGTGGAAAACCCACAAAGCCAGCAAACAACTATCAAAACTTTATACTATTTATACATTTTAGAAACCAAAGGTATTAATATCCACTGCCTAAAAGTCACATAGTTGTCTTTTAATTCATGCTCTATTGGTTAAATGATTCCCTCATTTCTTATGCTAGTTAGCCAGCATGGTCTCTTTCTCTTGAGTCGGGGGGTTTCTTGGGTCTGTGGTCTCTCCCTGCCAGAACTTCCCCTGCCAGAACTGCCTTTTTACCCAGCCACAGCCGATTTCAGTACACCTGCTGAGCTGGCTTTGTTAGTTCTTTCCTTATCCTGGCAGCTCTGTCCTTCTGGCCCGTGAATTCTGCATTCTTTGTGCCCACTACTAACAGTACATCCTTCCCTCCAAGCTCTATTAACCTGTGCCTGGAACTGAGATCACTGAAACATGTCAAGCCCTACACCTTAGCAAGGCACGGCTTGACATGTTTCAGCGATCTGAGGAGTAACGCATCCTTCTCACTCCTGTAACCCAGCGTGGGCTGCCAGGCAATGCCGCATGCCCCAGGGCAGCAGCCGGCCTCGGCCAGGAGCAGCGGCTGCCCGCGGACTCACCTTGCCGCGGGAGCTGTAGGGCCGCCCGCACGCCGCGGGCAGCCAGGCCGGACGGCAGAGCGGGGCGGCAGCGGGGCAGGGGCTCGGCAGCCGTGCCCCCCAGCGCAGCGCCGCCCTGCCGGCGAGGGCCATGGCGCTGGCAGCAGCTCCCCTCAGCCCAGCCCAGCCGACCACGGGCTCCGGCCCTCAGGCCGCGCCGGCCACGGCGCAGGGCGGGCGCAGCGGCCCGGAAGGGACGGGACGGGAGGCGGCCTGAGGCTGTGACGCGGCGGAAGCGCTGCCGGGGCGGTGGGAGCGGGCCGTGCTGCTGGCCGGGCGGTGGGAGCAGTGCTGTTGCCGGGGAGTGCTGCTCTGCTGGCACTACGGACGGGTTTATTACCTGGCTCTGCTGGCATATGGCTGTTGTGCTTTGTTAAATTCTGGAAGCAGAAGAATGCTGTATTCTCAGACGCGTTTTCCGTGTGTTACTCTTCATCATAGTCTTTGGTCTTCCAGATATTTTTTTAGCTTGTGTCTTTCCTAGTTTGGCGTTTATTAGTGACCATGTGTTCCGCTGGGTTTTTTTCTGGAAATTTTTGCATTAAGGTTTCACAGACCTTGGAAAACGTGCAGGCAAGGGTCACTGTTCTGTTTGCATATATTGGCTCCTCCTTTCTCTTCTGCTCAATCTAATTAAGATTTCAGCTGTAGGTATGTAAAATATTTCAGAAGTGCCAGCAGACCACTTAGCTAAGAAAACTGCAAATATTTAATCAGATTCACGTTCTAGACATGTGCCTAATACAGCAAGACAGTAAATTTTGAGGGCAAAATCGTTTAAAGGAGGTTTAATTTCAGGATATCAGTATAAAATTCATACTCCTTTTTAAGCTAGGAGGATTTGGTCTCGAAAGGCTGCATAAAAGTGATAGGTAGTGCAGAGTTCCATGTAAAATGATTTAGGATTGTGCAGTAATGAATTTGCTAATGTAGTTCACTGCTGGGCTGATCCCATGGAATTTGGGTAGTAATGGACAAAGAGAGTCCTTTGGCAAATTTGTGGAAATATATAGAGAAGGAGAAGTATGTCCTTGAATGGTGAATGAATCCAACAGGAACCAAGAAGCCAAAGCCATGATCCAGAGCAGGCATATGAGTATAGGAGCTGTATTTGGAGGAAAACATTCTCCCTGCTACACACAGATGGATGCACTGTAGGTACTGGCTTACCTGTGTGCAATAGCAGAGAACACCAATGCATAGCAGTCCTGTCATTCCTAAAGGGATGAGTGTCCTCACTGTCCTAAGCTGCATGAATATCAAAAAATCTGAGAAATTGCTCTGTTAGCAGGAATTAAACTAATATGCTTTACATGCTGTATTAAAGAGAGAGCACTCTCTTGCACTGAGCAATTTATATAGGTGGCAGATTTCAGCAATTCCAGAAGAACAGCAGGGGTAGCTAAAGCACATGTTCACACAGGGATGTGCAAAACCACAAGGTCTCAAAAATAACTGAAAAAAAATGCATAATTCAAACCAAATAGGTTGCACTTGCACTCCATATCTAGACCTTAGAGAGCAAAGGCTTCTGTTTGCACCACATGCACTCTCAGCTGGATGGGTTCAAGGAGCTGTGCTGGAGTAACTGAATGAGCTCATGTGCTGCATCTTCATCCTGGAACTTGTCCTATTGTCATCAAGTGAACAGATGTGGAGTGACTGCTTGTCTATGCTGCGAGACAGCAGCCCTTAATGTAAAGCTATTTGCAGGTATTTTAGAGTTCTGAGATAGATTAAGGAAAACTGGGATAGAACTGCATTTCAAGCATGACTCCTAATCATATGAACAAAATATATTAACTAGAATTTCAGATTGGAGGTCCATCATAAGCTAGGATAGAGCACAGAAAAATTACAGTCATCTGTCTTTATTTTCACTTTTCACTTCAGATAAATACACAAATCAAATACTAAGATTTTTGATCAATTTGAGCTCTATATGCAATGGAACACATTCACTCACTGGAAATATTATAGAACAATGTACACTTCATCAGAATAACAAGTATTAAAATATGTATGTGACAGCAAGCCAGAAGCAAGAAATAGTAATTTTCAAGTGATCATTTATATGTCAAAATGTGATAGATGGATGCACACATTTCCTGAACATCAAAAGCCATTTGTTGTAATGAGGCTAAATTAAATGCACCTGTCACTAGCTGCCTTTACTAATACTGGAGCCAACCATATAAATGGTAAATTCAGATACTTAGAGATTCCTGACTGAAAAGGTGAAAACAAAATGCAAGCATGTCTGAATCCCAAATATCTTGTTTCAGCTACACTTGACTACAGGTGTTGAATGTCCTATCAATAACCATTTAAGCTGAAGACATAATGTAATTGCCATAAATGCAAACCAGTTAGTGTTATGTATTATTTCCTGGCAGTTGTGTTCAATAGAAACAAATATGCTCCCTAAATGACGTGGTTTCATAGCCTGAGTTTTAACAGGAACTGTGTTTTCCCATAAAGTGAAATATTGTAAAATTAAACATTTACCCAGTCAGGGATCAGAGTTATCTGCTAAACTTCTGAGACAGTCACACAGAGTGAAATAGCACACCCTAATACATGAGTAATACAAAAGGTAGAGAAGCATTTCCTTGGTAGTGAAGTATGAGCTGATAAAATGCAACTAGGATTTCATAGTGTAAGATATGTATGCATGCAGAGGCCAAACAGATCCGTAATCAGTGATATCTGTGAAACAGAGCAGAGACTGCACCACTTGCTACTCACTCATCAGTGCACCCCGTTTGGAAGCAATCTTTGGTAGCATTGTGAGATTGTGGAAATGCAGAAATTATTTCTGGTGAGGATTTCTGTAACAGAACAGATTTTTATTTTCCACAAGTACTTATTGTGCAAATGCAATAGCTGTGACAAAAGCCTTTCTTGTCTTCTTGGAAGCACTGCTACCAGCAGATGCTAAAAAGATGCTAAAAGGTAATTACTACCTAAAAGATAATGTTGGCAGAAATTTCACCATCTGTAAAATACATTCTCTTAAATTCAAAGACTTTATATTGCACAGTAATGACCTGAATTAAAAGGACAAAGTTTACACTGAAAAAAACCTGAAGTCTCAGACTAAACACATTACAGGACAGATCACTAACATTCATCTTCCAAATAAATGCCTTTGTGGCAGAGAGAGGTGCCTGAGCAGACACCTCAATTAACTAACCTGGTCTGCCAGTTCTTTAACTGGAGTAGTCACTCAGTTTTTCTCAGGGTATTTGAGTGTGACAGGCCCTTGTTATTGGGAGGACAAAGTCTAGCATATCCTTTATCTTTCTTCCCTTATTTTCTTCTTTTCTTCCTTTTTTTTTTTTTTTTTTTGTCATCAAAAAGTGTCCTGTGCAATATCCATACTTGCGTTGTATCTGCTCTACTCCTTTCTTAACCAAAGCAATGATGGACAAAGGGGCTGCAGTGACTGGAGTTAATATTTTGCCTCATAGGACAAATTTCCATCTTGGAGCTGTTCCATGACACTGACTTGTCAGATTGCCGCAATATATCAAGTTCTTCTCCAATTGTGCTTGAAAATCCAGTTTAATCTTTTATTTCTTGGCACTTCCTGATGCTGATGGCCAAATATTTCTGTTGTAGACAAGCTGACAAAAGCAGACACATACATACTTCTTGCCTTAAAAATAAAGCAGACAAAGTAGTTAGTATCTTCCTGTCTAATCTTCAGAAATCACAGCAGAAACTGAGGAAAACAGCAGTAATTTAGTTTATGAAAGAAAGTGTCTGAGATTATTGATGTCTGTCTAATAAAAAGAAAACAAAGCATTTTTCCTTGTTCCTATAAATAATGACAAACTGCATGTTTCTAGACCATAGCCTACAGAGGAAGAGAGTATATAGTGAAAGACATAGTAGAAAAATTGCTATTTTTTCTTTATATTGGAAACTTTTTTCATTTAAGACATGTATTTTCTATATTCTACTTATGAGAAAGATAATATTTTAGAATTATATTCTGTTAACTTCCTTGGGCTTGTAATTTGAACGTATTTTTAATAAACAGTGATTAAGAAAATTTCTTCCCCTTCTTATCCCCTTTATTATATTATTGTACACAGAGCTTTGCATGCGTTTGCCAGTCTAATAGAAAACTGCCTATTTTAAGATCTTCTTGGAAGTCTTAATGAATACTAGATGGGTTCATAATAGCTTGGTTTGTGTTTACAAAACAGTTTGAACATATTTAATGGGTTTATCCCTGTTGATACAAGATTGGGGATTAACAGTTTGAGAGCAGCCCTGCTGAGAAAGACTTGGTGATGCTGGTGGGTGAGAGGCTGGACAGGACCCAGCCATGGGCACTCACAGCCCAGAGAGCCAAACGTGTCCTGGGCTGCATCCAGAGCAGCGTGGGCAGCAGGGGAGGGAGGGGATTCTGCCCCTCTGCTCTGCTCTGCTGAGACCCCACCTGCAGGGCTGCAGCAGCTCTGGGGTCCCAGCTCTGGGATCCAAATAGGACAGGGACCTGTGGGAGGGAGGTCCAGAGAAAGGCCACAATGATGATCAGAGGGCTGGAGCACTTCTGCTGTGAGGAAAGGCTGAGTGAGCTGGGGTGTTCTGCCTGGAGAAAAGAAGGCTCCAGGGAGACCTCAGTGTGACCTTTCAGTACTTGAACGGTCACTTGTAAGATCCGATTTAAGCTAAATCTCTGTGTATAAACTGATAAACTGGAAGGAACTTAGAAGGTTCAAAATATACCCAAAAACTAGATTAAAACCAAACTAGGTTAGATGTTGGTGCCAAAAAAATATGCATTTGTTTAATAGTAAATGAGGCAAAGAGAAAGAAAGAAAGAAAGAAAGAAAGAAAAAAATTTTAAAAAAAAGGTAAACATCTTGTTGCTCCCCTCCATCTGGTCTTCATGGTGGTTAGGGTCCCCTGCTGCAGCTGCACCACACCACACCACGCTGCCCCATGCCAAAGAGTACAGAATTCCATGGATCAGTGTACACTTTGGGCCAGGTGGGAATGCCCAGGTGTCCCCCTTGCAGGGGGCCAGTTTGACACTGTCCCTTGCAACGCTGAGGGTCTGTTGCCTCATCTTTGGTGCTCTGATGCAGGGTGCAGGGACCCTTTGATTCTGAATTACTCAGCATCCTGTTGCCAGGACTGAAAAGACCATCTGGAAAGATTCTCTTTTCAACAAGTGCTTACCTGATTAGTAGCTCCCCCTTAAGGTATTTGTAAGCCAGGCTAAGTTCCGTAAGGTTTTGATTGAAGGAATTACATTTTTTTTTTTTTGTGTTTCTTTATTTCTTAGTTAATCGATTTTCCTATCTCATTTGCATTGTTCTCTATTAATGGTTTTTAATGAGAAAAGGCTAGTAGCATAGCTTTCCCTTCCTCATTATTGAACTATTTATGTGTTAAAGGATAATTGTGTTGCCACAAAATTTCTGAAGCTGATGCTGCTGCCTTAGGAGCAGAAGCCACTTTCTTTGTACCTAGATGGGTAACTACATTTGGCCCCATCACAAATACCAGGTCTGATAATGCCCACCCTACAGTACAATTCAGATTGCTTTGTATCAGTGATTTATGTTTCTCATTATCTAAATAGTCCTCAATCTTTGTGTTATTTTAAATTGTATTAGAAATTACTTTATTAGAAATAATAGAGTTGTTAAAGTATTAATAAGCAAGAAAAGCTCCCTAGACTTCCAAGGACACACAAGTACATGATGATAATTTCCTCAAACAAAATCTTTGAGAGCTAGCAAGTACACCAATCCATTTGATATTCAGTTTAAAAGTTTTGTTGCAATTTTACAATAAAAAATAGCATATTATTAAAGTTACATACCAAATAGAAATCTACATATTTTCTATTGAGAGTGTTATTTATCACCACTGTCAACTTAAATTGTAACCATATTTTAAACAAGAAATCAAATTATTTTGATGCAGTATGTTTTTCACAAATCCAAGTTGACTGACATTAATTATGTTATCCTTCTTTAATTCTTGATTATAGTCCTGTAGCATCCGTTCCATTATTTTGCATATGATTGGCATCTAGCTGACAGGCCTATAATTGCCCTCTTTAAAAAGTTAAACACATTTCCTCTCTGTCACTGTTCTTGAACTGACAGGATTTCAAGAGTTGCTGGAAAGCCATGTTAATGGTTCACAGAGCTTGTCAGGCAGTATTAAAAGTTTTGTATGCAAATTATCTGGATACAGCTATTTGAAAATCGAACCACACAATGTTTTCTAGTATTGCTATTAGAATAGCAAATTTAACCCTCCTTATTGTGTGACATACATGTATAAAGGTTGCTGGATAGGATTTTGAAAAAAAAGAAGCGTTCTCTATTAATAATATAAATATTATTTTTCTTCGAAAAGGTGAATCACCTTTTATAAATATGATTGGAGGTTTTTTCTCCTGAGGAATGGATTTTGTTCCCTGAAAATATTGCACTCAGCAATGAATCATCTTTACATTTCCTAAAGAACTCTCTTAAAGAATCTAAAGAATCTGTATTTCTCATCTCCTTATTCGCAGTAATTTTTTCACCTTACACCTTCTTTCATGTCTTGTTTATTTTTTTCTTATACAGCTTCTTCCCTTCTAAGATTAGTGGTTTGTTGAACCAATGTGGCCTCTGTCTTTGCTGAGTGCCCTGAGGCTCTTTGGGCACTTCTGTTGCCCAAATCCAGTGTTCTGGACTGCTGCTGGAGCTCTGTCTCCTAAGCCCATATTTTTGTCCTTTGGTTTTTAAGAGGAGTTAAAGGCATAGCACCCTGCAAGCAGCTTTGTTTCAAAATGTTAGCAGTTGTCTTATTCTCTCAAAAACAAATCAAAATTTTGGAGTGGCCATGTCAAAGCAGCCAAGCCTAGCCATTCTTCAAGGAATCCCAGTTGTAGAACACTACTCTGATTTATTCATTTCCCCATCCTTTCCAAAAAGGCATGGAAATACTTTTTGTTTCCCCAAAAGCCATTTCCTTTTTCCTCCTGCAAAACGTAAGTGGTATTGACAGAATTAATGAACCCAGATTTGCCATGTGGGCCACTAAAAATTGATTCATGGTGAAGAAGATACAATTTGATTAACCTTGTAGTTCTGTCTTCTGTTAATTTAAGTAGATGAAGGTCAGCAAAGTACTTTTCAATAACATCTTAAAATGCCTCATGAAAACATCGTCTCTATACCTTGTTTTGTTTTTAAAAAGCCATTAATAGTTGTAAGGCCATGAGTTACATAACCTGCAGGTATAGTGAAAGAAAACTAGTTAAAAATCCTAGAAGACACATGAGTAATTGTGAGATTGTTGTGCTTTAGGAGGTCTTGACTAGGTAAATGACAAAAGAATTAATTGAATATTATATTTACCTTGTATTTTCTTCCTTCTATATGATACTGACCAAAGTTTTGTAGCTTATTAAGTATTGAACCATTTCTGCTCTTTCCCTTTGTTAAATATGTTCTGTTTCAGTTAATGTTGTGCTCTTTCTATAGTACAGCCATTATTTATGAGTTAATATTTAATAGGAATACTGCAAGAGACATTCTGTAATTAGGCATGAATAAACAGAGCTAGGAAAGGCAAAAGATTGGCTTGTAGCTAGAAAAGATTGATTTTATGTACATGGATAACTTGTTTGTTGAACATAAAAATGTGCCTTGGTCAACAAGTGGTTTTCTATTTGCAGGTTAAACTTCTAAAAAATAATAACGTTTTTAAGAATGGTGCTCATAAACATTAAAAAAATGCTCTTTATCTTTTCATAGTTCACATATTTTACTTATCATCTACCAAGGTGGAGGAAGTGTATTACTTTTTTATACTACTTACAATGGACCTGAATTTCCCCAGATTAGTGGCCCTGATTCTGTTTTTTCAACAAACATAAGGGGACATGGGGATATGGGGACTTTCAACAAACTTAAGTCAGTGTGAAGTAACCTGAACAAAATTCAGTTCTTTTTCTAAAGAACTGAATTTTACATTTTACATTACTATTTTACATCTATATCATCACAATAGATGCCTGGAAATCAAGAGATTCAATGATAATTAGAAAGCAGCAAAAAAAATTATTTAGGCAAACAATCAAAACAATGCTGTAAGTATGAAAATAAAAACTTTTGTTAAAAAATACAGCTTCCGTCAGACAGAGAGGGTAAGTCAGCGAAGCAGCAATATCTTTCAGCTACCAGCAGTACATGAGAATGTGTAACTACTAGTTATAGATGTTTTGAGCAGTACAGCACCTGCAGCATCAAAGTGATAATTATTTCCACATTTTTGTCTTACTTCATACTAAATCTGGAGCAGGGAGGGGTGTGAGGTATGTGTGTCCCTAGTTTGCCTTTGATATAAAATTGCAAGTGCCTCTGTACATGTGGTGATTTTAATTACCTCTGCTTCAGTGAGAATAAAGATTGCTGCTAAACTGTAATATGCTGTATGCCTTGTCTATTATACACAAGGCCTGGAGACACATTTTCAGGATGCCAGAGGTCTGCTCAGTGATGTGTTGATCAATCCATTTTACCTATTCCTAAAGCTCCTTTCCCATGGCTCTAAAAGAATAAGGTTATGAAGGGTGAGAGTCTACGGAGAAAATAGCTCATTTGCATTATTATTTGTCCTTGAGATGTCATGGAAGACCGGCAGTTCTCCTTAGAGAAGGACACACCTAACAGCAAGAACAGGAAAACCTAGTAATCACTCACTTTGATAGTCAGAAAAAACATTAGTTCTAACTATTTAATTTGGAATGCCCATTAAAAAAATTAAAATTTAAAAAAAAAAAGGGGCGGGGGGGAACTTACTCCCCCTGTTTCCTTGAGCTTGTGTATTTAGAGTTTATATTGACAGCAATCCTGTGAAGTGGCCCTGGTCCATCTCCACCTTCGAAAGAGAATTTCTGAAGGACTCCAGCCTGTTGAGCATTTGGCATCTTTTCATTTTCTTTGAGACCTAGGCCTTTTGGCCCAATTTGTTTGAAGTCTGAGCAAATCCTGCTTCTAAGCTCTTCAAGGAAATAGATATTTGCTTTGGTGTTGCTGTAAATAAGTCCGTCTCTGTCTGCTGCAGTATCTGGTCCATTTGGCTTCCTTCCAAGGCAGATGTCTGCTATCTGTCCTCATTTTATGAGTTCCCTGACTTTGTGCTGTAACAAAATGTCTTGTGTGTCACATGAAGTGTGGCATGCTATGGCAGAATGCATGTCCCCCTTTTTCCCCCACCCTCAGGTCTTTCCTCTTCTGTGGTTGGATCCATTCCATTCTCCTGCCCATCTTCTGCCTGAGGTTAACCCTTTCCTTGCATTAAGTAGTTATAAAACAATTGCATTAACTGGGAATATTTGTGGGAATACGATGCTGCACTCATTCTGCTTCCCCAGTATGGGTGTCTCAGGGAGTCAGTACTTCCCCATGACAGCCTAGGAAAGAAATAACATTTTCTAAAAACTAGTGTTTGGTTTGGTGCAGCTAGCTTCAAGAAGTTTTTGACTAAACGTAGGAACTCCAGAGTATAGGAACAAGAAAATGAATATATTTAGAAAATAAATTTTCCAAAATTATAAAAGACATTTACAAAACAAACAAAACACATTAAAAAAAAATTTAAATTTTCTGGTTTCCTAGAGGAAGGAAAGCTAGCCAGCCTATAACTGCATGGCCTGTCTACTTAGCAATGTAGTTGCCCTTGCAGAACCCATATCTGATGGCCTTGCCTAGGGCAAAAGCCATGTTTCCTCATCAACCTCCCACCATTCCGGCTGCCCTCACAGCCGTATCATACTTCTCAGCACTTTAGTGGACTGGAAAGTGCTATTTTTTTCTCTCAAGGAAGCACTGGTCACCTCTGGCAGCCCAATGCATACTTTGCAATACATTGTCCAGGGGTAGCAGGAGGATGGAGATGGATTGGAACACCAGCCTTCCTTAAAGCTGAAAAAATCAAAGACAGCTTAATATGTATATATATACAGCTTAATACGGCTAATTTCATTATCCATAAAAAAATGGCCTCACTTTAATTCCTCTCGCTCTCAATCATGTCTCTCCTTTCCTTTTTTCCAGCGTGAAGAATTCCAGCCTCCATAATTTTCATCATTTTTTTTGACATTCGTTATATCCTCTTTAATTCCATTGGCATGCCATCTCTTCTTCAGAGCTTAGTTTTGGAAATAGAAAAGATAATTTAGCACATTATTGTTTAAAAATGAGGTCCCAGTGACCAGGACAGTCCTGAGGATGACAACAGAATTCATTTAGCCACGTGAACCTTGTCTGGAGGAACACAATCCACGTACCTTGCTGTGATTCAGTTCCCTCCAGACATAGATCAGGCCAAGGTCATTAATTCCAATTTTAATTGCTTTTCTCTCTCATTAAGTTGGCTGTGTTAGAAAGCTAGATCCATCCAGCTGTAGAGAAGAGACAATTAAAATCTTTTTGATGGTTGTTGTATGAAAAGAGTTGCAAGTAAAATATTTTTGAACAGAAAAGATTGTTCATATTGGACATATATATTAAAGGCATTCCAAAAGGCCAGCTCTGAGGATTTGATTTTCAAAACACACTATCTTGTGGATGCTGATTGTATTCTCACTTTTTATTTTCAATGACAATAGAAGAAGACAATGACAGCAGAACTATATGTTTCCTGTGAGCTAGCAGTATCTATATTCTATGACTTGTCCAGCCCAATAAATTAATGTCTCTGTTTGAAAATTGCATTATATGTTTCTATTTCTTGATTCTGTATCAGTAAATAAGAATTGCTTAATAGTACAATATATGAGTGTATTTTCCTTTTTATCTTTCAGAAAGGAGATTTAAAAGGAGTAAAGTGGAATGCAGCAAACGCTTTATAAATCTTATCAACTTTTACATTTTTTCCTTTCTTAGTTATCTCAGCAGAACTGTTTTTTAATTTTTTTCTCTTTATTTATTTATCTTCATGTTAAAATAAAGATAACAGTAGAGAGCCATCATTTTAATAAGCATTTTTGAAAACAATTCTCCTTTTTGGATTTTGACTCTCATGTTTCTACACCTATAGTTGTAGTATTTACTTTCTTTTATTTATTCCAACGACAATCTTTTCTATGTTGAGTAAAAAAAAATACCTTGGCTCCCTATTGGTGGAATGTCTGCTCTTGGCTTTTAGCCAGTAAATTTCTTCTTGTATCTGTATCTTACAATGGCTGCTATGATATAGAGTAACAACACATAAGACGTGGGCTAAGGAAATGAAGTCTGAAAACATTAGGAGTGATATCCTACATGCAAATATAATTTTAATTATACTGCTCATTCATTTTCATTATTGATCAAATACTTTTAATTTTATAACCATATTTTTTTATTTATGTCTAACATGATTCTCAGAAAACAGTGAGCATTTTTTTCACTGAATTTAGTTCACCTTGAAAAGAAAACATATGGGGAGTCTCGTCTCAGATACTTAAGACTTTGCAAATTTATAAGCAGCAAGGTCTTTATATAAGGTCTTTAATCACAGTGTGGACTGTGGCACTAATCCCTTGCTTGGATTACAACTGAGAGTACACTCTGTGTCATAACAAGCCTGCACCCTGGATGACCTTGGCTGGGATGAATCCTGGGCTCAGAGATCCCTGCCTCTGCATTTTGGCATCCAGCATTCCAAGAGTGCGTGGAATTTGCTTCTAAACAAATGTGGCTCACATATCTTTTTCCTATTGAAATTGGGCTGGGCCCAGGAAGGTCTCACCTGCAATGACAGATTTGGCCACTCAAGGGAATAGACCCTGTGCCTCTAGTCCCTTCCTTCCTTCCTATTAACCTATGAGATCTCTGTGGCATCTGGCTGATGTCTGGGCAAGGTCAAAATATGTTCAGCCAAATAGAAATTCATCAGGAGGCCCACTTTAATTAATAGTAAATGTTTCTCTGGTGATTTAGGTTTATTTCCAATATTTGGATTTATTTCCTCTTCCCTTTCCTCCCCTTTTGTCAGAGCAAAATAGAAACAGGCAAGAAAGGCTTTTAATCTATGGGTTTCTCTTGGTTTAACTTTTCTGTCCTATAAGACCACTACACAGGTAAAATCATACAAAGCAGCAAATATATCGACAGGTCTACTGCAAATTTTACAAATCACCAACATCTTTTTTCTGCTTTTCATCTGGTTCCAAGCCTGGCTGTATTGCTCCATACATAATTACTCTGGGCCCAGACAAGAATCTGACATTTTGCCTGAGAAGCTCTTTAAGGATGCCAACTTCATTTATATGTTTTTCCAAAAAACTCACTTTATGGAGTTAAAATTCCCTTTAGGCAATTTGTGATCCATAGATTATTGACACAAAGTGCTGTAACTGCACTTTTGAAACCTTTATAGTTTACACAGTCTGTATCTGCTTGTTCTAAAGAAATAATTACAGTTGCCCTTAGGAGCTTCATGACCTCCACAGAGAAGACACTTTTTTTCTTAAATATTGCCATATCTCCTGTTCCTAGTTCCATTTTGGAATAATAACTATGTCTATGCAGGATGCAGTATTGCAATTTTATTACTTCAAGAGGCCCAAGAAAAGCAGATGTGCGACACATTTCTGAAATGCTGAATATCTTTATCGTGCTTGTTTAAATAAATAGTTAATAAGGTTGCCTAAACTCTGTTTTCAGTATGCCAGTGATGATACCTCCTTCCTACATAAGACCCTTCCCATTCTATTGAGAAAAAGCCCTAACACAACAACAATAAAAATTTTTAAAAATTGCATTTTGTGTATATTGACTATTGGTTCAGTATTCCTGAAAAGTTATTTAATGCAAGGATAAGCCAATATAATTAGATACTTGTACTTCAAAGTTTACCTCAAGAAACAACATGTATTTTCTATTCTATATCCTTTATTTTTTTTTTCAAATTGAGTTCTCGTGCAGTATAAATACATATTGTACTTTATATGCCTCTATATATTGATTGTCCACAAGAAAAGGAAGATTTGAAAGAAACTGCACTAGAATGACACAACAGAAAGGATACAAGAAAACAAAAAAAAGAAAAGTAAATTAATTGAAATTTATTTATTGCTATCTTTTGTATTACATACAAACTAAATAATTTAAGGTTTATTTATTTATTGCTATCTTTTCAAATACATGCAAACCTTTATTTCTTAAGGACAAAGTATTGCTGAACCATGCTCCTTATCTACCTGTTCTGGCATTCTCCACAACAATTTTGAATTTGTTGGGGAATTTTGAATATGTTGAACAGAGAGAGAGAGCTCTTAATGCTAATAAGGTTCCTACAAATGTCATGAAAATAGCCACCTACTAGGAGGTAAGAAATTGTGTTGGTACCTACACTAAGCAAAACATAAAAACATCACTCATGCTTATTAGACACCAAAGAATCAAGCTGGGAACCAGCTCTTGTGTGTTATCCATACATCAAAAAAAGCTTAATCTGAAAGGTTTTTTTGTTGCTGGTTTTTTTGGGTGGTTTTGTTTTGGTTGGTTTTTTTTTTTTGTTTTGTTTTTTTGGTTTTTTTTTTTTTTGTGGTCTTGTTCATTGGTTTGTTGGTTTGGTTTGGTTTGGTTTGGTTTGGTTTGGTTTGGTTTGGTTTGGCTTGGTTTGGTTTGGTTTGGCTTGGTTTGGTTAGGTTTGGTTTGGTTTTTTTGGTGCTTCTGATAGGAAAAAAGTCTGGATGGAGAAGACATATATTATGAATCTGAAACTGGAAGTCAGCTAACTCACAACAGAGGTGAGAGAACAAGGACTCCAATCAGAAGTAAAAGCTGAGTGGAAGGGAAGGTATCACAGAAGTCATACAAAGCAGTGTTTCGCTAATTGTTGGAAGTCAGCAAATTCAGCCCATGTAGAATTAAGGATGGTTATGGTCTTTTGCAATGAGTTTGTTCCCTGTTCTTGTATTTGAATCTGTAATCTTATGTGTTGCTTTCCTCCTTCAAAAACATAAAAGGATTTGAATGGTCATATAAGTCAAAAGAGAAACTCTCTGATTAACAATGACAATGATTGAACACACAAGGATGATCATGAATTCTTCCCACGAATATTTTTCTAGTCTTCTACTAATTCTTGTTTATTGGCTTCTTGAGCTGCATAGTGTTTCTATACATTCAGCAATTCTTAGTTGTTTTAACTTTCATGGACTTGTTTCAGATCCATATAGATATTCAACATGCATAACTTCCTTTGACATGGATTTCCACCAGTCTGTCACCCATGAACCTTTGTTCTTCCTAGTTTTGAACACCTTGTGAATTTTGTTTGTCTTACAGAAGAAAGTGCCCCAGCTTTTCCCTACCCAGCAGTCCCTGTCACACAGTTTCATAAACCCCAATTAATGATTGCTTCTGCAGCCCGAGGACCTGACCTGGTTGTTTTTAGATGGAGCTGTTCCACACACAACTCCCCTGCTCTTCTCTCAGCACATCACCATCCTCCCAAATACTTTCTGAGGGAGCACAGCTAGAACTGCTTGCAATATTCGACTTGTCAGTGAATCACAGATACATGCAGTGATATAATGATGCCCTCTGTTTCACTCTCTTTTCCTAATAATGACTAGCAGGAGAATTGTGTGTTTGATTTGCAATGGGTGTTGATAGGTACAATTATTCATGCAGGAACCTGTAACTTCTCATTTGTTTGTTCAAGTCTAGCAAACTTGTTAAGCATAAAAAAGAAAACATTAATAGCTTTGGATTTCACCTTTTTTTTATTTGCATCTTATCCACCCTCTGAAGACCAGTTACAGGAAAGAATTTATCTCTTGCAAAAGATATGTCTGAGACATAAAATTCACTAAGCAACCACTTTATATAATGTAAGTAATTAATTTGGTAAAAAACTCTATTTCATAGTAAGTGGTATATTTCTTTGCAATTAAATTTTCATCTCTTCTTTAGGAGCACATTTTAATAATGTCCACTTACAAAATTATTAATGGGGCCTGTAAATGTAAGTAATTAAGCTTAAGGCTTGCTGAATTAATCCTTAATAAGATCAATTTTTATATTTCAAAAAACTAGAAAATAATTGACTAATTATTATAATGGATTTGCCATACTCATCAGTCTACTTTAAGTAATAAATGTGGGGTTATGTAGCTGATTCTAAAGCCAGAGTTGTATAGTCTTTTCTATCTTTTCCCATTTAATCTCATTTAATTCTATTCTTTTTTTTTTTCCAAAAAGTGCTTCCCCATAAGTTTAAAAAAGTTGAAGTATCATCCCATTTCATAAAAAAAACCCCATGAAAATGAAAATGTAAATTTATGAAAACTGATGACATTTCTCTTTTCAGGAAAGAAGGAAGAAAGTAGGTAGATGAAAACCTAGGAGTTAACTTTAAGAAAAATGTTTTAATTTCTTCTAGAAGTTCTCATGTTTTTAATTAATTTTCTTCATCTTTTTTGTATTCCCCGGCTTTAATTTTCATTTTTGAGGGCTAGACCTCATCCAAACTATCTTCCCCATAGATTATTAGCATCTTCTGAACCTGCCATTCAAAGAAAATAGAGTTATATTCAAACTCTGTT